>NC_061508.1:43319162-43408029 GCF_022539505.1 Lolium rigidum
CGAAAATTCCCTGGATTTTCTATGCATGAATGCAATGCACACATCTGTTTCCTCTATTTTTGTAACCCCAAATCCTGGGATATTACAGTCTCTCCCCCTTAAACTAAACTTCGTCCTCGAAGTTTGAACTCTCTCACGTTTCGGAGTGTGGAACTGACTTGTATAGAGTACAACTTTTCTCGAAATCCATGGTGATCCTTTTGGATATAATTAAATATATCCCTTGTCCAGATTCTTCCTAGAATCCAATAGTGTTTGTCTCTAAACCATGGCTCTTACTTTGATTCTTTGATTTATTCCAACTCTATAAGCTTGTTTCCTTTCTCATTGAAGATTCAATGATTGGGACTTCTTCTTGTCCCGACAGTCTTAATTGAGGACTAATTGGGTAACATACTCCTAATGGTTTATCCAAAAACTTGGTTCTACAAGACTTGTATAAGGTTGATTCTGTTTCCCATTACCGGCTAAAACTATAGTAATGGTACTTAGTAAGGTATTTACCATGGAAATGGTCTTGACGGTTTATTTCACTAAGAATGGATTAGACTCATTTAGTCTATCCAATCAGGGATTATAGTTGATACCTATAACTATTTTGGTTCTTAGGTTCCATGAAAGGAATCTTAAAATTAGTATTTAGTTTTGATATGGTCAATCTTCTTCATTCTTTGGCCATCTTGGGATTTATTGGTCTACGGTATTTCCTTCGTCCAACTTCATTAAACTTAGCTTACATGAGCTTCCGTACTTCTGAGTAAATATTACTCACTTTCTCAAGTTATAGTCCACTTCTTACTTCCTCGAGGTATGAATCTCGGCTTCTGGTCTGACATCCTTCTGAAAGTAGTGTTCGATAATCTTATGAAATAAAGATTGAACTTCCTCTCAGTTCCGACCTTCTTCTTCTATCTTGCTCAAAATATTGAGTTATTGTACATCCATCTCAATCTTTACTCTACCCCTTTGAGTTTTCTTATGGTCTTCAACTCCTTTTCTTCCAACCATTGGATTGATGGTTAGAATATTGGTCTGGGTGTAGCTTATGGTTTATATTCTTCTAAGGTCTTGTGAAGAATATCTGTGGTGCATCCACTCAATTGTGGACATCCAATGTTAATTCTTCGACTAAATGATTATAGGTCATTGCTATTTGGTTGCCAAAATTTTATTTGTTCACAACTTCTTGGTATGAAGAATCCAATTATGGACTAGTTAATATCAATTGTGGCTATTTGGTATCTAAAAATGGATTCTATTTTAGGTTCTGATCAACTGAACGAGACATCTTCTACTTTATCTCGCAGTATTGATCCTATACCACAATTGTGGTCTTCTAATACCAACTGTGGTCATCTTATATCTGCTATTGTTTCCTATGTCATCTTCTTTCTTCGAGGGTTTATTGTTGCAAGAAACCACTAGCTGACACTATGAATATAGTATACTAAGTGATTTCCCATGCATTCCCTCTTCTATGTTGACTATGGATCAGCTTCGACTTCACCATAATCACCATATTTCTCACCTTCATGCTTCTCATGTACTAAAGTACTCCTCCGTTGAGGCAAAACATGAGTTTTGGTTGATACTTCCTTCGAGTTTTGTGGTTGCTTCCCACAACTTTACTCATTTCTTCTAATGAACCTTCATCTTGTCTTCAGAGTCTTTAGAATTCGTCACTTCCTCACACGAATACCATTACCCTCTAGATCTATAGCACCAAGTAAGGACTTGATATTGCAACATGCATTTGCATATCGAAGTCAAACTTCATGTATGGATCTAGTCAAACAATGAAAATCCAATAAAATCCAAGAAGATTCAGCTTTGTGTTTATAATACACACCATCATAAGCCTGAATATAAAAGTTGAGTAAGACATCTCTAAACATCAGGCTCTGATGTGTAGTACATAACACCACATAATATAGGTTTATATCGTGATACTTAGCACGAATTTATGGAATTCTACTATTGGTCTCAACCTTTACCTTGATTGCACATTTGCAATGAGATAAACTTGAAACAAAGTGGTCTAGGATAGCTAAGGTTAACCTAATTTTCTTTGGAAGTACTAATTTAACTTCCATTTTATTGGGGACTGATTCACATGATATCTCTAGATTCTAACATAGCTACTCTAAACAATAACTATAGGAATGTGGTTCCTTTACTTCTATGTGTTTCTACCATATATGACTAGGGTTCTGATGTACTTGACACAGTTCCCATGGTTTTGGAACATAATTCTTACACTATTGTTTAACATCACACTTCTTATTGTTTTCCTCCTAAGTATTTATGATGTTCTAGTCCATCACATAACGATTCTCAGGTGAATCATATATGATTAATAACTCTACCATGTAAGTAGACATATATTATTCCTATCACTCTTCCTTATTTCCCATGATTGACTCATCATGGTCTATACTACCTCATATCACTTGTTTGTATCACTTACTATCACTTGTTTCACAAGTTTAGATAAATTTTACTTACCCTATTACTTGTCTTGGTATACACCTTATAATAGGATCTCTTCCTTATGTATTTATCTTCATCACTTGATATCACTCCTATTACAGGTCTAGGTAATTCTTAATTAATCATAACAAGTGTTGGTACACATCTTCCAATAGGATATCTTCCTTATGGTTGTATCCTCTCCTTGGACTACCATGTATTGTATACCAACTGTGATCTACTCATCTATTGGTTTAAGGACTTAATGTTGTCCTACATGTTTGAGATTAGCTAACTAACTCTACTTAGGAAAAGTAGGTAAGAAATGTTGACTCAAGTGTGTCAGGATTATTCTCAAGTGAATATCCATCTCAAGTCATAAGAAGTATTTGGTTTACCTAAAACAACTTCCTATAGACACTACCAATCCTATAGGTCTCCTTTAAAGGGTTTTAATCCTAGGGTCAAAGCATTTGCTCTGATACCCACTGTGGTGACCCAGCATACCACTTCATGGTGTAGTATGCAAGTCTGATATAACACCAATGAAACACCGTTCCACTAGTATTATATCGCTCAGAGTGGTACAACAGAAACATATGCGGGTCCAAGGCATGTCTATAGAATTACAACATTTACTCTGTTACATAAGATCATCACAGACCTCCTACTTTACAATGAGGTAAACTGCAAATAACTCCAGAAGAACGACTCGTAGTCTAATCTTATCACGAACTCTATGTGTAGAGTATTTAACTAGCTATAGAGGCTAAAAATAGATTCTAGCTAAGTAGGAGCTAGGTTTAGGAAGCTAGTTCCCTTCTATGGCTAAACTAGGTTTTCTTCTTGTTGGATGTGGTAACTGACTCCTCTGACGAGGTCCTATCTCTTGAAGTTGTTGTTGACTCCTCGGCCTTCGAGTTGCACTCGTAGATCCTCCTTCGATGCCTCCATATCTAAGCGGGGATTTAAGAGTGGGATGAGTACGAGCGTACTCAACAAGTTCATTATAGGAAAGAGGTGTTTAATGCACTAGCTACAGCATTAGACCGAGAAAGTCCAATACCAATGCAGGTTTTCATAATCATTTCTTCAAAAGGTTGCTTTTATTCAGAAGAACTATGTCCGTCAGCCTTCACCGGTTTACTAGAACTTCATGGAGTTCCTTTCCGGCAGCGTTCGCAGTTCCAAATCCCGGAACAGGGAGTGACAGGTCACGATTCGTTACACTCTGCAGAGGTGTGTTGCTTTACCCATAAGAGATCTTAACCTTGGTGCCAACCGGGCGTACACCCCGTCCACACTTCCTTTGGTGTGAGGCCCGGTATAAGGTCATAGCCAATCATATTCCTCCGCTACCTCATACACCCACCCTTTGCTGCAAACTCCGACCATCGGGTCCTCGCCGGTGCTCTTATACCAATTAAGGACGGCCCCCGACCATGACAACGAGTTCGGGTCTCTACCATGAACTCCTTCGCCGGCAGCTCGCAACCCATCATAGACCACAATAACCGTGGGGACTTCATCGGGACCCCCACCCTACCACTTGTCCTCTCTTGGATCAAGGGTACCACTTGTCCTCTCTTGGATCAAGGGTCTACGGTAAAGCGCATCCGTTGATGTACAAGAGGTGGAAATACAATTGACTATTCCGTCCCACTCCGGATCTTATGGTTAACACGGGTATTACGGCACAAGAATCACTTGGCGACATTTGTTGTTTAATCCTAGATGGATATAAACCCTTGCAATGGAACCTCCACCATATCAACACAATCCATGGTTCCATTGCCCACCACATAGTCATATTCATAGTTATGAAAGTAGTGGTTTTGGTTTTTATGCAATAGTGATAATCATAGTACTTTGCAAGTAATTTGATAAAGATACTCAAATGACATGAGCAAGTGATGAACTTGCCTTTCTTGACTGCAAGATTATGCAGTCAAGGTCTTCGATACGCAATAACTCCAATTCTGAAATAGCATCATCGTCCGGTAAGGACGATGTTTAAAAGATTGGCAAGGATGCAATAATGCATAAGTATGAGATGCAATCGCTCTAAGCGTGACCTAACCCCGATGATTTAGGATTATTTAGTTGAAAAATGATTTGTTTACGGTGTGTTGCACTTTTAGAATGATTCCACAAGCAAAGTTCTTATTAGGGTTTTGTTGTCTTAGAATCATAAACAAGTGGTATAATGCATCATAATAATCATACACACAAATGAATAGTGGTTGCATAACATGTAAAGGGAAGTTATCGAGTTTAAGTCCTATAGGGCATGGTTAATGATTATTTGGTATTTACTTCAAAAGAACAACTTTTGAAGAACATGTTACTTAATGAACAAGATATACTAGAAATAGGAGCTATGTGCTTCTAGGGTTTACCATGATTACCAATTTAATTATCTAGATAGGTATTAGATGGATTTAAAACAAGATGGTTTAATAATCACCTAGTAGTTGCATGATTTAGTTAAGTATGAACACATAAAGTAAATTATATTGACATTACAAAACATGGTTGATTTTATAGTTAGTAAGAGTGGTGTTACACAAAGGAATGTGGACTAAGATTAATGACCAAGAAGTAATAATTTAGGGTTCTCATCTATCTTCTACTACTGACCACATAAGGTTATCAAGGATGAAGACATTACTTTAACAATTTATCTTGCATCTAAAGTTTATAGAGTTCTAGTAGAATAGTACATGTATTTGTTTAACAAGGGTCCTAAAATAGTTGCTCCAAGGCTTATTATATTTTCTTAACTGTTATGGAAGAATTACTTAGAAAGGGTGAAGACATGGAAGAAACAATTTTAATTTGCACCAAAGGCTTCTAATAGAATGTGAACATGCATCTTGTTTTACTTATTGATACACAAAGACGGTTGTAGAAGGTTATTTATTCCTTTAATATATGTTTAGGGTTTAAGTCATATTTTATGTGTTTATGACATTGAATTAAGAATGTATTATGATTAGGTATAACTTTAAATAAACAATTATTGACTAAGGAACTAAAGTTTAAAGTAAATAATTATAAAAAATAAGAAAGTGCTAGAATATAATTTGAGAAGGCTAACATTTATTTTATATAAAAAAAATGAATTAAATGACTCTTATAAGATCAACAACTAAGAGTTATTTATTGATTCATGTTTAAAATATAATGAAGACATTTATTACATGATTAAGGTTGAAGTGATATTTTTAACATTCTAGCAATTAGCATTAATACTAACATGAATAATGTTCCTATTGTTTTTTAGAAGTTAGAAACCAACGAATATTTATTTTAAAATATTTGTTTGATATTTGAGTAGAGTAAAATTTATAGTTTATAAATTATAATCAAATGAGGATTCTAGCTTATATTAATATAGTTATATGTAGGGCTGCACATTCTAATTTGATTAATTTGATTAGGACACACATACACAATAGTGGATTAATTGTTAAGATTAACATAAATTGGGTTAATTGTTAAGACACACACACACATACACGTGCCTCCTAGCCTAATTGGATTGGAGTCATTGGACCCAGCCCAAGTGCACAGCCCAAGTGCACTCACGCAGAATTCCTGTACGCACACGACCACTTCTCTCCCTATAGATCCTCACCTCAGGCACGCACGCACGCGACCCCCAGGCGATTCCGCCGCCACCAACTGCCCTGGCCGCCGCCGGCCGTTCCCGGTGCTGCCCCTTTACAGGCGCTGCTCCGCTTCCTTCTCCAGCACGAAACCCCCATTGGCGCCGGTACTCTACGCCCTCATCGATTTGATTTCCTCGGCTCCTCTTGTGCGCCCCGCACCTGTGCGTCGCCGACGCACGCGCCGCCGTACGGCTCTGCCGGTCGTATCCACCGCCGCCGTCGACCGGCCCAGCTCCGCCACGAACTCCTCCGTCAACACCCGCCGCCACGACACTGTCCCGTGCTCGCACACGACCCTGTGGCTAACCCTAGCTTGCGATGGCTAGGTCGCCGACACGGCGCTCGCGCACCCGCGCCTCCGGCTATCTCTCCTTGGCGAAATGGACCTCCTCTTTGAGCGCCCCGAGCCCCAGCTCGGCTCCGCCCTGCCCTGCTGCTTTGGTTCTTCAAGTGGCTGTGTACCGGTGGTGCGGTGAAGCTACTGGTAATGTGTCGACCACCGTCTCGACACCGGCGGGACGGTGCTGCGACGCAACCCCGGCGTCAACTCCTTCTTCTACTGCTGCAATTGCAATGTGAGCTAATCCTATTTTTCTCACTCACTCTCTGGCTATGAACCAATTGCATGTGTGTATGTGTGGTGCTTATAGCTGCTGTCATGGATTACCATTTATATGTAGCTATATTGGTTCCATGTACTGAATATAATGTTCTGCATTTAAAGTGTTACTGAATTCCATTGAAGAGTTAACTGAACTTTTCGTTCAGGGTTGAAAATTATCTTGTTGTCTGATTACGGTGGAGAGAAATTTGCTATACTGATAATTCCTAGTTGTATTTTTATTTAAGGGATCTGTTGGATTGTTTCCACATGTACATGGGCTGGTTGTTGCCTTGGAAAGGGTTTATATTATCTGATGACGATCTTGTCATATACCTACATGGTCCTTGACAAGTTTATGTTGGCTGATAATTACTGTGATTGTATGTCTATTCTAGTGGATCTGGTAAAGATATCTTGATGCTCTATTGAACTCCTGGTTGAGTTTGGACTGCGAAAATAGAAATGGTTTTCCTTATAAAATGATTTACTTGATGGCTTGTTGGTGAGCTTATGGGTATGCTTTTGTTGCTGGATTGAGAGGGTCCATGAATCATCTTATCATTGTTATGGTTGGAATAGATATGTGTATGCTGCCCTCACAGATGGTTTCTCTCTTTCTAAATACAAAATAATAAGAATAGATATTATGCTTTATTTCCTTGTCCTTGCCTATGATGCAAAGGCTGAGGCATGATTGATGATATAAACATATACTAATATGTGGCTTTCTACATCTCTATGAGGATTAAACAGAGCACTTCTCTGTTACTCTGAGAGAAGTAATTCCTTCTAATCCTCCTAGACTAGATCTAGTTGCGGTGGTGGTTGGAATTGAATACTCGTGTATTATTCTTCTTATTTTCCTAGTGTGGATATGTAAAGCTAAGAACAGATACTCGCATGATCTATTGACTTAAACGTTGTTTTCTACCCGTTGCACTCCATAGCTTGGGCTTGTTGATGATTGGTCTTGTATACTTTACATCATGTGGCAGGCCTTTTCCTCCTTACTGCTGGATCTGCTTCCCGTTGATCTAAATATACATGGTTAGTTGTGGGGTTTATTCTCTAGGCGCATCTATATATTCTTTGCAGTTCTTGATGAACTGATTGATGAGCTGCCACTGCTGGGACATGTGCTTGTACTAGGAGAGCTGTTAGAACTGCTTTTTCCGTTGGAATGGATATAGGGTTCGGCTGGGAAAGTTGTGTGTGCTAGAAAGGCTGCTGGCGCAGATGGGGTGCTGTTTATATACAGTTGGGCTGCTGCTCGTGGTGTCGACAACACGATGCCCCGTATTCCGTGATCGTGCTGCTTGCAGGCGGTCCCCTTTCCATGTGTATGTTAACAAGTTGGTTTGCTTCTCCTCCTAGTGCAAGCAACGGCTGAGTGATCTTTATCCCTTGTTAGACCATTCTTTTATGTGCTGCCAAGTGGTTAATCTTTATTGGCTAATATTATGTGAGCTAAATAAATCCAGTGTGACTATGATGTTAATCAAGCTTCTGCTTAATTAAAAGATGCTTTTAAATGTTATGATCATTTTGACTTTTCAATGTCAAACATGATCTAGATAAATACCTTTTTGTGGACTTTACGGTTTCAAGCTAGATTAGAGGGAGATTAAGATGGTTGCCTTATTGCCTAAAAATAAACTGAATCAATCAGTTGTTACCTGCTTGTCCCTGGTTGCCTAAGATATGATTACTGACTGTCGATGATAATGCCTCGTTTATGCCTCGGATGGAATAGTGATCAACCTTCTCGGAATGTCTCTTGTTGCCTATTAAAGATTTACTCCCTCTAATCACCGTTTGGGTATTAAGACAAGTTCTTAATTCCTAATAGCTAGTTTCCAATATTAAAATGTCTCCCATAATGCGGAGACATACATTTTAACCTTAACACAACATTTCTTTGTATTTATTGTTTATTTTGCAGATAAAGGATAAGATGATTGTAAAGATTTGGAATATGAAGATTTAGTTTAGGAATTTCTTTTTTTCTTTTATAATTTTCTATTTCTTTTCTGACTTGTAATTTATTGAATAATGTTATTTGTAATAAAGTTTGAATCATTTATTCATTTGGAATTATCAAATGTGTTTACTTTTACATATTAGTTTTATATACTTGTTTAGATTTAAAATTCCAATTCAAATTCTTATTTGAATTTCTACCTTTCATATTTGAATTTGAATTCAAATTGTTCCCCTAAAACACATGAATTCACCAAGGTCATATCGAAATTTGTCGCACTCACATCGATGACTAACTCAATTCCACCGATGTAAGAGAAACCTCGATCACTTTGGAGGTTTTAAACAAAAGCGCGAAAATTCCCTGGATTTTCTATGCATGAATGCAATGCACACATCTGTTTCCTCTATTTTTGTAACCCCAAATCCTGGGATATTACACGGCGGCAGCGGCAGCAAGCCATTCTGGATGATAACCGATGAAATGGAGGTGATGGAGTCACAACCTCGCCGCGACGACGGCGAGGATGATGGCACCGATCCAGAGTACCGAGCGGATGATGCCGCCGAGGATGACACCACTGACGATGGTTCCACCGAGGATGACACCACGGATGGAGGCGAACACATGGACGGCGGTGAACACATGGACGGCGGCGAGCCGAAGAAGCAACAGAGGGAGCATCACCCGAATGTGCTCAGCACCGTGAAGCAGGCATTCACCGAAGTGGACGCCAGTGGGCATCCAATGGCGCCCCCTGAACTAGTCAAAGGGAACCCGGCCCAACTCGGGTGCATCCTCCGGAGCACGGTCTCGATCAACACCGAGAACCTCAGGCATCCTGACCGAGCGAATTTGCGCTCCCTCCTATTCACGAAGCTGCACGAACGATACGAGTTCCCGGTGGACTGCTCAGAAAAACGTCTCATGCGGAACAAAGTGCACAATGCCGCCCTCACGAAGATGAGCACCGCCCTCGCTAGTTGGAGGAACCGAGTGAAGAAAATGATTCAGAAGGGTGAGAGTTACGAGAAGATCAAGGAGTCAAATCCTTCGATCACCGAGAAAGACTACGCTGATTTCAAGATCAAGTTTGAGAGCGAGTCAACGTCGGATTCTAGTCAGTGGGGGAAGGACATGCGAAAACTGAACTTAGGCATCCACAAACTTGGTCCTGGCGGTTTTAGGGTGGCGCAACCGAAATGGGACGCCGCGGATGAGGAGCGTGTGAAGAACGGCCTCGAGCCCCTCTTCTCGCAATACAAAAACAAGCAAACCAGGAACATTCTCCTGGCCTGGTACCGTATTGACCCGAAAACAAAGGAGCTCACCACCACTCCGGAGGTGAAGCAGTTTGAGGCTCTTTTGGTAAGGAATGCACCCGCTTAATTAGCTCCTTTATGGTTGCATTCTAATTGATGAATCCAAATTTCTAAATGGTTCATGCATGTTCCTCCCGTAGGCTAAGGAGGTTGCTGCGGAAAGTGAAAAGGAAGCCGACATCGCAGCGGCGTGGGGTCCACGAGCTCCTCGCGAGTGTGCCCCTTGGGACAACCCTTTAAATAGGGCGTTGAATGCCCACAAGAAGAGGGATCCATTGAGTAAGCCGACGTCGGCTGGTCGTGTGGTCGGCGAAGGATGCTCTATGAAATGGTCGGATTACTATAAGTCGGGGAAAAAGGAGAAAAAGGCCACCATCAATGATAAGGAGGTCGCACATCTCAAGGCACAAGTTGCGCAGATCCCGACATTGGTCGGGGAGCAAGTGCGGTGATACGTCTCCGACGTATCGATAATTTCTTATGATCCATGCCATATTATTGATGATACCTACATGTTTTATGCACACTTTATGTCATATTCGTGCATTTTATGGAACTAACCTATTAACAAGATGCCGAAGTGCCAGTTGTTGTTTTCTGCTGTTTTTGGTTTCAGAAATCCTAGTAACGAAATATTCTCGGAATTGGACGAAATCAAGTCCCAGTGGTCCTATTTTGCCACGAACCTTCCGGAAGACCGAAGAGCATACGAAGTGGGGCCACGAGGTGGCCGCCACCATAAGGCCGCGCGCCAGGGGAGGGGCCCGCGCCGCCCTATGGTGTGGGCCCTCGTCAGCCCCTCCGACTCTGCCCTTCCGCCTACTTAAAGCCTCCGTCGCGAAACCCCCGATGCGAAAAACCACGATACGGAAAACCTTCCGCAGACGCCGCCGCCGCCAATCCCATCTCGGGGATTCTCGGAGATCTCCTCCGGCACCATGCCGGAGAGGGGATTCATCTCCCGTGAGGACTCTACACCGCCATGGTCGCCTCCGGAGTGATGAGTGAGTAGTTCACCCTTGGACTATGGGTCCATAGCAGTAGCTAGATGGTTGTCTTCTCCTCATTGTGCTTCATTGTTGGATCTTGTGAGCTGCCTAACATGATCAAGATCATCTATCTCGTAATACTCTATGTTGTGTTTGTCGGGATCCGATGGATAGAGAATACCATGTTATGTTAATTATCAAGTTATTGCATATGTGTTGTATATGATCTTGCATGCTCTCCGTTATTAGTAGAGGCTCTGGCCAAGTTTTTGCTCTTAACTCCAAGAGGGAGTATTTATGCTCGATAGTGGGTTCATGCCCGCATTGACACTCCGGGACAAGGACGTAAAGTTCTAAGGTTGTGTTGTGCCGTTGCCACTAGGGATAAAACATTGATGCTATGTCCGAGGATGTAGTTGTTGATTACATTACGCACCATACTTAATGCAATTGTCTCGTTGTTAGCAACTTAATACCGGAGGGGGTTCGGACGATAACCCGAAGGTGGACTTTTTAGGCATAGATGCAGCTTGGATGGCGGTCTATGTACTTTGTCGTAATGCCCAATTAAATCTCACTATACTTATCATGACATGTATGTGCATTGTTATGCCCTCTCTATTTGTCAATTGCCCGACCGTAATTTGTTCACCCAACATGCTTTTATCTTATGGGAGAGACACCTCTAGTGAACCGTGGACCCCGGTCCATTCTTTTAATACCGAAATACAAATCTGCCGCAATACTTGTTTTACTCGTTTTCTCTCGCAAACAATCATCTTCCACACAATACGGTTAATCCTTTGTTACAGCAAGCCGGTGAGATTGACAACCTCACTGTTTCGTTGGGGCAAAGTACTTTGGTTGTGTTGTGCAGGTTCCACGTTGGCGCCGGAATCCTCGGTGTTGCGCCGCACTACATCCCGCCGCCATCAACCTTCAACGTGCTTCTTGGCTCCTCCCGGTTCGATAAACCTTGGTTTCTTTCTGAGGGAAAACTTGCCGCCGTGCGCATCATACCTTCCTCTTGGGGTTCCCCAACGAACGTGTGAAATACACGCCATCAAGCTCTTTTCTCGGCGCCGTTGCCGGGGAGATCAAGACACGCTGCAAGGGGAGTCTCCACTTCTCAATCTCTTTACTTTGTTTTTGTCTTGCTTTATTTTATTTACTACTTTGTTTGCTGCATTATATCAAAACACAAAAAAATTAGTTGCTAGCTTTACTTTATTTACTGTCTTGTTCGCTATATCAAAAACACAAAAAAATTAGTTTACTTGCATTTACTTTATCTAGTTTGCTTTATTTACTACTGCTAAAATGGCCACCCCTGAAAATACTAAGTTGTGTGACTTCACTAGCACAAATAATAATGATTTCCTATGCACACCTATTGCTCCACCTGCTACTACAGCAGAATTCTTTGAAATTAAACCTGCTTTACTGAATCTTGTTATGCGAGAGCAATTTTCTGGTGTTAGTTCTGATGATGCTGCTGCCCATCTCAATAATTTTGTTGATTGTGTGAAATGCAAAAGTATAAAGATGTAGATTGTGACATTATAAAATTAAAATTGTTCCCTTTATCATTAAGAGGAAGAGCTAAAAATTGGTTGCTATCTCTGCCTAAGAATAGTATTGATTCATGGACTAAATGCAAGGATGCTTTTATTGGTAGATATTATCCCCCTGCTAAAATTATATCTTTGAGGAGTAGCATAATGAATTTTAAACAATTGGATAATGAACATGTTGCTCAAGCTTGGGAAAGAATGAAATCTCTGGTTAAAAATTGCCCAACCCATGGACTCGACTACTTGGATGATCATCCAAACCTTCTATGCAGGACTAAATTTTTCTTCGCGGAATTTATTGGATTCAGCTGCTGGAGGTACCTTTATGTCCATCACTCTTGGTGAAGCAACAAAGCTTCTTGATAATATGATGGTTAATTACTCTGAATAGCACACGGAAAGAGCTCCACAAGGTAAGAAGGTAAATTCGTTGAAGAATCCTCTTCCTTGAATGATAAGGTTGATGCTATTATGTCTATGCTTGTGAATGATAGGACTAATGTTGATCCTAATAATGTTCCATTAGCTTCATTGGTTGCCCAAGAAGAACATGTTGATGTAAACTTCATTAAAAATAATAATTTCAACAACAATGCTTATCGGAACAATTCTAGTAATAACTATAGGCCATATCCTTATAATAATGGTAACGGTTATGCTAATTCTTATGGGAATTCTTACAACAATAATAGGAATACACCCCCTGGACTTGAAGCTATGCTTAAAGAATTTATTAGTACACAAACTGCCTTTAACAAATCTGTTGAGGAAAAGCTCAATAAAATTGATATTCTTGCCTCTAAGGTTGATAGTCTTGCCTCTGATGTTGATCTTTTGAAATCGAAAGTTATGCCTAATAGGGATATTGAAAATAAAATTGTTACTACAGCAAATGCCATCCAAGTTAGAATTAATGAGAATATAAGATTAATGGCTGAACTGCGTGCTAGGTGGGATAGAGAAGAAAATGAAAAACTAGCTAAAGAAGAAAGTGTAGCTAAAGTTTGGACTATTACCACCACTAGCAATGCTAATGATTCACATGTTGCTGCACCTCCTACTATTAATGGTAAAATAATTGGTGTTGGCAATGCTTCTACTCCTAGTGCAAAGCGCGCAAAATTACCTGAAACTGCTAAAACTGCTGAAGCTGCCTGTGATAAGACTGCTGAAATTTTTTCCAACCTTGGGAATGATAATCCCATTGATTTAAATTGTAATGATTTAGATTTTGATGATTGCCACATCTCTGAAGTTATAAAGTTCTTGCAAAAACTTGCTAAGAGTCCTAATGCTAGCGCTGTAAACTTGGCTTTCACAAAACATATTACAAATGCTCTCATAAAAGCTAGAGAAGAGAAACTAAAACTTGAAACTTCTATTCCTAGAAAGCTAGAGGATGGTTGGGAGCCCATCATTAAAATGAGAGTCAAAGATTTTGATTGTAATTCTTTATGTGATCTTGGTGCAAGTATTTCTGTTATGCCTAAGAAAGTCTATGATATGCTTGACTTGCCACCATTGAAAAACCGTTATCTGGATGTTAATCTCGCTGATAATGCTAAAAAGAAACCTTTGGGGAGAGTTGATAATGTTCATATTATGGTTAACAATAACCTTGTCCCCGTTGATTTTGTTGTCTTGGATATTGAATGCAATGCATCTTGCCCCATTATATTGGGAAGACCTTTTCTTCGAACCGTTGGTGCTACTATTGATATGAAGGAAGGTAATATTAAATATCAATTTCCTCTCAAGAAAGGTATGGAACACTTCCCTAGAAAGAGAATGAAGTTACCTTATGATTCTATTATTAGAACAAATTATGATGTTGATGCTTCATCTCTCGATGTTACTTGAGTTACACTTTCTGTGCCTAGCTGAAAGGCGTTAAAGAAAAGCGCTTATGGGAGACAATCCATGTTTTTACTACAGTATTTTTGTTTTATATTTGAGTCTTGGAAGTTGTTTACTACTGTAGCAACCTCTCCTTATCTTAGTTTTGAGTTTTGTTGTGCCAAGTAAAGTCTTTGATAGTAAAGTAAGTACTAGATTTGGATTACTGCGCAGTTCCAGCATTTCTTTGCTGTCACGAATCTGGGTCTACCTCCCTGTAGGTAGCTCAGAAAATTAAGCCAATTTACATGCATGATCCTCAGATATGTACGCAACTTTCATTTAATTTGGGCATTTTCATTTGAGCAAGTCTGGTGGCCTAATAAAATCCATCTTTACAGACTGTTCTGTTTTGACAGATTCTGCCTTTTTATTTCGCATTGCCTCTTTTGCTATGTTGGATGAATTTCTTTGATCCATTAATGTCCAGTAGCTTTATGCAATGTCCAGAAGTGTTAAGAATGATTGTGTCACCTCTGAACATGTTAATTTTTATTGTGCACTAACCCTCTAATGAGTTGTTTCGAGTTTGGTGTGGAGGAAGTTTTCAAGGATCAAGAGAGGAGTATGATGCAATATGATCAAGGAGAGTGAAAGCTCTAAGCTTGGGGATGCCCCGGTGGTTCACCCCTGCATATTCTAAGAAGACTCAAGCTGTCTAAGCTTGGGGATTCCCAAGGCATCCCCTTCTTCATCGACAACATTATCGTGTTCCTCCCCCGAAACTATATTTTTATTCCGTCACATCTTATGCACTTTGCTTGGAGCGTCGGTTTGTTTTTGTTTTTTGTTTTGTTTGAATAAAATGGATCCTAGCATTCACTTTATGGGAGAGAGACACGCTCCGCTGTAGCATATGGACAAATATGTCCTTAGGCTCTACTCATAGTATTCATGGTGAAGTTTCTTCTTCGTTAAATTGTTATATGGTTGGAATTGGAAAATGCTACATGTAGTAATTCTAAAATGTCTTGGATAATTTGATACTTGGCAATTGTTGTGCTCATGTTTAAGCTCTTGCATCATATACTTTGCACCCATTAATGAAGAAACACTTAGAGCTTGCTAATTTGGTTTGCATATTTGGTTTCTCTAGAGTCTAGATAACATCTAGTATTGAGTTTTGAACAACAAGGAAGACGGTGTAGAGTCTTATAATGTTTACAATATGACTTTTATGTGAGTTTTTCTGCACCGTTCATCCTTGTGTTTGTTTCAAATAACCTTGCTAGCCTAAACCTTGTATCGAGAGGGAATACTTCTCATGCATCCAAAATACTTGAGCCAACCACTATGCCATTTGTGTCCACCATACCTACCTACTACATGGTATTTATCCGCCATTCCAAAGTAAATTGCTTGAGTGCTACCTTTAAAATTCCATCATTCACCTTTGCAATATATAGCTCATGGGACAAATAGCTTAAAAACTATTGTGGTATTGAATATGTACTTATGCACTTTATCTCTTATTAAGTTGCTTGTTGTGCGATAACCATGCTTCGGGGGACGCCATCAACTATTCTTTGTTGAATATCATGTGAGTTGCTATGCATGTCCGTCTTGTCTGAAGTAAGAGAGATCTACCACCTTAATGTTTGGAGCATGCATATTGTTAGAGAAGAGCATTGGGCCGCTAACTAAAGCCATGAATCATGGTGGAAGTTTCAGTTTTGGACACACATCCTCAATCTCATATGAGAATAATAATTGTTGCCACATGCTTATGCATTAAAGAGGAGTCCATTATCTCGTTGTCCATGTTGTCCCGGTATGGATGTCTAAGTTGAGAATAATCAAAAGCGAGAAATCCAAAATGCGAGCTTTCTCCTTAGACCTTTGTACAGGCGGCATGGAGGTACCCCATTGTGACACTTGGTTAAAACATGTGCATTGCAAAGATCCGGTAGTCCAAGCTAATTAGGACAAGGTGCGGGCACTATTAGTATACTATGCATGAGGCTTGCAACTTGTAAGATATAATTTTCATAACTCATATGCTTTATTACTACCGTTGACAAAATTGTTTCATGTTTTCAAAATAAAAGGTCTAGCACAAATATAGCAATCGATGCTTTCCTCTTTGAAGGACCATTCTCTTTAATTTTATGTTGAGTCAGTTCACCTATCTCTCTCCACCTTAAGAAGCAAACACTTGTGTGAACTGTGCATTGATTCCTACATACTTGCATATTGCACTTGTTATATTACTCTATGTTGACAATTATCTATGAGATATACATGTTACAAGTTGAAAGCAACCGCTGAAACTTAATCTTCCTTTGTGTTGCTTCAATACCTTTACTTTGATTTATTGATTTATGAGTTAACTCTTATGCAAGACTTATTAATGCTTGTCTTGAAGTACTATTCATGAAAAGTCTTTGCTTTATGATTCACTTGTTTACTCATGTCATTACCATTGTTTTGATCGCTGCATTCATTACATATGTTTACAAGTAGTATGATCAAGGTTATGATGGCATGTCACTTCGTAAATTATCTTTGTTATCGTTTTACTCGCTCGGGACGAGCAGAACTAAGCTTGGGGATGCTGATACGTCTCCGACGTATCGATAATTTCTTATGATCCATGCCATATTATTGATGATACCTACATGTTTTATGCACACTTTATGTCATATTCGTGCATTTTCCGGAACTAACCTATTAACAAGATGCCGAAGTGCCAGTTCTTTGTTTCTCGCTGTTTTTGGTTTCGTAAATCCTAGTAACGAAATATTCTCGGAATTGGACGAAATCAAGTCCCAGGGTCCTATTTTGCCACGAACCTTCCAGAAGACCGAAGAGCATACGAAGTGGGGCCACGAGGTGGCCAGACCATAAGGCGGCGCGGCCAAGGGAGGGCCCGCGCCGCCCTATGGTGTGGGCCCCTCGTCAGCCCTCCGACTCTGCCCTTCCGCCTACTTAAAGCCTCCGTCGCGAAACCCCGATGCGAAAAACCACGATACGGAAAACCTTCCGCAGACGCCGCCACCGCCAATCCCATCTCGGGGGATTCCGGAGATCTCCTCCGGCACCCTGCCGGAGAGGGGATTCATCTCCCGGAGGACTCTACACCGCCATGGTCGCCTCCGGAGTGATGAGTGAGTAGTTCACCCCTGGACTATGGGTCCATAGCAGTAGCTAGATGGTTGTCTTCTCCTCATTGTGCTTCATTGTTGGATCTTGTGAGCTGCCTAACATGATCAAGATCATCTATCCGTAATACTCTATGTTGTGTTTGTCGGGATCCGATGGATAGAGAATACCATGTTATGTTAATTATCAAGTTATTGCATATGTGTTGTTTATGATCTTGCATGCTCTCCGTTATTAGTAGAGGCTCTGGCCAAGTTTTTGCTCTTAACTCCAAGAGGGAGTATTTATGCTCGATAGTGGGTTCATGCCCGCATTGACACCTGGGACAGTGACAGAAAGTTCTAAGGTTGTGTTGTGCTGTTGCCACTAGGGATAAAACATTGATGCTATGTCCGAGGATGTAGTTATTGATTACATTACGCACCATACTTAATGCAATTGTATGTTGTTAGCAACTTAATACCGGAGGGGGTTCGGACGATAACCCGAAGGTGGACTTTTTAGGCATAGATGCAGTTGGATGGCGGTCTATGTACTTTGTCGTAATGCCCAATTAAATCTCACTGTACTTATCATGACATGTATGTGCATTGTTATGCCCTCTCTATTTGTCAATTGCCCGACTGTAATTTGTTCACCCAACATGCTTTTATCTTATGGGAGAGACACCTCTAGTGAACTGTGGACCCCGGTCCATTCTTTTAATACTGAAATACAAATCTGCTGCAATACTTGTTTTTGCTGTTTTCTCTGCAAACAATCATCTTCCACACAATACGGTTAATCCTTTGTTACAGCAAGCCGGTGAGATTGACAACCTCACTGTTTCGTTGGGGCAAAGTACTTTGGTTGTGTTGTGCAGGTTCCACGTTGGCGCCGGAATCCCTGGTGTTGCGCCGCACTACATCCCGCCGCCATCAACCTTCAACGTGCTTCTTGGCTCCTCCTGGTTCGATAAACCTTGGTTTCTTTCTGAGGGAAAACTTGCTGCTGTGCGCATCATACCTTCCTCTTGGGGTTCCCCAACGAACGTGTGAAATACACGCCATCATGCGGCAACAAGTGCAACATATCGTGGAGACCCAACAGAGGACGCAACGACGACAAGTGGAGGACCAAGTGGGCATGACGCTTAGCTCCATCATCCCTACCTTGGTTGCCTGTCTGGACGCGTGGTATAGGGGAGGAAAAAAGGGTCCTCCCCCGGTTCCCAGTTTCACGGGCAGCAACTCGCACAACATTGAGCCATCGGTGAGTCCGCAGGCGGCAACAATGGTGTCTCCGGCGGCGCCAACATTGGTGTCTCCGGCGGCGCCAACCTTGGTGGCTCCGGCGGCACCAACCTTGGTGCCTCCCGCGGGGCCAACCTTGGTGTCTCCCGTGGCGCCATTACTTCAGCTCAATGCACCCGTCGCTGTGGATAATACGCCGCCCGGCACCGCGCCAACAAGCGGCCACTCCATCAGTTGCACGCCCGCTGCCGGCGGCGCCACCTCGACCTTAGCCGAGCTGGACGCCATCACGGTAACCAACCCTCGGCCGATGACTTCCATATCCTTGCCTTTGACTAGCTAGACATCCCTAACGCCCTACATGTTTTCCGCAGGGCGCCGCCGCCGACGTCCCATGCACTCTCCTGCATTTTGTGAACGGCGAGTTGATCGATGTTGCCAAGGCCAAAATCGTTCAACCGAGAAACCGCCAGTTACACGGTGTACCCATGGCACCCGACGTGTATAGGATTCAACTGGTTCGGGTGCTTAGTGGCTACGATGATGTGCTACCTCCCATTCAACCCCATGGTGCCGACGAAGATGAGGTCCTTACCCTCCACCAATGCTTCAATTGGTCCATGGTTTGGCCAAAGAGCCAGATTCGTTTGGGGGCGAGGGACACCACCCCACAGACATCACGCCCAGCCGTGCCGGCGCCAAGCCATGGCAAGACCACCCCAACGGTGCCGCCATCAGCCGACGAGGACATGCAGATGGCACAGGATCCGGACCAGGACAATACGTTTGCCAACCTTGACTGCAACTTCGATTTTGCGATGGACTATGATCTCACTAGCCTACCCTCTCAAGCTGCCGCCGAGGGGAAAACCTATTGCAACAAGCGGCGCCTATTCTGTTCTCAGGAGACGCCTCCAGCTGCCGACTTCACCGAGACTCAGCCAATAGCCGAGGTGAGAAGTGTTATCAGTCCTAACACACTGAAGAAGGCTTGCGAAGAGGAGAATGCAGTCCCAATAAATACGAAGCCGAAGGGACGGAAAAGAAAGAAGAAGGACGACAAGTCTGCCAGCCAGCCGACACCGATCCGTGCTCAGGACGGGCCACCAGTGCCCAAGGATATCGAGTCGAGGGTGCATGTCTCGGGTGAGCCGATGCTAATTAAAAGATCGTACGATGCTGCACCCGGTCCTATGCGATCTCTGGTGGACGGTGTTTGGCATATGGAGGAGCGGCGTCTCAGGGAGAAAGATAATGGATACCCGGTATATGTGGCCAAGGTGCCCTCGGGCCATGGCTTTGTCGATGGCGGCTTCGCCCAGAAGATCTTCTTGCGGTATGATGACATCTTCGCCATGTTAAACAGTTATCCGCTGCACTACACCTTCGTTCGCCTATACTCGATCAGTAAGGCGATGCGGATCATTAGAGACAAGACCCCGGGCATCGCGATAGCCGACCCCTTCTACATGCGTGCCGTCCACTTGGCCAGCGCCGGTGACCGGAAAGTGGCGTCTGATTACCTCAAAGGCTTCTTTCTAGCGAACCAGAAGAAGTACAACCTCCTCCTGCCTGTATTTCCCGAGTAAGTCATCCCCTCACCGGTCTTAACACGTGATTTTTTTTTAGATTTCTATCGTCCTGTTCTTAAACATTATGTGTTCTACGCATAGACAATACCTGCACACTCATCTCCATAACCCCAAAATATTCCATGGCCACATACTTTGATGCGGAGAGTAAGTCAAGCACGGACTACACGAATGTCAAGGCTGTACTTGATGATGCTCTCAATGGCTACATCAAAGCTAAAGGCATCATGGAGAGGCCAAATCGTAGGTACGGGAAGCACGTGTCCAAGCACATAACAAATTTCCCCTGCGTCAAGAAGCCGCCTTCTAGTAAGAAGGATGCCTACTACGCCCTCCACCACATGGGGGCGTTCATACGGGACCAGCAGCAGCTTATGCTGCCTGAGCATCTCAGAGACTGGGGCAACGGCTTGTCGCGGATCCGGGATGACGGCATCAAGCAAGATTTCTTTCGCATCCAAGTAGAGTATTGTGAAATCATCTTTCAAGATGTCATTAGAAGCGCGGGGGAGTTCTATGCCAGCTTTCAGCCGTCAAACAGTGACATAGACACAATGCTCCAAATGCAGGGTGACGACTACCGGTCATGGATGTGCTTGAAGAAAGGCGGCGGTTTTATCCACGCTCCGTTGTCCCTTTAGCCGAGTAGAAAGTCTTGATGTGCGAGCCTAGTTATGTAGTTGTGAACTAAAGATGAGCTTGTGCTGTAATAAACTTTATCCAGCACTTTACTTGCATGTCTGTTTAATTAGTTTCGACGGTCGTTGAACTTATATGTAATCGATGCTATTAGTTACTAGTTCGGCTATGTTTTTTTAATTTTGTTTGCACATGCCGATGATTAGAATGGTTGGTCACCTGTACACTCCGCGAAGGCATCAGCGAGCCTGGTGTGATGGCACAAATATCAATCTCTTGTGCGTCCTACCTGGTCTCGCTGACTCCTTCGCGGAATGTTAATATTTGTTTCGACCAACAATGTATGAGGCCCTCGTCATTCCATTTGCTTTGGTTTTTCAGAATGCCGATGATTAGAATGTTCGGTCAACTGTACACTCTGTGGTCACATAAGCGAGCCTGGTGTGATGGCACAAATATCAATCTCTTGTGCATCCTACCTGGCCTTGCTTACGCCATCACGGAATGTTAATATTTGTTCCGACCAACAGCATTCCATTTAGTTCATACTAGCTACTTGTCTCTTATTTGAGTTGGCACTTCTTAATTGCATTGGCCTTTCTTCCATTTTAGTGCCGATGATTAAATTTGGTGGCCTGGTGCGATGACACAAATATCAATCTCTTGTGCATCCTACTTGGTCTCTCTAACTCCTTCCCTCAATGTTAATATTTGTTTGGACCAACAATGTATAAGGCCCTTGTCATTCCATTTGCTTTGGTATCTCAAAATGCCGATGATTAGAATGTTTGGTCACCTATACACTTGGGGGAGGGGCTAGTGAACCTGGTGCGATGACACAAATATCAATCTCTTGTGCATCCTACTTGGTTTCACTTAACCCTTCCCTAAATGTTAATATTTGTTTCGACCAATAATGTATGAGGCATGCCTTTTAGTTCATACTATTTGGATCGTTTTTTAGTTTGCTCTTATTCGTTGCAAACATCTATGAGTGTGCACTAATGTTTCATTGGCTTGTGCATATATGCAGATATGACGTGGTATGTCGTGTACAAGGGCAAGGTTCCCGGAGTCTACAACGACTGGGAGGAGTGTCGGAGACAGGTTCACCATTTTAGCGGTAACAACTACAAAGGGTACACCACTAGAGCGGAGGCCGAAGATAGATACGCACACTATCTGGCGGGAGATAGGAGGGAGCGGAGGAGGAACCGTATGAAGACCACTTTCATTGGGATGTTGCTAGTAGTGACTCTAGCTCTTTTCTATGTGATGGTACTTTAGATGATCGATCTTGTGTAACCACTAGCTCATTTGAGACTTTGTAACCCCGTAACTTGTCTAATATTTGAAATCTTGTGAATCATGAAGGCTAATGTGAAGAACTATGTATTGATATGATGTGCTGTTGTTTATATGTGTTATATATCATGTATTGTGCTATTGTACTGTGCTATACAATTTGTATAAATACCTGCCAGAATACAAAAAAAATATTCGAAATAGTAGCAATGGCGCACCAATGGTCCATCAGTGGCGCGCGGTCACTAAATAGCAGTGGCGCACTGCTCTGGACCCAGTGGCGCACTGCCCTGTGATACCCTCCGAATGTAGCAGTGGCGCACCACAAATATCAGCAATGGCGCATGTCCTGGAGACAGCAGTGGCACATGTCGACACGCAGCAATGGTGCACCACCTCGCTGAAACAGTGGCGCACCCCAAATGGCAGCAGTGGCGCACCATGTCTAGACAGTAGTGGCGCACTGCAGCTGACCAACAGTGGCGCACCACGTTGGAGCAATAGTGGTGCACCGCTGGACATGTCAATGGCGCACCAAGCAGTGCGCCACTGTTACACCCCTAGTGCGCCACTACTAGGAGTTAGCACTGGCGTGATATCAGTGGCGCACCACTAGTGCGCCACTGATGGGTAAATGTGGTGCGCCACTGATTGCCCTTTTCCTAGCAGTGAGGTATTACGCCACCACTGGACAAAGGAGCTCCTCCCCTCATCACCAGAGTTCTTCACGGAACCGTCGGTGCTGTCGCATATTCGATTCTCGCTGATGGACGACCGCACCTGCACCGCAAGAGGATCGGCAAGGAAGTAATGCAGCCCAAGCGGTGACGGCATCGGTGGTCATGCAGTCATAAATAAAACCACCCGTGATCGATGCCCAACCGCAGGTGATCGACGCCCAGCTAGTCGGATGCCATGGAGGTGGCCCCGCCACCAAGGCCATTCCATTGATCTATTTGGCCATGAAGGTCAAGTTTTTTTTGGTAGCCGGTCTATCAGATGACGACGAGTTGGTGTCTGGATGTTGGCCAACATTTGAATTGCTACTTGCAAAAATTAATTCGATTTGGTTATCTCTATTTGCGAAATTTGTTTACTTTTAATCAAAAAATCATATTGGGGGCCCCGGTTTAGGGTCGCTAGTGTGGGGCAGCCTGCCAACACACCTCCCGACGCCTATTTAGAACGAGTCAGTGGTGCTGTGTTTGTGTCGAATATTGTGTACGAGTTGGGTTACTTTGGACTCTGAGTTGTAATAGGTGTGGATAGGATACGTGTAGTGTTCGAGTCGGACACTAGTAGCCTAGTGAAAGGACACGATGCCGCCTAGTTAATATGCGGTTTAAAACTTTTACGAATATGGCTTAACAAATGCGGAATAAAACTAGTGTTTAATTTGTCAAGCACAAAACATATATAACTAGGGTTCAACTATGTGCACCAATAACTTATGCTAAGCAATACAAGAACTATGTGATAGTAAAATATATAACTTCAAGAATGAAGACTATCACAAAGTAAAGTGCATAAGTGAAGAGCTTATGTATGGAAATAACCGAGGTGACGCGGAGACATCGATGTATCCCAAAGTTCACACTCTTGCGAGTGCTACTCTCCGTTAGAGCGGTGTGGAGGACAAGTCACTCCAAACACCACGAAGGCCACCGTATTCTCCTCGAGAATTCCCGCCAAAAGGGATATCCTCGATCCACTATGGAACCTTAGGGTGGTCACCGAACCCTCACAAAGCTTGGGGCTATCTCCACAACTTAATTGGAGGTGCCCAATATTACGCCACAAAGGCTTTGCACTTGAGGAATCTCCACAGCTTAATTGGAGGCCCCAAGCACACCACTAAGCCATAAAGGTACAAACTTGAGGCAATCTCCACAACTTAATTGGAGGCCCGAAGAAACACCACAAAGACCACTAAGCAGTCAAGGGTCCAAAGACCCAAGAGGAACAAGCTCCGGGAACAAGCTCCCGAAGTGTATATCTCACGAAATTTCACCTCCACGTATCACCGCGGAGAAGTCAAATCGATGCACCAAGTGCAATGGCTATAACACCACAAAGATGCTCAAGTTCTTAACTCTCGAATTCCAACAAAGATACTAAATGATGAGGACATCCCTACCTCACTACTACCTCCGTCATTACCAACTGAAGATGAACCTGCTGTGAAGCTCAAGTCCAATGAAGTCAGGATTGGACCAATGACACGAGCTCGTGCGAAGCTACTTAAACAACGAGGTGAACTTGTTCCTAAACGATACCACGATTGATGAGAACTTCATACTACCTAAATCCTATTACTTATGTATCATCGGGTATGAAGAGGAGACAAGCATCGCACGAGGAGGAGAGGAGCGAGTTGGACGTGAAGATGGACGTAAAGGCTGGACAAGGAGGCTGGACATGAAGATATCTCATGGACGCGCGAGGGAGGAGCGGGAGGAATGCGCGAGAGGAGAAGAAGAAGTCCAGGCCGGTCCAGCGCCCGGTCAGACCGGCCCCCGCGCCGGGTCGCCCGGTCCCTGGCCCGGTCAACCGGCCGCCAACCGGCCGCCAACCGGAGGGAGTGCATCGTACCGGGCAGAAACCGGAAACTTCGCAGTTTCCCGGTTGCCGCCCGGTTGACCGGACTCACGAGACCGGCCCGCCGGTCCACAGCCCGGTTGACCGGATTCCGGACCGGACCGGTCCGAGTCTGTCTCGACCAGATCTATTCGGGTCGGTTATTCTTGTATCTTTTCGACCGGAACTCGTCCCGGACACCTATATAAGTGGCCGGGACGCCCCTAACTGTTTTAGACCACGTTTAAGATAAACCCTAGTTCTTAGTTGTTTGCTCTAGCAAAACTATTGAATCCCTACACCATATTGCTTGATATTGTGTAGATCCTGAAAAAGTCTTGTGTGATCTCGCTGTTCCATTGGGAATTAGACGGTTGCAACTTACCGCTTCGTGGTCGGCGGCTACGTGCGCAAGTGTGTGGAGTTGCGAATATCTTGCGGGGTTGAGAGCTGTTGCATTGGCGACGGGGACCAATCGAGAGATCTCGTTGCGTCATACAAGTTATCATCCACTTCATCGTCGTGTTTCTCCGCTGCCATCACCCCGTGATCATCATCACCACCGTTGCTTACTGAGAAGATCGGGCCACCCCTTATCATCTTGGTATCAGATTTCCAGTTTTCCTCGGCAAGCCATCCACAATCCACCCCATAGTTGAGTTGTGCGTGTTTTCCTATCCAGAAAAAGCCATTAAAAAATTTAGGGTTAGGGTTTGCCATAGCCTTAGATTGCACTAATTTCGAGTTTTAGTTGTTTTTCGTAGTTGTTTTTGCGTATCTTTTTCTTTCCATCTGGTATTGTTAGGGTTTGTGTTTTCTCTATCATCTAGTTCATCATAGTGAGTCAGTTTTGTTACTCCGAGTCCACATAGCGTACAGTGTGCTTGTTCCCAACCATAGACACAGCCTTTCGATATAAAGTGACTAGGAACTTCCCCAGAAGAGACTAGTTTTACCGCTCGACAGGCTGCTCGTTAGGTTATCGGTGCTTTGCATATTTCTGTTTGCCGTGTTATCAAGGAGTTGAGTCAAATAAAAAAAAAGGAGAAAATTTGAAAAGAAGCAAAAAGAGCTACATAGCTGCGTGTGTTCTACAAAACGAAAAATCCAAAAAGAAAAGTGCTGTGCTAGTTGAATCAAGTGAAAGCCTAAGTTTACTTTCTCGCACCCGTAGTTGAGCAATCTTGTGCCTGTCTCGTTGAGCTTTGCTAGTGTCTCTCTAGTGCATTGCAACCTTTCCCACATATAGTTGCATTGTCCCATTATATCGCCTTGTGTGAGTATCATTGGTTGTCTACGGTCAGCGCTAGAGCTTGTTATTGGTGCACATAGGTAGCCTACCTACAGCCCCACATATACCCTGCTTTGTCGTGTGATTTGTTCTTATACCCTTGATATTCGCTTCGCTACATCCGTGCACTAGTTGTTACTACAAGTGGTAAGCAACACTAATTTACTTTGGAACGGTAAGATTTCCTTTTCTTATCAGTTTTGAGTGAGTTGTGAGAGTACCACCATATATTGTTGATTTAGTGCACTAATCTACTAACGATGGCTGCTAGTGATCATAAAATTGTTAATCAGGAAAACAAGAGTGCTGCAGATATCATCACATGGAGGGAGTATGAGGCTCTTCGTAATGAGATGCGACGTGAATTCCGCGCTCGGGACGAGGTGCTTAATGGGAAGATTGATGAGATTTCCCAAAAGCTGGATGCTACTCATGTGACCGTCACTACCATGCAAGATCAAATGACGGATGTACAACGTAATCTTGCTGATTTGCGCTTAGCTGTTGAGAATTTGACCGCGCAACAACAACAAGAAGATGACGAAGATCCTGAGCTTCAAGATGACGCACACAATGCTCGTGATGCGCCACGTGGTAATCGTCCTCGCGGTTGGGCTCCACTTGGCCGCAATGGTCGTGGACAAGATGAGGAAGATGGCTTGGGTAAGCCCAAGTTTTCTATACCCAAGTTTGAAGGAGGAGCTGACGTTGAAGAATACCTCACTTGGGAGCTGAAGATTGAGAAGTTGTGGAGCTTACATCCACATTATACTGAAGACCGGAAGATCAAGCTTGCTTCTTCCGAGTTTGATGGCTACGCTTTGCGTTGGTGGGATGCTTTTGTTCGTAATCGCGAAGAGGATGGTGGCCAGCATATACACACATGGCGTGCCATGAAGGAGGCAATGACTTCTCGCTTTGTGCCTACAAATTACTTGCGGAATATATATGATAAGCTGACTCTATTGAGACAAGGTGTGAAGACTGTGGATGAATACTACATGGAGATGGAGATGCTTATGCAGCGTGGCCGTGTTCGTGAGTCTCTTGAGATGACAATGCAGCGTTTCCTCAACGGTTTGAAGTATGATATCAAAGGCATTGTTCGTCACTATAGCTACACCAATATGAATCAATTGTTACATCATGCAAGAGAAGCTGAATCACAGTTGGCTGACGAAGAAAAGGTTAAAGGTCGAGCTACAGGAGGTGGGCGTTTCACACCCCGCACGGCACCATCTTCGGCGCCGGCGCCTTCGACGCGCTCCGCACCTTACTCTACTCCGCCTAGTAAACCGGTCTCCAATGTGTCTAACACAAAGAAGTACGAATCTGCTACAAGTACGAGTGGCTCTAATGTGTCTACTCGCGCGTAACCGTGATATGGTTTGTCATACATGTGGTGGCAAGGGTCACTTCAAGAGAGATTGTCCTAACCGCAAAGTCATGGTTATCAATGAGGACAATGAATACGAGACTGGAGATGATGTTGATCCTAATGCTCCAGAAGATGATGACTATGACAACGATGGTGAAGATGCATATCCGTCGATGCTCGCACCATTGTTGTGTCGCGGCGTGCTCTTAATGTGTTGCCTAGTGCATCTACTCAGCGCTGCAATTTGTTCCAAACAAAGGCTTTAGTTGGTCCCGACAAGGCTTGCAAGGTCATTATTGATGGCGGGAGTTGCCGCAATTTAGCAAGCAAGGAGTTATGTACCAAGCTGAAGTTGAAGTATCTACCGCACCCGCATCCATACTATATTCAGTGGTTGAGCGACAATGGTGAGATGAAGGTAAACCACATGGTGCGTGTTGAGTTTGCTATTGGACCGTATAAGGATTGCATTGATTTTGATGTCGTTCCTATGACGGTGTGTCACCTACTTTTGGGACGGCCTTGGCTCTATGATCGTTCTGTGCAACACAATGGCCGTGCTAATACATATCACTTGGAGTTCAAGGGCAAGAAAATTAATTTACAGCCTATGACACCACAGCAAATTGTCAATGAGTCTCGTCAGAAGATTGAAGTAAACTTGGAGGATGCATCCATAGATAGGCGAGAGAATTGTAATGTTGTGAGTGATATAACGAAAAGTGAGAGAGTGAATTCCTTAGTCTCATTAGCCACCAAAGAAGACATGAGAGAATTTAGTGAGGATCCTACAGCCATGCCTCTTGTGCTCTTGTACAGGGGTACGGTTTTGGTTTCTAACGACATGACCCCTCTTCCTATTGGTATTTCTAATGTTTTGCAGGAATTTGGCGACGTGTTTCCGGACGAGGTACCCGCAGGACTTCCACCATTGCGAGGTATTGAGCATCAAATCGACTTGATTCCCCGAGCTTCGCTACCCAATCGGGCACCATATCGAACGAACCCCGAAGAGACGAAGGAGATACAGAAGCAAGTACAAGCGCTACTCGACAAAGGTTATATCCGCATAAGCCTTAGTCCTTGTGCTGTTCCTGTTATTCTTGTTCCTAAGAAAGATGGTACATGGCGTATGTGCGTAGATTGTAGAGCGATAAACAACATTACTATTCGATATCGTCATCCTATTCCCCGCTTAGAGGATATGCTAGATGAATTGAGTGGTGCTTGCTGTTTTCACTAAAATTGATTTGCGTAGTGGTTATCATCAAATTAGGATGAAAGAAGGGGATGAGTGGAAAACCGCCTTTAAAACAAAATTTGGTTTATATGAGTGGTTAGTAATGCCTTTTGGTTTAACTAATGCACCTAGCACGTTCATGAGACTGATGAACCATGTTTTCTGTGATTTTATTGGCAAGTTTGTGGTTGTGTATTTTGATGATATATTAATCTACAGCCGCAATGAATCTGATCATATTATACATATTCGACATGCTTTGCAAGTGTTGCGTGCTAGTAAACTCTATGGTAATCTTGAGAAGTGCACATTTTGCAAAGATAAGGTCATATTTACAGGTTATGTTGTCTCTAAGCATGGAGTAGAGGTAGATGTGTCTAAAATTGAAGCTATTCAAAATTGGCCTACTCCCATGAATGTGAGTCAAGTAAGAAGTTTTCATGGTCTAGTTGGGTTTTATCGCCGTTTTGTGCCCAATTTTTCTACTATTGCTGCACCTTTGAATGAATTGACTAAAAAGGGTGTTGCATTTGAGTGGGGCGTTGCCAAAGATCATGCTTTTGATGAACTGAAACGATTATTAACTTCTGCACCGTTGCTTGCACTTCCTGATTTCAATAAACAATTTGAGATTGAATGTGATGCTAGTGGTATTGGAATTGGTGGTGTGTTGATGCAAGATGGTCGCCCAATTGCATATTTTCTGAGAAACTTTCTGGTGCTAAGTTGAACTATCCAATCTATGATAAAGAATTGTATGCTTTAATTAGAGTTCTTGAGGTTTGGCAACATTATTTGTGGCCAAAAGAATTTATCATACATTCTGATCATGAAGCTGTTATCACCAGAATTTGACCGAGTCAGAGGTGGGCCGCGATCAAGATGGATTTGAAGATATATATATAGAAGAAATACGTGAATCGGCCTTTTATACCAAGTTGGGCTTAATTGCCTATGTATCTGTAATATATTAGATCGCATCTTAGTTTAGAAGTTAGAATCTTACCCGTGCACGGTTTGGTGCACGCCCACATTAGAAAGTCCATTTGGACTATAAATATTATCTAGGGTTTATGGAATAAACAACAACCAACGTTCAACCACAAACAAATCTCGGTGCATCGCCAACTCCTTCGTCTCGAGGGTTTCTACCGGTAAGCACCATGCTGCCTAGATCGCATCTTGCGATCTAGGCAGCCTAAGCTTGCCCACGTTGTTCATGCGTTGCTCGTGCGAAGCCTTTTTGATGGCGAGCAACGTAGTTATCTTAGACATGTTAGGGTTAGCATTGTTCTTCATATTACATGCTTTCGTAGTGCAACCCTTGCATGTCTAGCCGCCCTTACACCTATCTTAGGTGTAGGGGCGGCACCCGCTTGATCATAGTTTAGTAGATCTGATCCGTTACGGTTGCTCCTTGTTTCATCAAGGATTAGTTTAACATCCGCAATAGTTAGGCCTTACAAAGGGTTGGAGGATCCAGCGGCGTGTAGGGTGGCGTTTGCTAGCCCTAGAAAGGATGTTCCGGGGATCAACCTCGTGTTGGTTTTTAGGCCCTGTCTAGGATCGGCTTACGGTCACCGTGCGCGAGCGCGAGGCCCAATCGTGAGTAGGATGATCCGATTATGCGGTGAAAACCCTAAATCGTCGTAGATCTCATCGGCTTCATCTTGATCAAGCGGGACCACCATATATTCGGACACCCCGTCCGGATCATGGGTGGATCGGCTCTTTGAGCCGATTCACGGGATAACCCGAGAGCCGATCGAGGCTCGTATTTAATGTTTACGTGTGTGCCTCCGGAGAAACTAAGCGAGGCATCATCCACACCTTCCCGACCGGGTATAGGTCAGGTGGCACGCCCTTGTGATAAACATCGGACGTGCGACCAGGGAGGCTTTGCGGGCCGTCGCTCCGAGGGACCGGGGCCGGCCCGCAGCCCTAGTTGTTCCCGGCTCTACCGTGTTGCCCGTCTCTGCCCGCCAGGGGGTTTCTGACGTCAACACATTCTGGCACGCCCGGTGGGACAACCTTCGACATCCACAACATCGCCGTCTACATCCGAGATGGCGGAAGACACTCCGGTCACGTACGAGGATCTGCCTGATGAGCTCAAGAAGAGGCATGATGAAATCAAGGCAGTCCTCGAAGCCGAACTCATCGGCTCTTTCCACAGAACCCGCTCCCACGGCGTCAGCATCAACATGGTAGAAATCGGGTATCGCCCTGGTAAGGGCATCGATGAGGGCAGCTGCTCTCATAGCAAGGATGAAGAGGGAGCCGATCCACGCGACCGGCCCCGACACTGCCACAAGATCCTGGGGAGCCGATCCACGCGACCGGCCCCGACACTGCCACAAGATCCTGGTGATGATCAAGATGGAGGCTGATTCTAGCGATCGGACCGTATTATCCGCGCCACCGGCTCTCCCAGTATTTGGCGTCGACCTCACAGGTGACGGAAAGCTGGGGTATGGGTTCACCTCGGTCGACGAGCTAGAGGAAGTCGACATCGGCCACGGGGATAAGCCTCGGCCAACTTTTATCAGCAGGAAGTTAGATCCACAGCTCAAGAGTCAGATGATTGCTCTATTGAAGGAATACCCAGACTGCTTTGCATGAGACTACACAGAGATGCCTGGGTTGGACAGGAGCATCATTGAACATCGGCTCCCCCTTAAGAAAGGGTTTCGGCCGTTCCAACAACGAGCACGTCAGATGAAGGCCGAAATCCTGGAGGAGGTCAAGAAAGAGATCGAAAAGATGTTGGCCGCCGGGTTCATCAGGCCATGCAGGTATGCGGAATGGATCTCCAGTATCGTTCCCGTAGAAAAGAAGGACGGCCGGTGGCGTGTGGCTATCGATTTCCGAGATCTTAACAGAGCCACTCCAAAAGATGAGTATCCAATGCCTGTGGCAGAAACATTGATCAATGCGACTGCCGGCCACAAGGTTTTAAGCTTCATGGACGGAAACGCCGGCTATAACCAGATCTTCATGGCTCCGAGAAGATATACACAAGACCGCATTCGGGGTACCGGGGGCGGTAGGCTTGTTTGAATATGTGGTTATGACCTTCGGGTTGAAGAACGCTGGTGCAACGTATCAAAGAGCCATGAATTATATATTTCACGATCCGATCGGCAAGTTGGTGGAAATCTACATCGACGATGTGGTAGTCAAGTCTGTCTCCCTGGAGGGACACTTGGGAGATTTGCGACGCGTCCTAGACCGAACTCAGAAGTTCGGGCTGAGAATGAACCCAAAGAAGTGTGCCTTCGGTGTGACGGTCGGTCAGTTCCTAGGATTTTTGGTTCATGAACGAGGAATTGAGATCGGCCTGAAAAGTCAGGAGGCAGTGCGTACCATGCAGCCGCCCACCACGAAGAAGGAACTCCAACGTCTTATCGGCAAGATCAACTTCGTCCGCCGATTCATCTCTAACCCGTCGGGACGGATCGAGCCGTTCATGGCGTTGGTGAAGACTAAATCCGATGACGAGTTTCACCGGGGCGGAACAGCAGCGGGCGTTTGATGAAATTAAACGGTATCCGACGACGCCGCTCGTGCTAGTTCCGCCCCGACAAGACAGGCCGTTCTACATCTACTTGTCGATGGCTGATACGTCCATCGTCTCGGTGGTGGTACAACTCTACGAGGGCGTTGAAAAGGTCGTTTTTACCTCAGCGAAGGATGTTGGACGCGGAAACAAGGTATCCCGAGGTCGAGAACCGTGCCTCTGTTCGTTTCTTTACACACCAAGCTGCATCACATCCTTTTGACGGCGGAGATCTTCGTCATATGCAAGTCGGACGTTGTCAAGCACATGCTATCGGCCCCTGTGTTGAAGGGCCGATTGGGAAAGTGGATGTTTGCGCTGTCGGAGTTCGATCTCCGGTACCAGCCTGCGAAAGCAGTCAAAGGGCAAGCGTTGGCCGATCTCATAGCTGAGCGAATCAGTACCAATATAGCGGCACTATCCATACGTGCATGGGCTATGTTCTTCGATGGATCGGCTTGCAACGATGGTTGTGGCATCGGCATTCTCGCTCGTGTCGCCTCGGGGGCGAGTACTCTTTCTCCATCGGATTATCTACCCCTTGCACCAACAACGTGGCGAATATGAGGCAATACGAAAGGGGATGGAGTTGCTATTGGATGCCGGAGCAGAGGCCGTAGAGCTTTTTGGAGACTCCAAGTTGGTGATTAACCAGCTCACGGATGAATACAAGTGCGAGAGTGAATTGCTCTTCCCGTATTGGATGGAATGCCGTGAGTTGATGACGCTGGATTCGGTACATCAACTTTAATTGGGTCCCAAGAGCCCAAAACACCGAGGCCAACAATCTCGCACAAATGGCGTCGAGGCTACATAGATATACCTGAAGGGTCGGAAGTCCGAGTGCAATTCCCGGAACGAGGATGATTGGAGAGCCGAAATCTTCAATTACTTAAAAGATTCGGCTCGGGGGCACCTAAACGGATAAGATACAAAGCCATGAAGTATGTCCTCATAGGAGACGATATGTTCTACGGGACGTTGGAAGGGTTACTACTCAAGTGCACGGGACCAAGCCGAGTCTAATCGGCTCTTGCATGAGGTGCACGAAGGCGCTCGTGGAACTCACCGGTCGGCTCACAAGATGAAGTGGCTAGTCGGGCGCTCGGGGTTTTATTGGCCCACCATGCTTGAAGACTTGCTTCAATTACTATAAGGGGTGCCAAGCATGCCGGATGTTTGGGAAGATTCGGATGGTACCGAGCATCGGCGATGAACCCTATCATCAAGCCTTGGCCGTTCCGAGGGTGGGGCATGGATATGATCGGCAAAATCCATCCGGCGTCGAGTAAAAAACATGAATGGATTTTGGCCATCACAGACTATTTCACCAAGTGGGTGGAAGCCGTCCCTATGAAGAAGGTGAAATCAGAAGATGTGATCCAGGTTTGTGAAAGAGCACGTGATTCATAGGTTTGGGATTCCCCAAACTATCACGACCGATGGAGGTTCGGTCTTTGTTTCTAAAGAATTCGGGAAGTTCTCGTGATGACATGGGGATTAAACCGATCCGGTCATCTCCGTACTATGCTCGAGCTAATGGGCAAGCTGAAGCGTCCAATCGAGCTTAATCAAGGCTGATCAAGAGAAAGATTGACGAGAACCCTAGGGATTGGCATGAGAAGTTATCAGAAGCATTATGGGCCTACCGCATGTCGTGCCACGGAGCTATAAAAACTTCGCCGTACCAGCTTGTCTATGGACAGGAAGCCGTATTGCCTTGGGAAATTACGGCTGGATCAAGACGTGTCACGTTTCGGAATGATCCGACGGCGGAAGAATATGCAGCTTTGATGAGTGACACTATTGAGGACGCAACGAGAACTTAGGCTTTGGTCATTGGAGAAGATTAAGGAGAACAAGGCCGGGGTAGCTCGTGCCTACAATAAGAAGGTTAGGCCAAAGGAGTTTCAAGTTGGTGATCCGGTATGGGAAGGCTGTGTTGCCATTAGGAACCGAGAGACAAGGCATATGGCAAGTGGTCTCCTAATTGGCACGGTCCGTACAAAGTCGTCCGGGCCTTGAAGGGTAATGCATACATGTTGGAAGAATTGGACGGACGAAGTTCCCGATAGCCGTCAATGGTCAACACCTCAAGAAGTATTTCCCAAGCATGTGGGATAATGGGCGATAGAGTATGGAGGCCGATTTGGAATCGGCCGGTAAAAAAAAAAATCGCAGCCGACGCGCAGACATCGACTTGAGAAAACACACAGAGATGACAGTATGAAAATACAGCCGATGTATAGGCATCGACTTCAGAATAACAAAGCCGATACGCTGATATCGACTCTAGAGGAATGAGCTCAAGTTAACAGGTTAATGGAATCAGTCCAGGCCAGAGGTGAGATTGATAAAGAATTCGAGCTGGTGGTTTGGACGAGGCTTAGGCCTGGTAAGACCTGTTGAACCGTGTGGGTAAGCAACGGCTTGGCCCCAGATCGCGATGCGAGCCGATGTCTTGCTATCGGCTCTTCGTACGATGACTCCATTCGACGATCGGCAAAGTCAACAAAGAGGCGAAATTAATTGAGGAATATTTTCTTCATTAATAGAGGGATTTCTTACAAGCAAAGAGCCGATTGCTCGGAGGAGAAGAGGGCAAAAGCCAACTACTACTACTGATCCCTGATCTAGAGGCCATTGCTGCTCTCGTCGTCGCTGCCTCCAGCGCAACTGCTGGGAGGCTCTTCATCGGAGCTTCCGTAGCCTTCTACGGGAGCCTCATCTTCCTCATCATTGTCATCGCTATCGTCGTCCCACCAGGTGCGGAGGCGCTTTGCTGGGGGGTAACCTTCAAGGGAGTCATCGTCGTCCTCCTCCGCTTCTTCCTCGGAGGAGGTGAAATCGTCCCGGGAGAAGCGGTCGTCCTCGCTTCTCGCCTCCTCTTCCCCTTCGACGAGGAATTGAAGGTCGCCCTCTCCATCGGTCGGGGATTTGTCATCCTCCGACCGGATGGAGGAATCATGTTCCTCCTTGTCCCACGTCGTCGGGGCAAGGATGTCGTGCGCCGCCAACGAGCCCCACTCCGGCGTCGGCTCGCGAGAGGAGGAAGAGTCAGAGAAGACCGATGAGGTGGAGGAGGAAGAAGAGGAAGGCATGGCTATAGGAGATTGGGGGTTTTTTGGAGTGCCGATGGTCAGAATGGGGCAAAGTGATGGAGTGGCAAACTGCTCAAGGCGTTTAAATAAAAGGGCTATAGTAGGAATTCGATGCCATAGCAGTTTCCGAGAAGGCGATGCCCAGAGACGGCGGTCAAATCACGCGGGATAGTCAAAGAGACAGGGCATCATGATGAGAAGTGCTGCAACGGTTCTGCTCTGGTACGACATGACCCGACGAAACAAAAACGTGATGATTTTGGAAATGTCATTTCCAAAACCAGGGGGGCATGTGTTATCACCAGAATTTGACCGAGTCAGAGGTGGGCCGCGATCAAGATGGATTTGAAGATATATATATAGAAGAAATACGTGAATCGGCCTTTTATACCAAGTTGGGCTTAATTGCCTATGTATCTGTAATATATTAGATCGCATCTTAGTTTAGAAGTTAGAATCTTACCCGTGCACGGTTTGGTGCACGCCCACATTAGAAAGTCCGCTGGACTATAAATATGTATCTAGGGTTTATGGAATAAACAACAACCAACGTTCAACCACAAACAAATCTCGGCGCATCGCCAACTCCTTCGTCTCGAGGGTTTCTACCGGTAAGCACCATGCTGCCTAGATCGCATCTTGCGATCTAGGCAAGCACAAGCCTGCCCACGTTGTTCATGCGTTGCTCGTATCCGAAGCCTTTTTGATGGCGAGCAACGTAGTTATCTTAGACATGTTAGGGTTAGCATTGTTCTTCATATTACATGCTTTCGTAGTGCAACCCTTGCATGTCTAGCCGCCCTTACACCTATCTTAGGTGTAGGGGCGGCACCCCGCTTGATCATAGTTTAGTAGATCTGATCCGTTACGGTTGCTCCTTGTTTCATCAAGGATTAGTTTAACATCCGCAATAGTTAGGCCTTACAAAGGGTTGGAGGATCCAGCGGCGTGTAGGGTGGCGTTTGCTAGCCCTAGAAAGGATGTTCCGGGGATCAACCTCGTGTTGGTTTTTAGGCCCTGTCTAGGATCGGCTTACGATCACCGTGCGCGAGCGCGAGGCCCAATCGTGAGTAGGATGATCCGATTATGCGGTGAAAACCCTAAATCGTCGTAGATCTCATCAGCTTCATCTTGATCAAGCAGGACCACCATATATTCGGACACCCCGTCCGGATCATGGGTGGATCGGCTCTTTGAGCCGATTCACAGGATAACCTGAGAGCCGATCGAGGCTCGTATTTAATGTTTACGTGTGTGCCCCTGCAGGAAACTAAGCGAGGCATCATCCACACCTTCCTGACCGGGTATAGGTCAGGTGGCACGCCCTTGTGATAAACATCGGACGTGCGACCAGGAGGCTTTGCGGGCCGTCGCTCTGAGGGACTGGGGCCAGCCGCAGCCCTAGTTGTTCCCGGCTCTACCGTGTTGCCCGTCTCTGCCCGCCGGGGGTTTCTGACGTCAACAGAAGCTTTGAAATATCTGAAAGCCCAATCTACTTTGCATAGGCGTCTTGCTAAGTGGGTTGAGTTCATTGAGTCTTTTCCATACATTATTAAGCATAAGAAGGGAAAAGATAATATTGTTACTGATGCTCTATCTAGGAAGACTATGCTATTAACCCATCTTGATGTTAAAATTCCTGGATTAGAGGTGTTATGTGATTTATATGCGACTGATCATGATTTTGCTGAACCGTACCGCTTGTGTGTTATGGGTAAAGCATGGGAAAAGTATCACATACACGATGGGTTCTTGTTTAGAGCTAACAAACTATGTGTTCCGGAATCGTCTCGTGCGTTTGCTCTTATTGCAGGAATCACATGCTCGGAGGTTTGATGGGTCACTTTGGGCGTGAGAAGACGCTACTCATGCTCGCTGATCATTTTTATTGGCCAAAGATGAGGCGGGATGTGGACAGGTATGTGAAGAGGTGCATTACTTGCAACAAGTCCAAGTCCAAGCTGAAGCCTCACGGTTTGTATACTCCGTTACCGGCACCTACTACACCTTGGGAAGATATTAGTATGGATTTTGTGTTGGGTTTGCCGCGTACTAAAAGAGGCCATGATTCTATATTTGTGGTAGTGGACAGATTTTCTAAAATGTCACACTTTATTGCCCTCACAAAAGCGACGATGCGTCGCATATTGCTAACCTGTTTTTCGTGGAGATTGTTCGACTACATGGAGTCCCGAAGACTATTGTTTCGATCGTGATGTGAAGTTCATGAGCTACTTCGGAAGACACTTTGGGGAAAGCTAGGGACAAAGCTACTATTCAGTACTACTTGTCATCCCCAAACTGATGGTCAAACTGAGGTGGTGAATCGAACCTTGTCACAACTGTTGAGATCCATGATCAAGAAGAACCTGAAGGAGTGGGAAGAATGTTTGCCGCATGTGGAGTTTGCTTACAACAGGGCGGTACACTCTACCACGGAGCTGTGTCCTTTTGAGGTGGTGTATGGTTTTAAACCCATTACTCCACTTGACTTGTTGCCTTTGCCCATACATGAGAGAGTTAATATGGAGGCATCCAAGAGGGCAGATTTTGTGCGTAAGATCCATGTGAAGACTAAAGAGTTGATCGAGAAGAAAGGCAAGAGCAATGCTGCAAGGATAAACAAGAAGCGCAAAGAGATGTTGTTCAAGCCTGGTGATATGGTCTGGGTACATTTTCGCAAGGATAGGTTCCCGAAGCTGAGAAAGTCTAAGTTGAAGCCTCGTGGTGCTGGTCCTTACAAAGTGCTTGCCAATATCAATGATAATGCATACTCGATAGATCTTCCGGAGGATGAGTTTGGTGTCGAGTAATTCTTTCAATGTTGCTGATTTGACACCATATGACGGAGAAGACCTTGGAGCGTCGGGGTCGACGCCTTTTGAAGGGGGAGATGATGAGGACATCCCTACCTCACTACTACCTCCGTCATTACCAACCGAAGATGAACCTCGCTCGTGAAGCTCAAGTCCAATGAAGTCAGGATTGGACCGATGACACGAGCTCGTGCGAAGCTACTTAAACAACAGGTGAACTTGTTCCTAAACGATACCTTGATTGATGAGAACTTTATACTACCTAAATCCTATTACTTATGTATCATCAGGTATGAAGAGGAGACAAGCATCGCACGAGGAGGAGAGGAGCAGCTGGACGTGAAGATGGACGTAAAGCTGGACAAGGAGCTGGACATGAAGATATCTCATGGACGCGCGAGGGAGGAGCGGGAGGAATGCGCGAGAGGAGAAGAAGAAGTCCAGGCCGGTCCAGCGCCCGGTCAGACCGGCCCCCGCGTCGGGTCGCCCGGTCCCTGGCCCGGTCAACCGGCCGCCAACCGGCCGCCAACCGGAGGGAGTGCATCGTACCGGGCAGAAACCGGAAACTTCGCAGTTTCCCGGTTGCCGCCCGGTTGACCGGACCACAGACCGGCCCGCCCGGTCCACAGCCCGGTTGACCGGATTCCAGACCGGACCAGTCCGAGTCTGGTCTCGACCAGCATCTATTCCGGGTCGGTTATTCTTGTATCGTTTCGACTCGAACTCGTCCCGACACCTATATAAGTGCCCGGGACGCCCCCTAGCTGTTTTAGACCACGTTTAAGATAAACCCTAGTTCTTAGTTGTTTGCTCTAGCAAAACTATTGAATCCCTACAACATATTGCTTGATATTGTGTAGATCCTGAAAAAGTCTTGTGTGATCTCGTCGTTCCATTGGGAATTAGACGGTTGCAACTTACCGCTTCGTGGTCGGCGGCTACGTGCGCAAGTGTGTGGAGTTGCGAATATCTTGCAGGGTTGAGAGCTGTTGCATTGGCGACAGGGACCAATCGAGAGATCTCGTTGCGTCATACAAGTTATCATCCACTTCATCGTCGTGTTTCTCCGCCGCCATCACCCCGTGATCATCATCACCACCGTTGCTTACTGAGAAGATCGGGCCACCCCTTATCACTAAAGCTATTGGGAGAATATGAGAGGAAGAACCAAAAAGGAGAACACGAAATTCTCCAAGATCTTGATCCCAAAGATTCACTTGCAAAGAGATGATTTGGTTGGGTCAAAGTGTGAATCTAGATCCCCTCGATCTTTCCCTCAAATAGATGCAAGAATCATTGGAAGGGGAGAAAGATCTCGACCTCACAAAAAGTCAACAACAATGGAGAGGAGAGCTTGAGGGAGAGAGGATGAAGAAGCAGTTTTCAGAGAGAGAAAATTGCTTTTTATATGGGGGCTAGAAATCTGCCTATTGGGGCTGGTTCAGGATAGGGCCGGTAGTACCGGCCATCTAGGGGCAGTACTACCGCTGGTGTGGCGGCCTGCGAGAGAGATGCAGCAGCGCGCAGAGGAAGCTGGCCTGGTAGTACCGGCTAGGTTGGCCCGGTACTACCGCCGGTGAGCAGGAGACGCGCATGTGGTGGCCTGGCGGGGGAGAGGAGGTCGGCACCACCGGCTGAGGGTGGCCGGTACCTCCGGCTGGTGGTGGCCGGTACCATCGGCTGCGGTACCGGCTGCGGGAATAGGTATACTGGAAGGTTTCCAGTTTCTCCGGTAGTAAGGGCGGAGGTGTCGGGCTCGGTGGTACCGGCCCAGATAGGGCGATACTACCGGCCAGCCAAAACTCCTCTCTTTTTCTATTTAAACCAAAAATGGGAAAATTTAGAAAATCAATAACTAGAGTTCAAAAAGTCCAAATGAACACGAAACCAATTTGGTTGAAAATATGGAAACTAGTGGGGGAGGATATTCTATTCATTTAGGGGTGCAGCCCCTCAATACGAGAAACCGAGAAAAAACACCAAACTCAAAAACGCAACAAGTGATCTATGCGAATTCCATTTTTGATGAACTAGAGCTTGTCATGGAAATAACCACAAGCTCTAAAACACCACATCTATAAGAGACAAATAACAACCAAGAAAGGTCATGCAAAGATGCAAAGGTTTGACCGCACTCTGAATGATACGATTGAGTTACTCACTCGAGAATCTTGCCTATAAACCGGTCTTCAAACTAAACCATGAGACCGGTAAGAAAGAAAACTTATCAAGAGCAAACCTTAACTTTGCGCATTCCATTTGCGCCTGGGGGTGGCTCCAGCGGGCCGAGGTGCATATTTTTTTCAGTTTTTTTTCTCTGTTTCATTTAAACATAGTTGCAAACATTACACAAACTAATACATAATTGGGAACATGGTTTTACACAAACTAATACATAGTTAAAACATTGTAAAATGAGGAAACCTAACTAGTGTCAGTTTCACAGATTTCGTATGTTCGCTGCCAAGAAAGAACACTCTTAGGCACTCTCAGTCACCCAAACTGGACAATCCAGCTGGCAATGATAGCCATGTTGTTCCTCCCAAGGGAGAACATACAAAAACCTCCACTAGTGGTTTCAACTGGTCCGTGGCCATCTTCGCTGCAAAGAAAGAACACACTGATAGTTCTAACTGTCGGTGTCCGAGCCGGACTTGCTGGTGTGGTAGTGCCTGCGGCAGGATGTGTCGTCGAACACCTTGACGATCATGTCGCCATGCCCCTCGTAGAGGAAGGTGAGATGGCAGTCGGACTCGAGGGCTAGGTCACAGGTGAACTTGTCCCACCCGGTGTGCAGGTATATCTTGCCCTGCCCGTCAAACAAGACCTCGACAGACCATCTGCAAAATTTGTAGCTGGCCTCCCGTAGCTGCAACTGGACTGGCTCGATGCCTTCGACAAACTCGGTGAATTTGTCCGGGAGCCGCTTGATACGCGCGGGGGGGGGGGGGGGGGGATCCTGGTCAATGCGGAGGAGGAACTCGAAGCACCGGTCCTCCTGCAAAGATGACGATGGCGCAGGCGGCGGCCCCCGCCGTAGCTGCTCCACCACGGTGGCCCTGGCCCAGAGGGCGGCCACGCCCGCGGCCTCGACCACCTCGCCGACCACCTAGACCCTCCATGGAGTTCCTCGTGAGGCTGGTTGCGTCAGGAAGAGCTAGGTGTCGCTACGGTGGAGGTTGTGTCGGCTAGGGTTTGTGTGGAGGAGTGGATAAGGAAAACGAGTGCGCGCCCTTTTTATATACGCCGAAGGCAGTCGAGGGGCACAACACGCGTGGCATCGCTATTATTTCGTTGGTAGAAGTGGTGGCGGCCGCTCGGCAGGCGAGGCATCGCCATTAACGTGACGCAGACTGGCGAAGCGACGCCTCGACTCCAGTCACTAGCGCACGTGAGAAGACGCATCAAGTCTAGGTCGCTGGTAAGCGGGCCCGATGAAACGTCCGCCAAACGCGAGCGGACACTTTGCGCGTCCGGCGCAGCGTCCGCATATGCGTATCAAAGACACATATTTAGGCTAGGTTTACGTCTCCACGAACAGCTAGGACACTATGTGTTGGACCGCTGGCTTAATCTCAGACGCATTTCGGGACCATGGAAACGCAAACGGACGCACCCTGACAGCAGCAGGTTGTTGATCTAGAGGTGTCGCGGAGTTCAGTCCAGAAAGTCGCAGCGATGGAAGATTATCAGCGACCGGCCGGGACTGAGCGGCGGCGGAAGCAATGAAAAGCATCACGTGTTTGCAGATTAGTAGTAGATGGTTGTGGTGGCATCATCACACGACAGGCGGCAGATCGGATCGATATTGATCCTTCGAGAGCAGGTCAGCTAGTTCCGGCGGTGGCACGCTGCAGCGTACCGTACGCGTGCCATGGAGCTGGAGCAGGCCGAGGTCAGAGGTAGATGCAGGGCATATGGCCCAAGGATCGGTCCATGGCCGTGGTGCCAGGCTAGGTGTGCAAGGAGCAGGAGACCAGGCGTTTGGGCTAGGCTCCAAGCGCACGGGGGAACGCTGCTGGTCACATTTGTCGCAAACAGGGAAACATCAAGCAAACGTGAGATTTGTGTTAAGGAAAAAAAAAAAGGAAGAGTAATATGCATGGACCATGGTGTAGTCGTTGCATGTGAAAGCAAGCTGACAAGGAAAATTTGTATTGGAAGTTGTGCGACTATTTCGTGTGTCACATAAAGCTACCGAAATTTTGACAGAAAGGACCACATGTCCCAACGAATTGCCTGAAAAGACCAGCTGCAAATTTTTTTGTCAAAAAGGACCACCACCCTGTAGCGGCAGGACGTGCCAGGCAACACGTGGCACCTGCCGCCGGTGGTTGTGGCGGCAGAGCCTGCCGCCGCTCTCCATGGCGGCACGTTAAGATGCCACCCGCGCGGTTAGCCTGGAAATTTTGACAGAAAGGACCACATGTCCCAACGAATTGCCTGAAAAGACCAGTTGCAAATTTTTTTGTCAAAAAGGACCACCACCCTGTGGCGGCAGGACGTGCCAGGCAACACGTGGCACCTGCCGCCGGTGGTTGTGGCGGCAGAGCCTGCCGCCGCTCTCCATGGCGGCACGTTAAGATGCCACCCGCGCGGTTAGCCTGGCGTTTGAGGGAGTGGACCATGCCGCCACGGGCGTGGGCGGCAAGATTGCGTGGAACCATCGCGTTGAAGCTCGCGGCAGCACCGGATGTGCTTTGGTTTGCAGGCCGACCGTGCCGCAGCTTGTCCAGCAAAACAGAGTCAGGTGATTAATTAAAAGGGTCTAGCTCAGCACGAGGTGTGTCCTTGGTCTGCAGGTTCTGCCTTGCCTTGGTTGCCATACGTGGTGTTAGTCATTTTTAATGGGACGACGCAAACAGAGGCTAAACCGAGTGTTGAAAATATATCTGGTACCGTTCTAGCGGGATAACGCATTAGTGATCGGGTCGTTCGTACCGACGCAAACGCGATCTAAATATGCGCTAGGTTTGCATCTGCGCGGACGCAAGTGACCGCTCGCTTTTCCATCGGGCGCCTCCGCCTCCTTCTCCCACCATTGCTTCTTCGCCGGCGGAAGTGGTGGCGAGGCGTCCTCCTCCTTCTTGACGCGGGAGCGGTGGCCCGACCCCGTCGTCCGACGAGCCGGAGCAGAGGACGCGCGCCTCGCGTCGTCGCGGATGACGATGCCTCCGGAAGGAGGCGCGGGCGCGGCCGAGCGCGTGCGACAGCAGACGATCCGGTGCGTGAGGTTCCGGATGACGCGGTCCATTCCGACGCCCTCTGCCGGGTAGGCGGCGGCGCCATGTTCGCCGCCTGCGGGAAGTATAGCGGCTCCCGTTGCGCGTGGACGGTAGCCGTATTGGCGGAGTGTGTCGTCGACGTCGTGGCCGTACCACCAGGCACGGCAGCCGACGTTGTTGAAGCGGCCGCCCGAGGGGTTGTCCGTCAGCGCGAGCTCGACGGCGTGCTCGTGTCCAAAGTGCCCTGCGTCAACTTGTACTGTAGTGGCACGGGGATGCGGTGCCGCATACAGCACGTCGGCCTCGTCGAACGTCAGCTGCGTCGAGCGGAGCATGCCGCCGCCGCTGCCGCCACAGAATTCCGACTTTCTTTGCCGCATGTGGACGGATGCGCCACAGAATCTTCATGGGGCCCACGCGGCCGCCCTTAAAAGTCCACCGGCCGCGTCGCTCCTTCGCCCACACCACACCTCCACTCGCACAACCACCGGTGCAGCGCCATGGGGAAGAAAAATGACTTCGAGGCCTCCGGCAGCGGCACCAAGAAGATCCCGCTCCCCGTCACGGTGGGGAGGCTCATGCACGGCAAATGGATGCCGTGCAACGATGCCTGGTCCGGCGTGCAGCTGCCTGGCGGCTGGCGGCTCAGCTGCCGCCGGGTGCGCATCCCTCCAGTACCTGCGCGTTAGCCTGATCGGACCGCGGAGATCCGGCGCAGGAGGCGGTATCTGTCGGCGGACCTCCGCGCCGATCCGGCGTACGCCATCGACTCAGAGCTTTGGCATACGTACCATAGCGAGGAGGTGAAGGACGACAACGACGACTACGTCGCTGTCGTCTTCCACGAATGACAGCAGGCCATGGCGGAGGGCCGGAACTTCGACTTCCCGGAGAACATGACGGACGACGAGATGGCGAAGGTCGCCGTCCTCGTCTCTGAGTACGACGCGCCTGTGCAGTCGCCGCTACCCCGCTACGCCACCGCTGTCATGCCGTCGGGCCTGTCGGCGGATGAAGCACTTCGACAGGCGCTCCTGGAGTAGGCGGCACCTCCTCCACCGCCGCCACCGTCGCCACAACCTTATCCCTGGGCGCCTCCTCCACCGCCGCCACAGCCGCATCCCTGGGCGACTCCACCGCCGCCACAGCCACAGCCCTGGGCGCCGCCACAGCCGCAGCACTGGGCGCCGCCACAGCCGCAGCACTAGGCGCCTCCACCGCCGCCACCGCCGCCACAACCGCAACCTCCTCAACCTCGAGCACCGGCGGCTCGCCCGGCGTACGCTCCCCCGGATGGCGACTGGCCGTGGGTCATACCGGAGCTCATCGTGCTCGACATTGACGAGGAGCAGCACAGCGACGATGAGCAGCAGTAGGCGTTTAGGTTTTTTTTTATGTTTTAAGTATGTAAATTATGTTTCATATTTAAAAAAATGATTCGTACTAAAAAAATGCGTCGTGCCGCTGGAGCCACCCCCACGCAAACGAACGCTCGATCGATTTCGACCAAAGAACCGACGCAAACAGACGCGCGCGCGGACGCTAAAATACGTCGCGCCGCTGGAGATACCGTTAGAAACAAAATCAGAAACAAAATCCATTCGCCCACATTTTCTACTCCGATCTGTAATACGTACAGTTGTACAGTTGCTATCACCTATAGCCAGCTAGCTAGCTGCCGCACGGTCGGCCTGCAAGCTGCCAGCCACGGATAAAAGAGCACATGTTCCGCTGTGAGCTCTGCCTCAACGCCTGGCTAACGGTGCAGGCTTGGCTCCTAAGAGCAAGTACAGCAATACCTAGTCAGCAGGCTATAGTGATTGCCATCTCATCAAAAGCTTAGGTGGATGAGAGAGAATGAAAGAGAGAGAAGAGAGCTAGCGCTTGGGCTGTCGCCCGGCTATAGCACAGCCATCGAAGAAAAGCTGGTGGCATGCATCCTCTGGCCTATAGCATGCATGCATCAAGCAATTAAATATTAACTAATGTTCCTCTAATAGTCACCCCAATAGCTAACCTATTGTACTGTTAGGCTATATGATGGCTCTATATGACAAGGCATGGCTCTGTAGCCCCGCTGCCGGCTGTATTACTAATCTTGCTCTAAGAGCAAGTACAATAGAATCCAGTCAGCTGACTATAAGACATTAAATAATATATTTTAGATGAGTTGGAGGAGAGAGAAGAGGAGAGAGAAGGGAGGTGGGCTACTATGCAATAGCCAGCTCTTGCACGTGCTCCTAGGCACCTTGTGAGAGTGGAAGGTGGGTCATATATTAGTAAAGTACTACATTCTTATAGTCAACTATTGTACATGTTAGCTATATGATGACTACAAATGATATGACATCTTGTTATAGCCAACAGTTGGCTATACTATTGGAATTGCTCTAACGTGCCGCCATAGAGAGGAGCGGCAGGCTCTGCCGCCACAGCCACCGGCGGCAGGTGCCACGTGTCACCTGGCACGTCCTGCCGCCACATGAAGGTGGTCCTTTTTGTCAATTTTTTTCTCAAGTGGTCTTTTCTGGCAATTTATTGGGGCATGTGGTCTTTTCTGTCAAAATTTCAAAGCTACCAGGGAACATTTTTCAGGTCGATATCTACCAGGTAAGCATTTTTCAGGTTGACTTCTTGCTAATTGCATACGAGGTTTTACCGGAAGGTTGGCAGATTGGCGATGTGCGTATAAGACTCATGAAATCTGGAGTGCGTCGTGGAAGATCATGTCCCAAAAGATGTCAAGTAGTGCACAGACAGTGTTCAACTGATATGACGCGAGGTGGAGCATGGTTGCAGTCGGATATATTCGGCTGGGTCGGTCTGACGGATACAAAAGACGGTAGAGATCGGCAAAAACGACATAGGAGCATGAGGGCTGATGGTGTCCGAATTATGTGGCGTGAAAACACGTGGCACATGACTGAGGCGGAATGCTTCAACATGCATTTGCGCATGGTCGATTTAAGATGGCGCCATATGAGATCTTGAAGTGGACGGGGCGCGGGGTGGATTGATCATCTACAATGGAGTCATGTTGAAGTTGGAGCTGGAGTCTGGCGAAAGATTCCACTCGGCTGATGGAGGGGCCACGGTGTAAAGTACTGGAGAATCGAAGCCTATGTAGCGGGAAGGCGAGAATCACGTAGGTCCGGGCTGGTGCTCAGTGGTCCGGAGGAGGCGTGGAACTCGACATCAGTCGGGTATGACTGATGGATCTACAGTGGGGCCTGAGGTGGTGTGGGTTAGCTACCCAATTGATCTTGGCCAAGATTGTGGATGCTCGACGCGGTAAGCACGGGACACAGTGATAGACTAGGGCACAAGCGGTCAGACAATCGGTTTGACAAGCAGTGGCGGAGCTTGAAAAAAATAGTTGGGCGGGCCAACTAAAAGAGATCACAGATTTTTTTTTACTACCTAAGAATTTTGGGGAAAATAGTGTGAAAACTATCAAATAGCTAAGAATTTGGATAAAGAAATAAAATTATACGTATAACCAACATACATGATATTTTAAACTGACTAACAAAACTTTTCTTAGATGGAACTGGCTAACAAGGAAGCTGCCTAGCTAGCAACGACATTTATCTGAGAAAAATCAACGAAGACTCGGTATTTGAGAAAGAAAATCCAAGAAACAGTCGGAGCAACGTGCTGTGTCAAGCTATTTTTTATTGGGCTTTTCTATTGCGCTTTCTTCCTGCTCAAAAGAGCTGTTGGTGCTTGCTGCGAGGCTTCCAGCCTGCTTCATCCCTAGCTGGTTTTGCCGGTCGATTGGGCCACCGATACTCTGTATACATAGTTTTTACACAAATCCTGGGCGGCCAGTTCGGCCCTGAGTAGCTCCGCCAGTGTTGACAAGTGTGCAAGGGGTGCTGAAGCAGTGTTGGCGAGTACCAGGTTGTTAGACGTAGGGTTTGGGAACAAGGCTCGATGCCCTCAACGTAGGGCTCGGCTGTCATATATATATATGTGTATATAGTTGTGGTACAAATACACAATACAAGGGGTACAGAAGCTACAGTATAAATACAATCTAACACCCTCCCTCAATCTTAACTATGTCCCGAAACACTCAATAGATTAAGATTGCGCCTACATCCTTCGAAGGAAGGCAACGGCAAGGGCTTGGTAAAAATATCTGCAAGTTGATCTTTAGAAGAAACAAACTTGATCTGAAGTAGCTTCTGTGCAACACGTTCCCTCACAAAGTGATAGTCAACTTCGATGTGTTTCGTTCGGGCATGAAATACTGGATTAGATGACAGATATGTAGCACCGATGTTGTCACACCAAAGAACAGGAGGCTGAGCTTGAGAGATCCGCAACTCTCTAAGAAGAGACTGTACCCAAATGATCTCGGCTGTGGCATTAGCAACCGCTTTGTACTCAGCTTCAGTACTACTCCGAGACACTGTAGCTTGCTTGCGAGCTTGCCAGGCGATCAAATTAGGACCGAAGAACACATCATGTCCCCCCGTTGATCGCCGATCATCAGGACAACCAGCCCAATCTGCATCGGAAAAGGCGGATAGCATGCCAGTTGTAGCACGCTGAAGATGCAGTCCATAGGAAGCAGTGTGGCGGATGTAGCGTAGGATGCGCTTGACAGCTGACCAATGAGGATCACGTGGCGCATGAAGGTATTGGCACACACGATTAACTGCATAGGAAACATCTGGGCGAGTGATGGTTAAATACTGCAAACCACCAACAATGCTGCGGTACTCAGTGGCATCCCCAGAAGAAAGCAAGTCTCCATCAAGAGCTGACAATTTGTCAGTAGCAGACATGGGAGTAGTAGCAGACTTGCATTGCAGCATACCAGCACGTCGTAACAGATCCATGGAGTACTTGTGCTGAGAGAGAGTCAAGCCACTGTCAGAATGAGTAACTTCAATACCAAGAAAATAGTGCAGTTTACCCAGATCTTTGACAGCAAAATCAACACCCAAGGCAGAAACCAGACGATCAGCAGTAGAGACCGAAGAGCTAATCAGAATGATATCATCAACATAGACCAAAATATACATAGTCACCTCTGGACGCTGGAGAAGAAACAGGGACGTGTCAGCTGTAGATGATACAAAACCATGCGCACGAAGAACAGTTCCAAGCCGTGCATGCCAGGCACGAGGAGCTTGCTTGAGCCCATAAAGCGCCTTCACAAGACGACATAGATGATGTGGATGATCCGGATCAACAAAACCTGGTGGTTGGCGCATGTATACCTCTTCCTCCAAAACACCATGAAGAAAGGCATTCTGAACATCTAGTTGGCGAAGAGACCAACCACGAGTAACAGCCAAAGAAAGTAGAAGCTGAATAGTGGTAGGCTTGACAACTGGACTGAAGGTATCCTCATAATCTAAGCCGTACCGTTGTTTGAAGCCCTTAGCAACCAGCCTTGCTTTGTATCTTTCAATAGACCCATCAGCATGTTTCTTCACCTTGAACACCCATTTGGAATCAATGACGTTAACACCAGACTTTGGCGAGACCAAACGCCAAGTGTCGTTTTTCCGAAGTGCCTCAATCTCCAGTTCCATGGCAGCACGCCAATGTGGTATGCCTAGCGCTGCTTGGAAATGTCTTGGTTCAGCCGTAGGGTCAGCTTGAGCATGCGCAACACAGGCCGCTAGCCATGCAACTGTACCATCCGTACGCTCGCGTGGACGGAAGATGCCACTTTGACTGCGCGTACGAGGCCGCAGTACAACTGGTGCAGGAGGCGAGGACGGTGCAGGTGACAGAGGCGATGTTGTTGGCAGAGGCGTTGCAACAGTAGGCGATGCAGTGCTGGGCGCGTCGAGCAGCGGAGCTGGCGACGAGGATTCTTCAGAAACCTGAGTACACGGTGTGGTCGACGAAGCTGAGCCAGGCGACAACCCAGCGTGAGGCAGCAACGGCTCGCGCGTGAGCACGCCAGGCCCGCGCGAGACTACGCCAGGGGATACCGCGCGCGCGGGAGTGAGAGCACCTGGGGAATCTGCACACGCACGATCTTCAGGGGAAGCTGCATGCGCACTATTGCCAGGGGAAGCTGCATGCGCACTATCGCCAAGGGAAGCCAGCTCAATGATGTCATTGCGTGCATGTTGCATGCATGCTGGATCAACGTCAGGGACAGCTGCTACCGGAGCATCATCCAGGAGTTGAAGACGAGCGGCACGGCCATTTCCTGCACCATAATTAGGCAACAACACAGGAGAGTAGGCAGCATCCACAAATTGATCAGGCAAAACAGGAAAAGAGTGCAATGATGATTGTGGATTATCTGTGGGTGACGGTAGTGCAGAGAAGGGAAAAACTGTCTCATCAAAAACAACATCACGAGAGATGTACACGCGATTAGATGGAACATGAAGACACTTATACCCTTTATGGAGAGGACTGTATCCCAAGAAGACACATTTTTTGGAGCGATACTCAAGTTTGTGACTATTATACGGACGAAGGTGTGGCCAACACGCGCAACCGAACACTTTGAGAAATGAGTAGTCTGGAGTTTCATGGAGCAAGACCTCTAGTGGAGTTTTCATGCGCAACAGTCGCATAGGAAGCCTATTAATGAGAAAACAGGCGGTGACAAATGCATCACTTCAAAACCGAAACGGAACAGAAGCATGTGCAAGGAGAGTTAAGCCAGTCTCGACTATATGACGGTGTTTGCGTTCAGCTGCACCATTTTGTTGATGTGTATGAGGACAAGACACATGATGCGAAATCCCAAGTTTCTGAAAGAAGGTATTAAGGTTGCGATACTCACCCCCCCAATCAGATTGAACATGGATAATTTTGTGCTTAAGGAGACGCTCGATCAACATGTGCTTGAAAATGAGTAAAGACAGTAAACACATCAGATTTGCGCTTAATGAGGTAAAGCCAAGTAAAGCGACTAAACGCATCAATGAAACTGACATAATAGTTGTGACCACTAACTGAGGTTTGAGCAGGACCCCAGACATCTGAAAACACAAGTTCAAGAGGAGCCGTAACAACACGACTCGATACAGTAAATGGTAGTTGATGACTCTTGCCTTGCTGACAGGCATCACACACTAAAAACTCCTTATTACTCGACTCAACAGGCAACTCATGACGATGGAGCACATGGCGCACTATAGGAGTGGCGGGATGACCAAGGCGAGAGTGCCACTGTGACGACGAAACACGGACACCACTGAAGACATGGGAGCTGGATGGCACATCAAGAGCATATAGACCATGGCGAACTCGACCTCTAAGAAGAACGTCCCTCGTGTCCCGGTCCTTAACAAAAAAATGAAACGGGTGAAACTCAACAAATACATTGTTATCACGAGTAAACTTAGGAACAGAGAGCAAACTACGAGTAACAGACGGAACACGTAGAATATCGAGGAGACGCAAGTGTTTAGAGGTGCGAATAAGAAGAGATGCCTGACCAACATGAGAGATGTGCATACCTGACCCATTAGCGGTGCGGACCTGATCAGTGCCATGATATGGCTCACGCGTGGCGAGCTTGTCGAGGTGGCTTGTCAGATGATCCGTCGCGCCTGTGTCCATGTACCAACTGTGATCAACAGAATAGGAAGGAGTGAAACCAGACTCCTGTGTCGCCATAGCAGCTTGCTTCTCATTGCCTTTCCCATTATTGCCAATGCCAAGAAAATCGCGTTTAAAGCGACGATGACACCGAGACGCCAAGTGTTCGTCAAGACCGCAGAGCTGACAGGGAGCAGCAGCACCACATGCCCGACACGTCGGCCTCGGGCGCCCCCCCGTGTTGGTGAGTGGAGCGGGCGGGCGAGGCTGGTAGGCTGAAGGCGGTGGTGGTGGCTTCCCGCCAGACGGACGAGCACCGCCACGGTGAGCAGCGTTGGCGGAGGAACCATCAGAATATGTCCCCACTGGATGACGACTCGAGAGACGCTGTTCCGTGTTCAGAAGGCGAGAGTAAAGATCACGTGGCAGCATCGGAGTGTCGCGACCATTAACATGTTCCACCAGCGCATCATAGTCCTCATCAAGTCCATTGACAATAAACGACTGGAACTCCTCATCCCGAAGAGGTTGTCCAATGGAGGAGAGCGTGTCAGCCAAACCTTTAACCTTGTTGAAGAAGGTCGTGACTGACATATCATTTTTCTTGATGTCACCAAGCTGATTACGGATTGCAGAAGCTCTGATACCATGTTAGACGTAGGGTTTGGGAACAAGGCTCGATGCCCTCAACGTAGGGCTCGGCTGTCATATATATGTGTGTATATAGTTGTGGTACAAATACACAATACAAGGGGTACAGAAGCTACAGTATAAATACAATCTAACACAGGTTTAAGTTGGTGATTGGGTCTATCGGGATCGACATCAAGTGATGGACAAAAGTAGGCCATGGGAAACCTGAGAAAGTGTTTTGGAAAGTCTAGAATGTTAAAGGCTTAGAGAGCACATGGCCGTATTTTTCTGTGATGTTCAATGCACATGGAAAAATGCATGTGACAGGATACAGAAGGACGTGAAGTGGTGTAGCTGTGAGACATGTAGAGGACTATCCGAAAGGATGAGATGAATGTGAATTTGACTCAAGGTGACACAAGGGTGATGTGAAATTTCTTCAAGTTGAAAGCACTTTCACGTAGATCAGTGTTCGATATATGATGGTCCGAACGGAAAGAAGAAACTACAATTGTAGGTGGAGACACGTGGAGTCAACGAGTAGCAGCGAAGCTCATGGAGGACAACTCGAATCGGGAGTACATGGAAGTTTGACGCTTAGATGAACTCAAGGTGGCCGAGAATATTCACCAAGGTGGAGTTTGTTGTGTTTGTATCGAATATTGTGTACGAGTTAGGTTACTTTTGGACTCTGAGTTGTAGTAGGTGTGGACATTATACGTGTAGTGTTCGAGTCGGACACTAGTAGCCTAGACCTCCCATATAATATAAGGGGTACCACATGTTGTAACCTATGACGACTTAATAGCAGCAGGCACGCAAGGGAAGCCGACGGCTTGTGCCAACGCCCAAGGCAGCCAAGTGCTGCATTATTAGTGGGGAGGAGTATCCGTAGTCATGCCCCGCAGAGTAGGCATGTTCGCCGTGTTACCAAATCTCGGTATCGACATCGTGCTATGATTGTTTGGTTCATCGGTAGATCGATTATGCGCCTACGATGATAACAGGTGGAGATGCTCTAATGTTAACTAAATAGAAGCAGAGGAAGTACTTGGGAGTTTAATTTGGGGAGCTGGATATTTCATCGATACCAGTCGTTTTGCGGATCTATCTGGTATATATTTGTTCAACCGAAACTGCAAAAGACATTTACTTCAGTTTTAAACTCTTTTCGTAATCTATGAATAAATTACATGTATCTACAAAGTGGAAAGGTGGTGATAATTTTGGTCCTATAGTCCCAATGCCGCTCATGACTAGTAAAGAAGGCGCGACCATGGCTGCGATGATAAAAGATTGCCATACACACATGGATGGCATGCTTTATCTCATGAGCTTAATTATTTGCGTGGCATGGCCGCCAAAATTATGCCCTTGTCTGATCGAGCCTTATTCACACCACAGTAAAAGCTCCAAACAAGTTGGTCTGAAATTTGATTACAGTCCTTTCACAAGGAAGAACCGACGGTGACTCATGATTTCGCACGATGATCTTTTTTTCTCAAAAATTTCACCCATCTATTAATAATTATGAATATATGTACAAAGAGTAATAAAATTTATAAATAGGTTATTAGATCGACCATCTAGAACAACTACAAACACTAGCACGAGCTAAAGACCCGTTGGCGCTTCATCCTCGCCCTTTTACCACTGAGGCTTTTTTACGGTAGGGACTATAAAATATTAGCCGTTCAATCAGCATATCCGATGGTCCAGTTTACTCAATACTAGTCGTTTCGAAGAGTAGTATTTTCTCACCCAAGAGCTAATTTGGCAGGCGCGCATCTAACAAAAAAAACTTTCCTTTGCTTAGCATTTCTTATAATAGATTTTCTTTTTAGGGAAGCTTATGATATCTTCTTTATTTTATTCCTTTACAAACAATCCGTGCATGTTAGAGAATTTGAATCTCTCATTACATTTCATATAGAGAAAATTATATATCGCCAACGGGAATAGAGAAAGTAGAAATAGAGTGCCAAAATATCGACCAAGAACTTGGTCAATTTTTAAAAAATTTACATGAAATTTCCTCGAATTTTCAAAGCAGGTAAGCTTAATAATTCAGTTGCAGCCTAGTGAAAACAGAAATAGTAAATTCACGGCGTGAAAAAAAAATTCAACGTACAGATTGCTTGCGCATCTTTGGCTGACTGAGCATCTCCAACGGGATAACCGAAAACAGACGTCTAAATTGTCCGTGTGTGTCCGTTTGCGTCGGCTGAAATGGTCGAAACTGATTGCGTGTCAGTTTGCATAGGGGAGGTGCCGCAGCCCCAAGCGGCAGGACGCAAAAAATTTGGGTTCGCATTGTTCAAACATAATTTACATAGTGATAAAAAGGAAATATAAAATATAAAAACTAAAAGCCCTAGCCTATTCCTCCTCGTCGTCGTCGAGCATGACGAAGTCCGGTACCTGCCACGACCAGTTGGCAAATGGCGGAATGTACGCCGGTGTCGCCGGTGGTGGAGGTGGAGGTGGAGGAGCCCAGGGGTTGAACGGCGGAGCTGGAGGCGGCGGCGGGTGCGGGGCCGTGTTCTGCAGCTCCTATTGTAGGGCATGTTTCTCCGGGAGGCCAGGCGGTATGATGTCGGTGGCATACCGTGGAAGCGGTGGCTGCACCGGTAGGTCCACCTGCGAGACGAGGACGCCGAGCCTCTCTATCTCCTCGTCGGTCATGGTCCACAGGAAGTCGAACTTCCGGCCCTCCGCCATGGCCGCCTGCCAGTCGTGGGAGACGTAGGCGATGAAGTCGTTGATGTCGTCCTTCTCCTCCTCGTTCTGGTGGCCAGCACGTACGTGTTGTCGTCGTCGTTCTCATCCTCCTCCTCCTCCTCCTCCTCCTCCTCCTCGTCGTCGTCCTGTGGAGGGGCAGGCGGGTGCCGTGTTCGACGACGAGGTGGCGGCGGGTGCGCGAACGGGAAGTCTCGGTACGGCGCCAGGTGTGCCATTGATTTGAGCTGACGGCGAAGGCTGGATCGTCGTGGAGCTCCGGCGGCAGGTAATCCCGCCTGTGCAGGATCTCGGCGCACCTCTCCGGCTCGCGACGAGGCATCAGCGGGACATGTACCCGGCGGTAGTTGAGCCGCCAACCGCCGTCAGGAAGGTGCACGCCCCTCCAGCGATCGCACGTCACCCAGTTGGCGTGCAGCACCCGCGCCATATCGACGAGGAGTGGCACCCTGTTCGCTTGTGCGTCCTTCTTGGTGCCACTGCCGGACGCCTCGGAGTCGTGCTTTTTCTTTGGATGCGGCGGCGCGCGGTGGTGAGCAGACGCGTCGGTGGTATGGGCAATGGCAGGGACGATGCCCCTTGCATTTTAAAGGACGAGCGCGCGAGGGAGACGATGTCATTGATGGCGGCACAAAAGCCCAGCCGCCGCCCGCCTATCCTGGTGCGGAAGAGGAAGCGTCACCATTGTTGGCGAAGGCAGCGGCGCAGATGTGGAAGCAATGACCGCCGAAGCAACGACCGCCGAAGCGATGCGCTCGAAACAGGTCGCTGCCAAGAGGGCCCATTGAAAAAGCACTCGGACACTCGGCATATATGTGCCGCGTTTGCGTCTTCACGGACGGCCCGGTCACTATGCGTCGAAGGGCTTGGTTCCAGATGCATTTTTTGACCGCGTGATCGCAAACGGTCGTGGAGCGTCTATTTGCATCGTCCCGTTGGAGATGCATGTCCACGTGCTAGGCGTGAGTCGGTTAAAATCTAGTGGACAAGAAAATAGTGATGGCTCAATCATGCTGACGTGGCATAATTGCACTTAGATGGTAACAAATGCACCCAAATCTTTCATGATTTTCTTACCATGTAAATTAACAAAAATACTAATGGTCCATAGGACTAGTAAAGTGTACCGTAAAAGATATCTTTACCACTGGAGCCAGGCAAAAGCTTATCGTAGTAAAATTTTATTGTAGTAGACATACGGGAAGTCGTCGTGCTAAGACCATAAGGGATCAGTGCGTCAGAGCAGCCACCAACGTTAATGTTGACAACTATAGATTGGAAGAGACTAACTTAAAACCACACCAACGAACATGACAAACCGACTGGATTCCATTAAATCCGCCAGACAAACGAGTTAGTGCGTCCTCCGCCGGCGTTAGGTGCACCACTGAAGCAAGGATAAAGCTGGGAGGACCTTATTCTGATTTTAAGATGTTGCTACCGCCGTAAAGAAGGGGCATAAACACTAAAACAAAAATGGGTGAAGATGATATTACTTGATGAATAAGCTAATTGTCGGTCCAATGAGAATTAGGCACACACACAAAATTAGTGAGTATCGTCCTTGTGTATCTTTTCACATAACACCGACTTGTCGTCTCTCAAATCGCTCGTTCGAAACCAAAAGAATTGATGAACATCGTCGGCCTTTATCTTTTGCAAATGTGTCGTTACAAAACTTTGCTTTCCGTGAAGGCAGCAAGAGTGTAGAAAGTGAGATAACTATGCATTACGAGGAACCAGTTTCAACCCCCAGCTCACGTCTTCGCAATGCTGGACATGCGGAACAATCTTCCCGGTGTCTGCACCCTGCTTGGTCCTGCAGTCGTAGAAGGGTGGCGAGTGGAAACACGGTTCCATGGACAGGTCACGGACGCACGGCGGGTCCGGCACCATGGAGGCGTTCTCCGGCCTGTACATCACCCACGGCGTCAGGCCGCCGAGGCCCTGCGCCACGTACCCGAACGTCGACCAGCCGCTGGTCACCACCACGTCGGTGAGGCTCAGAAGGTATATCTCCGCCAACGCCTTGGCGTCGTGCGACTTGGTGCCGAACTGCTGGTACTCCTCGTGGCTTGGCTGGTGCACGCCCACCGCCTCCCCGTTCGCCGTCGCGTGCTCCCAGTACATGCTCTTGATCTTGTCGTAGTACCAGGCCTTGAGGGATGTGACGAGCACGGCTGTGGACATTCCGGCAGGCGTTGGCGGAACGGCGGATGGCTCGACCCCCGCGGCGAGCACCTCCGGCAGAAGGCTCGCCCTCTGCGTGCACGTGGTGATCTGCTCGAGGACCTCCGGAGATTCCGAGCCGTCGAACACGCGAATCTGGATGCCGACTCGCTGGTGCGCCGCCGCGAGGTACGCGTCGTGGTACCGCGTGACGAGGCCCCAGACGTGGTTGTTGGGGTGGAACAGGTACCGGACCAGGTGGTGGAACACGGCGTCCGTCTCCGGGAAGAGCATGTCGAGCTCCGGCTGGAAGCCTGTGGTCAGGAACAGTCCCGGCACGATGTAGCTGTCCGTCCTCATCACCAGCCACCGGATGTCCCGGAGAACCCTTTGATCCTCGTCGCAGAAGAACATCTTGTCTTCATCCGTGAGGTGGTTGTCGAGATGGACATACGCGAATGCCGGTAGTTGCTGCGTTGTCGTCGACGCGGCACTGATCACCTTTCTCTTAAGCATGTTGCCATAGCTCTCGGGGGTGTCGATGCTGAAGTTGGTGTAGCTCGTCAGCGGGAAGTCCGGCGGCAGCAGCCACGTCGTGCCGGGGAATGGCTCGCAAAACAGCTCGCCCATCTCGTTGCTGGGGTCGATGAGGAGCACGCGGTCGGTGAGCACCGCGTACAGGAACGCCGCGGCGGCGGCAAGGATCCGGTTCCCGACGCCGCGGTATGATATCGAGACCAGGTACTTGCAGTCCGGCGACACGGTGCCGCCGTCGCGTCTATTCCCAGACCGGAGCTGCTCAGCGGCGTCGCTGTAGGCGCCGGTGCCCGGGCCGCATCGTCGTTGCAGAGCCTCGTGCTGCCGCAGTTTGGAGACGAGGTAAGGGGACGGTTGCCTGCCGGCTTTCCGGCGGTACATGGCGGACTGGTACCTGCTGTGGCAGGACCGCTCGTCGACGCCGTCGGCCAGGAGGCCGCCGAGAAGCCTGTCGTGTCCTGTCACTGATCCTGCCATACAGAACAGATTAAGAAATCGTCAGGCGGAATCGTTTGGTGATAAACTGCATCTGCTGCCACAACTGCATTCATGCATGCCTTGAATCCTGATTGCATATGTGCACTGACGAGAGAAATGAATCATTTGCGTGTACACGTTCAAGCTACTAGCATACCTGGGCGTAAGGCCTTTGCGGCGCTGATCCAGACCGGCGGCGTGCTGGTGCGTGCGGGGAAGAGAAAGATCATCGGCGGCACGGTGACAATGACGGCTAGAAGCACGGCGTTGACCATGCAGCGCCACTGACTGTACCTGCGATCGGGCCTTTTCAACCGTGGTGCCATGAACGCCGGCGCGGCCTCCTCGGCGTGCTGCCCGTGGCCCGCAGCCGACCGCTGCCTCTGCTCCCTCAGTGACGCCGCAGCGCCAACGCTGCCCGTCTCAGCGTCCAGTTGCGGCATCGATCGCTACACTAGTAATGGGAGTGTGCGTGGTGTTAGATAATTTAAATATACCCTAGTCTCTTCCCATCGAGTTTCGAACTTTTAGAATAGTTAGTGCATTAATTTAATTTTATAGAGTACAAAAGCTATGAGGTCTCTCAATTTTAAGTCTGTGCTGACACATCTTGAGAAAAAGAAGATTCAACGGCAAATGCTGAATTCACACTAACGACTAAAATAGTTTGATATGAGAAGGGGTATTTTATTACTACCTAGTTTCTTTCCATCAATTTGGACTTTTGAAATAGTTGGCTAATGCCATTAATTATAATTATTTTAATTATAGGTTTAGTCAAAAACTATGTTTCCATATTATATGGCTTTAGCATTATGGTTGTTGATATATTTTTTCTATAATTTTGGTTAAATCTTAAAAAAATCAGCTTTAACTAAACCTTGTAAAACGTGAAATAAATAAAAATCGAGGCAGCTCACGGGCACTCTTTCTAGGATCCAACTTGGGATACTCAGCCAGCTCAGAGCCTCGGACCGAGGAATATGGAACACGATGTAAATTTAGACTCTTGTAGTTGACTTAGCTCAAATATTTATTCAGGCTAGTTATAGTGAGAAGTAACTTAGAGTAATAACATATATATGTTACTAGTTTATGTTACTACCACCATAGTAGGTATTAATTTATAGGTAATTTCATGTATTGTGTCATTTATTATGTTGTAGACTCATCTTGTTTTGGAGTGTGTGATTTTATGGTAACATAGCTAGTAGTTAGGCTAGTATCATAGCTAGTATCATGCATATTGGTCCCACAAAAATAATGATGTGGCAGCTAGTTAATGAGGAGATAGGAGATTAGAGTAACATAGGTGGATACTGTATCATAGCGCATATCACGAGAAAATTTAATGTCAAACAAATCTTGTACACAAATTTGCATTGAGATTCTAAAAAGTTATAAATATAGCAAGGCGGTGATACTACTTTATGATACTAACCACTCTAGAGTTAATATCATACACAAATATCATATGCATGATATTACTACATGATATTTACCACTATGACCAGCCTTTACCATCCCACTCTATTTCTTCATTTAGTATCATGTGATGTCACCAAAATGTATTGGATTGTGTGATGTTACCAGCAATGTTACTCCCACTATAAGTAGTCTCACTGATTCGCTCATTGTGATTTGGACCAAACCACCAAATTACCGGCGTCTTTTCCCTATTTTCCATGCACTCTTTTTTCCCGCGCCCCCGTCAGTTTCGTTTTTTCCCGCCTATTCTTTTTTGTTGGTGTGTGTTGTTGGACCAAATAGGTTTATCTCTGGTTATTACTTTCAATTATTATTTCCTTTTTTTTTGGGAAAATATAACGGATGAGTAAAAGTCACTTGCAACTTAAATGATCTACCACTTTTTACGCAATATTTTTAATCTATTCCTACATTCCCACAATAGTACAAATGGGTGATTTTTGAAAGATTACATTTTTAGTGATTTGCACAAACACTAGAAAAACAAAAGGTGGTATCATAGAAAAATAAGAATACCCGTAAAATCATTCATATCCTTGAGGTGATTGAAAACAAAATAAGAAAATTCTTTCCAGAAACATGAAGGAAAAAATTGTTGTGTTGCGTGAATGAGAAATTGCTTTGCACCAACAATGTTTGGGATATCTTGCATGTGGAAAGATCCAAGTAGAATGGAGCTGCAAACTAAAAGTAGACTAAAAATGGCTAAAATATTTAAAAACTGAGTCCAAAAAGAAACATTGGCTTGACTTTACGTTTCTCTTCGCTTGGTCAACCTTTGTTCCGATGATGACAGATTACCTTTGTTCTTGAAGCTTGGCCTGTTTTCTACTGGTTCCCTATATACAGATCTGCACAATAAGGCCACTGTGTTCAGAATTATGGAGTCATGGGAAGTCAGGATACCGCTTAAGGTTAAACACTTCATCTGGCCCGTGTGACCCGTGTGAGATCCTGCCACCACACGCCAACCCTAGGCGACCAAGCCGCTGGCGTACCGAGCAGCGCCACGCGAGTTCCCCTCCATGCCGTAGCCGCCGACCACTCGACCCTCCACGGCCGGAGCAGCGCCAGCCCAAGCCAGTACCAGCGCGCCTCACCGCGGCAGAGGCAAGACCCGCCCCGTCAGGCCCCCCAGGTATGCGGTGGGAGGGGAAACCGCTGTCGCCAACACCGCTCGGGCTTTTCTCGGCGGCTCCCGCTAGCGGCGGTGGTAGGGAAGGGAGAAGGGCGCGGGGCTAGAGGAGGGGAAGACGAGGGCGCCCGGTCGCCCCTCGGGACCTATGGACTCAATCGAGAGCTAGTTGGGCGTCTCCCTCATAAGTCAACAACAGTAGGCATGTTATGTAAGAAATTTACAATAAACGAACAGGGTACGAATATACCCGTGGGTACGAGACTATACCCATGCCCTACCCATGATTTAACGGGTAGTATATGGGTAATACCTATGGGATAAAAGTGTACACATAGCCTGCCCATACGGGTACGGTAACCACAGGTACCCATACCCGTGGGTAAAATTGCCATCCTTACTCACTGTCCAGTTGCAGACTCGTAGTGGACTTAGCTCAAATGTTTATACACTAATTCACTCGCTGTGTGTGGCTGCATTTTCTTTTTTAACCAGCTTGACTTTGAATTACGAAGCCCTCAACTGGTTAGAAGTTATAACTTACATATATACGTTGGGATGCTATCTTTACACATCAAGAACTCAACATCAGACGATCACAAAGGGAGGGGATACAAGCAAAACTAAAGGAAACACTACACTAAGTCCATGTTTGTTTGGGCTGCAGGTGAATGAGAAGCGGCTGGAGCTAGTAGAGTATTAGATGGAGCTGGACAACTGATGAAAGATAAAAATGTTGTTTGGAAACCTGCTGTTAGAACAGCTGGTGGACATCTAGCTGGTGGTGATTGTCTGAAAAACCCTATATTTTTAAGATGCAGAGATGAGTTGGGAGGGGGTCGGAGAGGCGTGGGATGGATTCTCGGCGAGCACAAGCCGACTGCGGGCAGAGAGGCTAGCGGCGCGGGAATCCCTAGCCGCCTTTCCCCTGTGCGCAACAGCTCAGGAGGTCAACAGAAATGGGGAACGGGTGGGGATTTGAGGATAATTTTTTATGGGGTTTCTGTTTGGTGGCATATGGACGCAAATTGCTAGAACTTCAGGGCCACTGCCATGTACCGATTCGGTTTCTAAGATTTAAGCCGCGGGAAGCTTCGGGAAGTACCCGAGGACTGTGAAGTGCGTAAAGAAGCCCACACCTAAAAGTTAGGTGTTTAGCTAGGCTTATGCTTCTAAGACCCCAAAAGCAGTAGAAGCTGCAGCCCAGCCCAAACAAACATGGCCTAAAAGAGATTGCTTGATCCAGCTGAAGACACACCATTTTCTGTTACACGGAAGCATAATCGAAGTTGTCTTCATCAACAGACCTCCACCATACCAACACAACCATCCACAGTGATCTACAACGGACATGCAACATAGTAGAACTCGGGACTCCAAAGGAGGAAAATTCAAACAATGCGCTCAAGAAGAAAAACGGTGCCCATGAGCGTCATGGTAGCCAGTAGAGTCCAAAGACCTTCAAAGCTTTCACCCAATCTCAAGCTCTAACCAAAGAAGTCAACCTAGTCACCGATCAAAAAGCCCATGTCAACCAATGTCATGAAGAACAAAACATTGGTGTCTCCTAAGGTCCACGCCGCCCTCAAAAGCCCCCCTAGGCTGCTGGGCAAACACCAAATCTAGAAAAACAACCATGTAAAGGAAACCATGCTGACATTGCTAGGTGATAGTGACAATGGGCGAGGTCATGGGGATTCCAAAGACACTGCAAAGAATCATGCCCACGAGCGCAACGGGAGGATAGGTTCTAGCAGGGGTGAATCCCGCAGACAAGGTAGGGGGATCACCGGCACTAATCACAACCACGCAAGGGGAGGAGGATCCGAAGATAAGTAATATAGAATACACCATATCCAACACGGCAACGTTATAACCCTAATAATCATGAATCAAGAACAAGCACCACGTAGGGTTTCCTTCCGGGGCCTGAAGCTGGGTAAATCGTGTCCCTCATTTTGTGTTGTTTTTATGCCGACGAATCCACCAGCGCATCTTCTTCCCTAAAACCCGAATCCGTAACTTCTGGGTATTGCCATGGTACCCCACGTCACTCGTACCATATGTATCAGTGGTGTGATAGACAAATCTGTTTGATGAATGAGCAATCCTGCGAAACATAAGAAACATGTGGAGTTAAATTTTGCCTCAAAAAAATACATTCTATGTGACCATTCCTACTCATAAGATAAATAAATAATTCTTTCCTTGGAAAAATTCTTTGACACCGGTAACAATTCTCATTCCACCATTCTTGCATCTAGTTTTGAGAAAAAAAACATTGATGAATTGAGACCGACATATAAAATTTAAGTAAATATATCAATATTATATGTGCATTAAAAATCTAAGGATAACCCGGTTGTATAAAATTGGATAATAAATACATCTTGGTGGACGAAACATGCAAAAAAAATTTGTAAAAAAACAAATTGTATCTATAATATTTGTGCATACATAAAACAAATAACATTAACCCACAGTATATAATTTTGATAAACAAACTAGAAAAGTTTAGAAAACATACATCATGTGTGTATACCAATTACATATAATATTCATGAGATTATGCGATTGTTACAATCATATCAACGCTTCAAAATACTACTGTATATTCTTTAAGTAAAAAAAAATCATCGTATTCATATGTGTGGTAAATGCTCTAACTCCATTTACTCCCATTCGAGAAAACAATAACTACTAATTTGGTCAACAAAATATAACATCTATCATAAAAATTATAATATTGGAAACTTGTTTTGAATATGAATCAAATGGTATAATTTTTATGTCATATATCTTATATTTTGTTGACCAAATTTGTAGTTAAATTTTATTCTCGAAATACGTAATTGCTCTGTAAACCGGTATGGAGGGAGTAGTCATGATGTAATTACTGACAATATTTGATGTCCTATGATTATGCAATAACATGCATAAGTATAATTTAAAAAGGAAATTATAAAAAAATACATACAATGTCGAGAATATACGAACTCCATAATGTCAGTGTGTATTTATGTCCATATTTGACATCCTACGTCTCTACAAAAAAATCCCTACTGCATAATAATGATTTGAAACTACAAACGTGAGAAAATACATCCTATGAGTAAAACTTCTACTACAACCATATGGCTACGACATATTTACTTTTTTTTCAAATTGAGGCTCTACCCTGAACCTCTGCATCAAAGTGATGCACACAACTTTTTTTTATTGAAATAATTCACCGGACCTTACAAGGAAAGTAAAAAAAGATCAAACCGAAGCCGTCTCACTAATGATAGATGTCGTAACACATACAAGTTAGAAGAAGGGGGTGACCTTGTCGGGGCCTCATGCCCGGACCTCACCAACACACATCATCAGAATAACGGAGCCCGCACCAAAACAACCAACAGCGAGTTGGGAGCAAAATCCGATCCAGCAAACCCTGAATGCACAACCTTGCATGCTCGAAAAGTCGCAGACACCATCTACCGCAGACCCATGTTCAGTAAGGATCAAGGCATTGATCTTGCCCAGGCCTGCCGCCGATGTTGTCAGGGCCTGCTCGAAACCATCACACTACGTCCGTCACCGAGGCTCTGCTGCACCATGCCAATGAGAGTCGCCGTCGTCGACATGGTAGATGCACACCGTTCCACCTCATCACCCGATCCATCCATTGTCTGCCCCAAACACGATGCCCCATCAGGGAGAACGACGCTTCACGCTGCCATAATCCGATCCTGGAGACCTCAGTCTGGGATTTCCCCCGGAGCAACCGATGCGAGAAGCTGCATGTTGGAGGAACGATGCCTTCAACAAGGTAGCGACAAACAGGCACCACCATCATCCGTCATGAGCAACATCGGGGCCATCTTTCATCGGCAGACATGCCTCGCCGTCAGGGACTAGATGGCGCATCAGGAGATCCCCCAAAACTAGCCACAAAACTAACCGATCTCCTCCGACGAACCATCGCCATGCCTAGACTAGATGCTCCAGGCGCCCTCGTAAAGCAGGAGGAACCACAAACGAGCACATCACGCCGCCATCCGCACCCGCCCGCCCAACCCGCCCGCCCAAGGCTATCGGGCCCAGATTGGGCTGAACCGCATCGCCACCGCATCTTGCGATCACCATACCTGCCGTAGGCGCTGTCCCCTCGTTACTGCGATGCCAGTAGAAGAGGTGACGAGCGCCATTGTCCCCATCAACTCGGCGCCAAAAGGGAAGACAACCGCCACCACCACGCCGCATGGGATTCGCCCAGCGATGCCCCTGACGGCGGCGTTGGGGATGACACACAGGAGTAGGCTGGAGAAGTGGAGGCTGCAGAAGCCCCGGCGGCGGTACGCCGCCGCACGGGGGAGGTTTAGTGTTGAGAGGGTCGGGGAGTTTAGGGTTGGGAGGGCCGCAAGCAATTTCTGCTCCGTGAGTGTGCAGTTCATTTTGGCAAAGCGATATATTTACTACCCAGAAAATTCATACTATGATTATATAGTAACATCCCAGCTATAATTATTATTGAAAACCATAAGTACTACAATAGAATACGTTCTATGTGTAGGTTACATCCATGAGCAATTGCAATAAATTTTCATAAGCATCAAGCTGTATGAACATAAACTTTCTGCTGATTGAAAAAAAAAACGAGAGAACCCCCAGTGTGTGCCTAATGTGTATGGCTGGAAAACACAATAGATTGCATCATGCATAGTCTGGCTGGAAAACACAGGTATGTAACTAACTGAGACAAATTACATAGATTACTACATAGTTAACCTGAACTCATAGATGCTAATTGAGATAAAATACATCTAAATAGATACACTGAACTCATAGATGATAAACTGAGTCATCTAGACCACCGTGACTACAAAAATGGCTACCACCCTGACTACTAGAGGAGCACAAACATTAGTACTAAAATGAGCACAACCGTACTATACAAGCACCAACGTGAACTGGACAAACAATCAACACCACCGTGAACAACTATTAAAAATCAGGATCATTGTGAACTGAGCAAATAATTGGAGGCGTCGAGCAAGATGCCACCCCCCCCCCTAAGCAACAACGGCAGGCACAAGAAGAAAATTCACCAGCACCGCTAATCACTACAAGGATTCCAGTCTATTGCAACAAAAGAAATTGCAGCGGTGTCCAGTTCGTGGTAATAGGCATTGCCACAGTTTCGTTTCGTCATGCTAAAAGTACAACTTTTGTTGCAATAGAAGACACATACTGCCACAAGTTGCGTCATTGTTGTAACATGGTAGCGATATTGCGAAAATTGCACCATGTTGCATGAATTAGTAATTTTGTTGCAATGGAGACTATTGCAATAAATGAAATCTTTGTAGTAATATTCGGACATATAGTGCAACATTTCTGAGACGTGGCGCTAGTTATCGATATTACTGCAAAAATAATTCGCCCTCCAAGCACGGCCACCCATCTCGAATGGGTTGATTCACGAGGCTAGCATGCCGCGGATTCTTCTTCAATGACTACTCTCCTGACGGTCGCCTGCCTCAGACATGTCAACTCGCGGTGCTGCGCAGCCGAAGCTCATCACGACCACTCGCCCTCGGATGCTTCGATCTGCTACTCCGCGCCATCCAAGTTTCTCCACCAATGCTCCCACCAACCAGGAGAACTTACCTGAGGCTTTCCGCTGTACTGCTTGCTGCCGACGAGGCTGAATGGAAGGTGGAGATGGACCATGAGCTCGATGCGGGTGAGAGAAGGGAGGAGAATGTGTAGACAAGGTTGGCTCGACTTTAAAATGTCAACAGATAAGGAAAAGAAAGGGGAAAAGTTAGCTATTTTATTTTTGGTTGTAGCCCCGCTTCGTATGGGCCACACGATCGCTAACGGACGCATGGGAGAGGTTAGCACTGCGTAGGCGGAGACCGTGCCCATGCAAGAATTAGGTTTGAAAATAATTAATCAGTTATGATAACACATTTTACTTTTTTCTTTCGAGTAGTACTGATGTTATACTTGATACCTAATTCGGTGGAGTTGTCGATAGCAAGACAACTCTTATAACTTTTGAAGTAGAACCCCTAATAAACAACGCCTTATAGCATCTCTAGCAGATCCCTCATCCGACCCCTATCCGCATAATAACCGTCGATTTTCGGTTCGGAGGGAAAAGGAGGCACCGTTCAGATCCCGCATCGAACTCCCATTTCCCAAAAAAATTCCGAGCCGCCCGGTTCGCGCCGCGTGACCCCCAAGTTCCCGGGTCGAAGGGGCTGTGCGAGGCCGGCCTCCATCCATATCCCCCTCTTGGCGCGAAAGAAGTTTCAGATCTTCTCTTTCCCGCTTCCGCTCCACCCGCCGTTCCCGATGCCGGCGCTCCCACCCATCTCCGGCCACCGGATCCCCCGCGTCCGCCCCGACATGGACGCAATCGCCCCTCCGCCGCTCCCGGGCCAGGCTGCACCGCGCGGACAAGCTGTAGCGACCGCATTTGGATCCAGCGCCGCTGCGGCAGCCACCACCAAAGGCACCATGGTCTCCGCGCCTACCGCAGCTGCAGCTGCCGGAAAGCGAAAACGGATGGATCCACACGTCGTCCCCGCGCCTCCCACTGGCCCGGCGCTCCCCGCTGCACTTGCCCCTGCCGTCCCGACCAAGCGGGTGAAGCGTCCGAGCAGCAAGGTGGCAGCCGCGGTGCCGGCTCCGAAGAAGGCGGCTCCAAAGAAGGTTGCGAAGAAGACACCGGCGGCAAAGATGGTGTTGATGACTGCTTGCGGACTACGGTGACTACACGACGGATTGGAGGAGGGGCTCGAAGGGGAGGAGTTTGAGGAAGAAGAAGATGGCGGCGGGGAGAGAGAAGATGAATTGGAAGAGATCGAGGAGGGGTGTTCGATGGGCGGTGGCCAAGGCGAAGGAGAGAGTGATCCGATGGGCAACTACTCCGAATTCTAAGACGTGATCTTGATCCGTGCTTGGGAGGCGGTTTTGATGGATACTGTGACCGGCACCGACCAAACCGGCAAGAGGTATTGGCAACGCATCGAGGATAAGTTCTTCCAATTGATGTCACCTCTCTTTACTACTCCGATCCGCTCCTACCGCTCGCTTCAAGGCCGATGAGACACCATCAAGACGGCATGCAGCTGGTGGTCAGGTTGCATCGAGGGCATGAAAAACACGTCACCGAGTGGCACCAACGATGGCGATTGGGAAGCTATTGCGCAGCAAAGGTTCTGGGAGATGCCGGGTTTGAAGCATGTACAGTTCAAATTCGCTCATTTCTATGCCCTACTTGAGCACAATCCGAAAGGGAAGCTGAGGGAACAAGAGGTGCCACCGTCGAAGCACAAGCTTATCGAGTTGGAGGACGCGGAGGAGGATGACGTGCTTGAGACCAAGAAGAACAACAAGGAGAAGAGGTCGGATGGATGCAAGGCGACCAATGAGAAGATCAAGAGACAAGGAGAGGCCGCATCATTGTCTCTCAAGATCGATGTGACGGTCAAATCCAAAGAGGCGTTGTTGATCAAAACTTTGGCGGCGAAGGAGATGATGGAGGCAAAGGCAAGGGAAAAAGAGGCAAAGTGGGTGGCACTCCGGGAGGATACAGAGCGCAATGCCGACATTGAGGAGAAGAGAGCATGCGCCGAGGAGCACAGTGCCATGGCGGAGTTCATCGCGGCGGAGAATGCCACTATGTTGATGAACCCGGCTGCCATGGATGAGGAGACCCTTGAGTGGTGGAAGCTCACGAAGACACAGATCTTGGCGCGGAGGAGGGAAGCTTCACGCGCTGCCATGGCTGCCGCGATGACTGCCGGAGGTGGAGACGCTACGGCGAGCGGCGGCGTATATGTCGATGCGCCGGCAAGCGACGGTGAGCGTGATCACTTCACTCTTTCATGATGTGATGTTCGATCTTCTTTTGGTGTCGTGTTTCATGTATGATTGAGTATTTTGAACAATCTATTTTGCATGATTATGTTGCTGCATTTGAGAATTGTCGAATAATTTGGATAAACCCTGTATTTGCGGTTCTTGGTTGCGGGCCGAAAAACAACTGCGCAGTCCAGACGCGCCAAGTGTGACCGGCATAACAACATATTCCCGTCTAGACTGCGCGGCCGTTTTTCGGCCCCCAAAACGCGTTTGAAGTGGTCTGGATAGGCGGATTTGGGCTTTGCAGTTTTGGGAGATGCTCTTAAGGGGTGAAATGGATTCCTCTTTCCTTCACTTACGAAGGAGACTGACACTATGTTGCACTACGAGGAGCAAGCTTCAATCCCCAGCTCATGTCTTTGCAATTCTGGACATGCGGCACAATCTTCCCGGTGTCCGCCCCTTTCTTGAGCCTGCAGTCGTAGTACGGCGGCGCGTGGAAGCACGGCTCCATGGACAGGTCCCGGCTGCACGGCGGATCGGGCACAACGGAGCCGTTGTCGTCTGGCTTGTACATTATCAACGGTGTGAGGCCGCCAAGGCCCTGCGCCACGTACCCGAACGTCGACCAGCCGGTGGTCACCAGCACATCCGTGAGGCTCAGCAGGTATATCTCCGCCCACGCCTTGGCATCGTGCGACTTGGCTCCGAACTGCTGGTGTTCCTCGTGGCTGGGCTGGTGCACGCCCACCGCCTCGCCCGTGGCCGTCGCGTGCTCCCAGTACATGCTCTTGATCTTGTCGTAGTACCAGGTCTTGAGGGATGTGACGAGCACGGCTATAGACTTGCCGCCAGGCGTTGGCGGAGCGGTGGCGGTCCCCACGGCGAGCACCTCCGGCAGCAGACCCTCCTTCTGCGTGCACGAGGTGATCTGCTCCAGGACCTCCGGTGACTCTGGTACGTTGCCGAAGACGCGCACCTGGATGCCGACTCGCTGGTTCGCCGCCGCGAGGTATGCGTCGTGGTACCGCGTGACGAGGCCCCATACGTGGTTGTTGGGGTGGAACAGGTATCGGCCGAGGTGGTGGAACACGGTGTCCGGCTCCGGGAAGAGCATGTCGAGCTCCTCCTGGAAGCCCGTGGCCAAGAACAGCCCCGGCACGATGTAGTTGTCCGTCCTCATCACCAGCCAACGAATATCACGGAGAACCCTCTGGTCCTCGTCGCAGAAGAACAGCTTGTCTTCATCCGTGTAGTCGTGGTCGAGATGGATGTACGCGAACGGCGGCAGTTGCTCCGCCCTTGTGGACGAGGCACCGATCACCTTCTTCTTAAGCATGTTCCCGTAGCTCTCGGCGGTGTCGGCGCTGAAGTTCGTGTAGCTCGTCAATGGGAAGTCCGCCGGCAGCAGCCACGTCGTGCCGGGGAAGGGTTCGCAGAATAGCTCGCCCATCTCGTTGCTGGGGTCAACAAGGAGGACACGGTCGGTGAGCACCGCGTAGAGGAACGCCGACGCGGCGGCCAGCATACGGTTCCCGAGGCCGCGGTATGATATTGAGACAAGGTACTTGCAGTCGGGTGACCCGATTACGCCGACATTCTTCCCTGACCGGAGCTGCTCAGCGGCCTCTCTGTAGGCGGCGGTCCCCGGGCCGCAGCGTTGTTGCAGACCCTCGTGCCGCCGTAGCTTGGAGACGAGATAAGGGGAGGGCTTCCTGCCGGCTTTCCGGCGGTACATCGCTGACTGGTACCTGCTTTGGCAGGATCGCTCGTCGATGCCATCGGCAAGCAGGCCGCCGAGAAGCCTGTCTTGTCCGGTTGCTGATCCTGCCATACAAAACATAATAAGAAATCGTTAGACGAAATCATATTGTATTTTTGATTTAAAAAATGCATCTCCCACAGTTGCATTCATGTTCTTATCCAGGCCTCCAAGGTGCTTCTAGATTCGTGCATTTTTAATAAGAAAACCCTCGAAGCATATGTATTTCCAATCAATTAGCCTTTAAAATAGCAAATAGTACACCCATGGACCAAATTTTATTCAACAAATCTGACATAGAAAGAAGAGACCCAAATTTGGTAATTCGTTTTCTTCAACACTGCATTCAATATTTAGAATTGTAACAAATCATAAAACAATCATTTTTAAATCTTATACAATTACCATGAACAATGAACAATAATTCTAGGATATGGGATTCCGGAAATAATAGGCTTTTGCATTGCATTTTCCATTTTTCCTAAACCAGAGGAGGTGGGTTGGAGCAAAGTAGTAAATTAGTACACAATTAGTACATAATTATTACCTACAATATTAGGACCAATTAGTACATATTGGTTTCGCCAAAAATGTCCCATAAAAAATCATGAACTTGTTAGTTTTAGGATCAAAAAATCTTGTAAACAACCAAATTGGAAAAACACGGAGTGGGGTTTGGGTCAAAAACTTGCTCGGTGACCATCGACAACAAACATCACAGAAGAATTCCAATAAAAGAGCAGAGAACAAAGATTGAAAAAAGGCTACTCCTGATTTCCACGAGCAAAATTCAAGATCATAGCTCTCTGCTCCTCTTGATGCCAATGAGCTGGCAAACTTCATGGGCTTTGTAAAACCGGATCATCCGGCACAGTGCCGGACCCGGACAGCTCATACTACTCCTACTCACCGTACGCCATGGTGGTCGGGAACCGAGGGACAAATGTTTACAAATAATATTTTGCTAAAAATACTTTAGATTAATGTTTATAGAGCTAGAAAACAATTGCTCACGAGGTTGACAAAATTACATCCTTCCTTCATCCGTAAATATGTGTACTTCTAGCTTTGTTCTAAGGCAATTTTATTTGATCAACTTTATAGAAATGAGTACCAGCAAACATGATGTGAAATTGGCAGACTGAAATTATTTTAAGACAAATCTAGCGAAATTAATGTAGTATCATAAAGATTGTTATGTTTTCTTATAAAGTTAGTCAAATTTTAAAACTAAGTTTGACTTAAGACAAAGCTAGAAGTACATTTGTTCGCGGACGAAGGAAGTATAACAAAAAAAAATCATGCCGTTAAAAAAAATAGTCAGGACTTCTAAAATATGTTCATATGAGAGACAATATTCAAAGTTTAAAATAATAGTTACAAGTTAAAAATAAAGTACCGTGTTACACATAAAGTATTCATTTGATATTTTAAACAATAAACAAATGCACCAGACACGGTCGCATGAGCGATGTAGTTACACCCGTGTGTTTCACACAATCTAGGCAATATATATCTATCGTAATGTATAGTATATGCATGTAGTATGAAGTAATATAAGACTAGTTTGGTAGTATATATACTACTTTGTAGGTAGTATGTACATTTCTATACGTCTATTCATTTTTTTAGTATAAATATGCATGTATTTTGAACATATAGTGCAAACTACGTGTTCACGTCTAATTTTCACCAAACTTGGTTTGAAATATCTTAGATATAGTGTAGGAACATACTCAAACCGATAATGTGTCGTATATATTTCCATATGGTAGTACATATATATGGAACAAATTTTAAAAATAAAATAAAATAAGAAATCGTCTCGTTATTTGCGGCACACCAGTTTTCTAATATTTTCTGCACAAAATAGCACAATCGAAAAAAAGGAAAATTACACATACACCATTAGTTTTGCAAAAAAAGGGGGGCATCCTCTCTAAAGAAGGTGTAGTCTCCCTGGCACGACAAGTGGTGCTGTGGGGAGCTCTCTCACCCCAAAGGTGAACCACATCATGTCAAGCTGTTGGTAATTACATGGTGGGTGTGGGCTAGGGATGAATTTTGCTGGGCCATTTATGTTTTTATTGATTTGGAAGAAGAAAATATTTTTTACTAAGAGTCTAGATCACAATCCGTATTCACGGCCGTATTAGCCATGTCTAGCTCTATAAAACTAGATCTTTTCATTAATTTGTGTAGCCTACCTTCAATGGATAATTCCTTTTTTTCTTCGTTTTGTACCTTGTGTTGCTTTGGTTGTTTTTTTTCCTTTTTCTTTATAATTAAATACGAAATGTAAAATTCGTGTTGAACCGAGCATCGAATTCATGATCCATATTCACAACCATGCTAGCCGCGCCAAAACCAGATCACATATTAATATGATTCAACGAACCTTTTTGTTGTATGCCTTGAGTGCATGGTTTATGTTGCCTTCAAGTTTGCACTGTATTGTCTTTCCTTGCACTATTTTCCTGAATTCATGTTACGTGATGTCCTAGGTGCATAATGGACATGTCCTCCAATTAGATTAGCCGTTAATTATACAATGAAATGTACTGAAAACTCAAAGCATACCCAAATATGTCGTTGGCTAGTTTTTTAGCTCTCCAAACTTGAAAATTGGTGATATGAAGAAGGGCCAGTATATGTATAAAATTATGGTTTCTTAATATTTGGATATGCCTTTTTCACATGTGTTTTATATACTTTAATATTCTAAGTATTATTAAAACTACACGCAAACCCAATTGTGGCTATGGGAGTGGTGTTTTGGCATATGGGAGCATATGCTTCTTTTATTTTAAAATGCATCTTAGACACAATTTGAAATATTAAAAAAATTGAAACAAAAAATTCGCACATACACGCTCACTAAATTTTTTCATGAAAAATCGACTTTTCGTGTGGTGTGTGCAAAAAAGACAAATATTGCTGATAAAAATAAGACTTTCCACAAGATAAATTTCCCCTTTTTTACATTGACAATAAAAAATATCTGTTTTTTTTTCACGAAACTTGAAGAACACATATATTGTGAAGATATACCTGTAGAATTAAGGTTTCAATACTTCAAAATACTCTATTAAACGGTACTGTATTATCTAGTTAGGGCATGTACAATGGTGATGACTCAGCTGTCTGTAAGGGATAGTTATAGGTGATTTTGGTGATGTGAAGGAAAGAGAATGAGGAGAGAGAAGGAGGCTGTCTGTAAAGTTACAGACAGTCACGTAGGCTTCTTACGGACAGCTTACGAGACACCATTTTTACTGTTGTATGAAGGGTGTCTATAACTTATACTCACATATAGCTATGACTAAAAATAGATAACTTACAGACAGACTATTGTATACACTGTCTGTATCATTGTCTATAGATGACATGGAATAGTATTACAGACAGCATCCGTCTAAACCAATGTACATGCCCTTATAGCTGCCAGCCGCCCTTTGGTCATAGCTTAGCTCGAACCAGTTGCAGAGATAACGCGATCTGAAACCTCGCTGGGAGAAATTAGATTGAGGCACTGGCACCGTTGAATAACTGTTGCGTTGATTGCGTGATTCAGCATTGAACGAAGGAGCGCCGGCGCTGCCGCTGAATGTGTGATTCGACATTGACGGAGGACTGGGAGTACCATTATTGATCTGTAGATTCGAGCCTAGTAAAACATTTTTAACCGACGAGTTTGACTAGGCATTTAAGCCACGCACATGCATGCCTGCCTATTTACGTCGATCGAGTTAGAAAATCGTAAACTAACCACATCAATATCACATTTTCGCATTGACGGGCTCAGTAGAGAAAACTCGAAAACCCAGGCAAGATCTGAGATTAATGATCCGGACACACCGATCAACGTACCTCTTGCCGTTACGAACCGGAGCAGCCGGGACTCTGACACTATCAGCACGCGGCGTTCGGCGGAGAGAAGGAGCAGCAGAAGCAGCGGCAGCGAGAGCAGCAGCAAGATGACGACCCGGCGCCATCCTCCTCGCTTGGCCATGCCGCGATGGTGGATCGTGTACGGCCCTCTCGATCGCTTCATCCAGCCCAGCCCGCGGAGAGGGTTTTGGAAGAGACAGGCAGCGGCGAATTCATAGGGAGGCGTTCCGGGAGAGGTCAACGGCGTCGTGGCGAGCACTAGCCGAGCATCTCCATGCTCCGACCTCCGAGGCATCAGAGATGCATCCATGCCCGCACCCCACTATGTGCCATGACGCGCAGAAACTAATAGTTTAACGTGTTCTTGGAAGGTTTCGTTTTTTTTTTGTACGAATAGGCGTTTTGTTTGAGCTGACAAGCCTGACATTATTCAGCTCTCTAACTTTTTCTTGTTGAGACGCAGTTCGGTTCTCCCGATTATCATTCGGACTCTAGTCAGTGCACACTACGAAAAATATGAATGGTAGTATTTTATCACGCTGACGTAAAATGATATTTTTCAGAATTTAAATTGAGATATGGTACAGTAGTTTTATGCTAAAGACTAGACTCCGACCATGTGGTACATGTGGTGAGCAATTAAACAATTGTTATAAAAATAAGAGGACTTTTAACCAATTTTAACACGGATTGATAACGAATTTGATAGTGGGAAACACTCTTGAGGCAAACATGGCATGGAGAGACGGCACGCCATCAACGGCTTGTCTAGGGGAAAATGGTGGGACCCACCAGTTAGGAAAAAGAAAGAAAAATATAAATTTGGAGCATTGGAGGCCATCTCACCGCTCCCGCCCGACTGCCGCCCCGCTCGTGCAACTCCTGGTCAGCGGTTCCCCTAGTCGCGGACCTCCTCACTCGCGGCGCCGCCCCTACTCCACCCGCATCGCCCTTAAAGATGACATGTTTGTGGTTGGGGAGAAGAAGTGGCGCAGTTTGAGGTGGCGGTTGTTGCTTGAGAGCTTCCGTCAAGTTCCGGGTAAAGGCCCGTGTGCTGGACTCACATGCATGTGAGGAGGGGCAGTGGTTACCAGAGCGGTGTGCTGGTAGACAAGTGGCGGGGGGGTTGTGGTGCCAGGCTGGCAGCACAACCAAGGACCGGCGGCCCTGAATGTTGCGACCCGCAAGTGGACTTCTAGCGGCACAGAGAAGCTAGGCGACGAGATGGAAAATCAGGGAAAATCAAATATCATGGAGCCATCTCTCGACTCTAAGCCTCCTGACGACGGTCCTCGATCTGCTTGTCAGAAGTGAGACTCCTTTTATATGAATTTGGATCACAACATAGAAAACTCCACATTGAAACAAATTCTATCTTATAGCATCAACAATAGTAATTTCCTGAGCAACAAAGAAAACACTTTTAGACACTAGGGTTAAACAATTGTACCAACGAAGCTTGAGCAAAGCTTAAACTTGGCAATAAAAATTGACCTTGTCATCATATCACCAGGACTATCATGAGTCAAGTATTTAGCATAAAACTACCACATTTCAATATAAATTCTAAAAATACCATTTTACATCAGCGTGATAAAATGCTTACCATTCATATTTTTTGCAGTGTGCACTAAAACCATGAATCTGATAGTGGGGAACACTCTCCAGGCAAACGTGGCAAAATGCTTGCCAATTTTTTTCAGATCTAGACAAAATACTCTCTCCCGAGTCGTTCCCTCTCGGGCGGCTCTGGAGACGCCCTCCCATCTCTAACTCCCCACCGCCTCCATCCCTGCCCCACTGGCCGCCGCCTCTGCCCTCGCCGGCGGCGGTATCATCACCCTCCCCGTCAAAGACGGTGGCTGGGATGGCGAGGTGCCGCCCGGTGAACTCCGATTGGAGCACAGGGCGGCGAGGCTTTCCGGCCGAGGCCTGATGCCCTCCGTCGGTGTGGTGGCGACGAGGAGGTGGTTCGCCTCCAGTGAGTCTTTGACGAGCATGCGGCGTGCTCGATCATCAGGCCGAGATCTAGGCTAAGGCCGATCTCGCTAGATGGGTTCAGCCACGGCCGAGGCGACGTGGTCTAGCGGCTCCTCGGATTGCCGGCACCTGCAACCTTGCACCTGGACTGCCTCTTTCCTCTCCGACCTATCCGGCATGGAGGCAACTGGCGGCGTGGGGGCCTTCGTCTGCATCATTGAATAAAGGTTGTTGTCCTAGGGTTTCTCTTGTGCAAAGATTAAGACCTACCTTAGACCGGGCTTTCTTGATATGGCCAACGTGTTGAGTTTCGGAAGGCTCTCCAGTGAATGTAACAGTGCACCTTATGACTGGAGTTTGCTGGAATGTGTGGTATTCGATTGTGCGCTCCCATGCTTTTATTCCTACCTTTTGGTTCTGGAGGGAGCGGTGCGGAGTTCTGTTCTTCCTTGCCACCAGGTGACATTTTGGTCTATGGTGAAGTCAAAGGTGGAGAATATCATGGAGACCGGATTGGAGGACTAGCCATGGAGGTTTGAGTCTCTCCGCTGTTGAGGGACTTGCTTGGTGTTCCAGATTTCACAGCAGCAGTATGTAAGTGGGGACGACATCACATGTGAAGTTCAAAGTCTTATCTTTTAGGGTAAAAATCCAACGTCTGGCATCACTTGTTGAAGGCATTGTTTTGAGATCGGTGACTATCTTCAGGGTGAAAACCTAAGATCTTTGATCGGACGACGGCGCGTGTGCATTGTTTTCTTTTTTGGAGGCGTCGATTTTAGAGAGACTGGAGTTTAGGTGTTGTCTTTGTGGTGGTTGTATTGTTGCTACTAGGGCTGAAAATTCATAGCAGGACTTTTATTTCCTAGTTTCTTTTTCTTTTTTTCTTTGGTTGTGTGCATCTGTATTGCCATTAAAGTATTGTGTTGTTGCAGAGGTTGCGCCGGCTTGTCTAGGAAAAAATGGTGAGGCCTACTAGTTTGGAAAAAGAAAAAAGATATAAATTTGGAGCATTCGAGGTCGTCTCACCGCTCGCCGCCCGACTGCCGCCCCGCCCGAGCAACTCCGGCAGTGCCCCTAGCCGCGGACCTCCTCACCGGCGGTGTCGCCGCAGCAAGCACAACTCTTGGTCGGCTGTGCCCCTAGTCACAGACCTCCTCACTCGCGGCGCCACCCCTCACTAATAGGGAAAACGTTATAGGGAAACGTTTATTGGTAGCGCACCCGTCTAAACGCACGCGATCGGTATTAGTAGTCGCGTGCCAAAAATATGCACACGACTGGTATGCGCATAATAGCAGCGTAGTGGAGGACAGCGCACTTGTACTCGGATCCATAAAGTACCCGCAGCGTGCGTCCACAGGGGCATTGGACTACTATTTACCAATCGTGTGTGCCTTTGCCCGCCCGCTACCAATATAGTACACTGACAAGTGCGAATCAGGCAAAATACTAGTACTATCAACTTAGTAGTAGGCCTGCTGCTACTAATCTTAGGATTTGCACCCCCAAGATCGATATTGCCTTTTGAGTTTTCAAAAAAAATAAAGAAAATGACGGAAAATTCAAAGAATAAAATATTTTGAAATGGCCATGTGCTATGTCATCTAGTTTGAAGAAAAATTAACAAACATGAATTTTAATATATTATGCAAAATGGCATCATATTCCGGTAAAACGGTTTTTCTGGTTGCATACGACCTCCGATGAAAATCTTTTTAATATAAAAATATATCTACATAAAATTTTACAATTTCAATGCCCGTACGAAAAGGAAAGTAGAGTTCTTTCAGGTTTTAGATCTCGGTTAAAAAAAATTCAAATCTAAAAAATTCCCTTTCTCTAGTTTTAAACTTTTCCCTCATCTACCCCTTCTCCACCTTATCCCCTCCGCTTCTTTTCTCTTCTCCACGTTTCCCTCCTACTCTTTCACTTCTCCACCTTCTTCTCTCCTCCTCTTCCACTTCACCACCTTCTCCTCTCCTCCTTGTCCACCTTCTCCTCTCACCCTCTTCCACTTCTCTCCCTTCAACCCAAAGAGAGAAAAATCGTCGGCCATGGTGTATCAACAACCACGGCGCGACGAAGACAATAGAATAAAAGGCCGCACCATAGTAAATAGCCCATATTGCAATAATATGTTTAGTTCTACTCTTTTTCTGACCATTACAGGGCATGCATATATGCTGCATTGTTTGAGAGCTTCTGCTTGGTCAAATTGAGACAATGTATTGAGGAAGACAGAAAACCAATATGAGTATTTAACAAATAACACTTGGACCATATTTAACAAATACTCAGATGATGTCTAAGCTAAATAGCTAACATAACTGAGGAGCTCAACAATACATATAAATGAGGCAAAGGGGTTAAACAGAGAATTAGGGTTTGGGCATTCTAAATCCAAACCGTCCAGAAGGTAGCCCCCTCCCGACCTGCTCTCTTGCCAACTGACAGTTGCTGCCACATTAGAGCGGAGAACAGATCCATGGTCTATGGCTTTGCTTTGAGAAGATGGAACACCAAAGCTGCAAAAAAAGTAGAACTAAACATTATAATGGAGGACCTTGCATACCCTAATGGTGCTTTCTGATGTGTCAACCTACAACTCGCATGGTGCAGATCCATGGCCTATTTCCAGTTTCTAGATACACTTGCATTTACAAAAAAAAAAACTTCCAATTTTATTTTTATGGGACTTAATATTGAGCTACTCGAATTCAGAATATCATTGGCTCTTGCGATGTCAAATTACCCATTAGAATGGAGGACCTTGCATACTCTCATGGTGCTTTCTGATGTGTCAACCTACAACTTCAACCTATTAAAGTATTGTGGACCTGCTATATCAAGTTCTCAACATAATATATAGTGGTTCGAACCCAATGTTAAGTTCTAATCTCAAATGAGTTTCAGCGGTCAGGGATCATGGAAAGACTAACCTGATCCTTTTAAACATAAGCATTCCTTCCTATTCCTGGAACCCAGAAATCAGCAGCAGCCTTTGCTCTGGTTGTCTACAAAATAATGCAACTTCTTCAGACTTTTTATTGAAAGGGTGTAATCCATTGATATACCTGATTTTAGACTACTGCTATGTGGCCTTTTCATAGTTCTTCACTATAAGGAATACCATCCACCAAAGTCACAAAAGCATATATTGCCTAACCTTTGACCTGAAGCATTTTTATTAGCAATTTGAAGCAGATAATACATCAATAAAAATTGTATATGGTGGGATAAAATACAATAAAAGCACGAGGAATGCTAGAGAAAGTATCATTGGAACATACCTCATGCTCAACACCACCAACAACAGCCTGTGCACACTGTGGATTTGAAACCAAAGCAGAATCAACCCCTCTTGTGCCAATTTGTCCTTCTCCGACATGTTGTACTTGTGCACCTGCACACGGATCAAGGTGAACTCCTCCCAGACTGGAACCCAGCTGTCCTCTATCACCTTGGTCTTCTTCATTAGTCCAGTGGAACACCAACAATTCCAACCTATCCATACAAATTCAGTTTAGTATTTCAGAAGAGTGGTGCTATGGCATTTTGTTTTTTGATATTACAGTGGTACTGAGTTCTGCAATGATGTTGGTAGGGTTTTTTCCCGAAAACAATAGAAGAAGGTTGCTTGTAATATTACCCTTTTACTTTACATACCCATGTATAAAAATCTGGAGAGTATTGATCAAAGTGTGTCTGTTTGAAGTCCATCTGCCAACTATCGCTCATGTATAACTTTATACAGTACTAAGGGTGTGTTTGGTAGCCCGGGTCAACCGAGAATTACTATCTCTTCCCATACATGATGACCCTAACCAAGTTGAGCTGAGATGAGATGTTGTTTGGTAGCACTTGTACGAGCTGAGATGAGATGTTGTTTGGTAGCACATGTATGACATGAGATGGCAAGGATATCATTTCAATTGATTTTAGCACTAGTTCAATATTTGAACTAAGTTAATACTATATCTAAATATAAAATACACACTAATTCCATATTATCTAAAAGTTTCACACTGATTTAATATTATGTATCTATACACAACAGTTATTACAAACAGGGACAATTTTTTTTGCAAAAAGGTCCTTGAAAAAACTATGTCAAAAGCAATCAGATCCAAAATAGGATCTGGAAGAGGCCCTGCCGGCAGTCGGAGGCCCTGCCGGCGCGGCGTCGGGCTCAGCGGCGCGAGGCGGCTCTGCTGTGCGGCTCTGGCGGCGCGGCGCGGGCTCTGGCGGCGCGAGACGGCTCTACTGGGCAGCGCGAGGAGGCTCTGCTGGGCGGGAGCGAGGCGACCTTGGCCTCTCGAGGTGGCTCTCCCGGCGGCGAGATTCGACCTTGGCGGCGTCTGGAAGCTCTTCCGGCGGGAGACGCGGCGGCTTCCAATGGACGGGAGGTGCGGCGACGGAGGTCATCGCTCGGAGGCGCGACGGCCAGCGCTCGGGAGTCAGGAGGCGCAGCGGTTGAATCTGCGGGGAGAAGAAATGACGAGCTTTTTTTTCGGGGGAGGGAGTCTGGGTCTCTGGGTGCGCGGGTGGCAATTTTGCAGGATGGACTCAGCTAGGCTGAGTTGTGAAACTCGATTTGAGGTTCACAACCGGGCCTGGCTGAGGAGCCTTTTCTGTATGAGGTGAGATAGTTGAGATGGATTGACACAGGCTAACAAACACAAGTTTCCACAAAAATCTCTGTTGAGATGGGAGTTTCCGAGTTGCCCCGGGCTACCAAACACACCCTAAAAGCAGCAGGTCATCTAGTGCTTGGCGAGGAAAGGAAACATGCTAATATTCCAATAGCATTGATGAACCATCCAATATATATTTTATGTGTGTACAGCATAGATCACTGGAATATAAGCAAAGTAAGTGCTAGAATAAAACTAAGTAGTGCTAGAAGAAATAATAACATAAAAATGCAGGAACAAACTTGATTGTATTCACAAGAGAGACATTACCTTGTTCTCCTTCATGAAACTCTTCGGTGAGATTCTTCCACTTCTTTTCTTTGCCAGATTGGCACACATAGTAGAGAACGGACCACACACATTCACATTACTCCAAATTCTAATATCTATGGGAATGATACCAAATCAGAGGGAAACCGATCATACACATTCACATTATTACTACAGTAATACCCCTAAGATACTGGTACATGGTTGTTTTTTGATTTGATATACAGTCAGCATCAAACGTAATGGAAACCTGACCAACACTCAGCTCACCAAACTGACAGCTTACAAAATGTCAGTGCATATATTCAGATAGTTATTTAAACACAAATGATACACATAAATATATGTGGATCTTAAGCAAGATGCCTCTAAAAGTGCTTTAGTTCGAGCAGTGCTTGATTAAAGAGTGAACTTCTCCATGAACTACAATGAAAGTTTGCATGAAGAGTTAAGAATTAAGAGACTATCTGTCAGATATATCTATGAACTTCACTAAAGTGGAGGATTAATTCTGTGATGAAAGACAAATGTTGATCTTATTTGCATACAAAAGGGCAGTTGCAATAAAAAAAAAAGGCAAAACACCTGTCAGGTCACCAAAAGTTGTTTCTACTTCCCCACACACAAGACCATTGAGCAAAAATAACAAAGGTAAACCCCAACTGAGAGCACTGAATGATTTATATTATATCTGTATCACGCTTTACTTAACCAAACCGGCACCAAACCATATTAGGACTACATATCTTCATAAGTGCTTGCAGCAAGAAAGAGGGAAAGTATATATATATATATATATTCGAAGAGAGAACTATGGTAATATTACTCAAGTAGAATATGGTCGGTAAATTATCCAAGTTACATGAGAGATTCATGTCAATCTGATCTCAAGGCTATTCTGGACATCTGAGTAGCATATGATTGGTAAAGATAGGTATCAAATCGTATTTACAGGAAAGCAAGTAAAACACGGAATGCTACATCGTGTATTCGAGAAGCAAAGAGAAGCCATAGTGTAGTATTGTTCCCTGCGATATTTCAGCGTTTTTGTATAGAACGTCTATGTGATGCCATGTTAGCGTTAGTACTCCACCCATCATACCTGTTTGGCATGTTGGATATTTCTAGAATGGGTAATTGACATGCCAACATCTCAAGGATGTGTCTTGAAAGATAACATTCTTGTAGCAGCATATCAGTAGATGGACATTGTACCTAATTGGTTAACGGTGGTGAATAATAAGCAACAGCCATGCCCACAGAGTATGACAACACTATCTTCAGAACTTCTTCTGTGAGGGGAAACGACATCAAAGGGAAGTTCTCGAGCTTGACAATCTCATTGTCCAACAAGTCAATCATGACAAATTGGTCCTGTTACAAAATAAAGCAACAGAGACCTTTAAAATAATAGCTAGAGAAAAAACCGAAGGAAATACAGGCAATTCAAAATGCAATAAAAGACAACCCTATCAGTTCAATTTCAATCACAACATTATATACTAGGTAGGAAGACGCAGCTTGCCGCGCACTTGCCCACCTACGCCGAGCAAGCATACATGAATCGAATACAAATAATTGGAATTTTCATCAAGTGAGCAAGCGACATTGTGTGGAAACTTAAAAAACCAAAGAAATTCTATAAACCTGACAAAACGCCCTCAGAAATGGTAGGGCTATCTAATTATTTGATAACCAAAGAATATAAGCGGTGAACCATGGAAATTTACTGCATACAAGCATATCATTGAAACATATTACATATAAACTTAGGTAGATGGTTCTTAGATAGTACTACTCAAGTACATGGTCATGGAGGTTCAAGTCATCTAAGGGCCATCTCCAGCGGCGCGACGCATTTCGGACGTCCGAAATGTCCGTTTGCGTCGCGCGGCGGACGCGAGACACACCGTTTTTGTCCGCGCGTCCGTTTGCACCTAGGGGTGGCTCCAGCGGCCCGACGCATTTCCGTGTTTGCATCAATTTATGAAGTTTCTAAACAACAAAATAAGGAAATCAACGAAGTCATAGTTATTACATTTAAATTTTTAAAAGTCTACATGAAAATAAGATAGTATTTCTCTAGGCATGATCTTCATGGCCAGCCAATGTCCACTGATGCTCAATCAGATCCGTTTGCAGCTGTTTGCAGACGTTCTCGTTAGTGACTTCTACATTCCTATGTAGATAGTCCTGCCAAGATGAAGCTCCAGGAAGTGGCGCAACCAGCTCACCTTGGAATTCCCAGTGGTTCTCATTGCGGCCATCAGGACGCTCGTTCTCAACGATCATGTTGTGCATGATCACGCAGCATGTCATCACCTCATGCATGGTCTTCAGAGACCATGTTCTTGCCGGGTGCGGACAATTGCCCACCGAGCTTGGAGCACACCAAATCCACGCATCCACATCTTTCCTGCAAGCCTCTTGCATCTTGGCAAACCTCCTCGTCTTCTCGGAGTTTGGATTACGGACAGTCTTCACCAATGAGGCCCGATCAAGGTAGATGCCATCGGCAAGATAATATGGCTTGTCATATGCATTTTCATTGATCTCATAGCTCCCCGGGGAGCTTTGCCTTGCATGAGCCGGTTGAAAACCGGTGATCGGTGCAACACATTGATGTCATTGTTGGAACCGGCCATGCCAAAGAACGAATGCCAAATCCATAAATCTTGAGATATGACAGCTTCAAGAATGACAGTTTTTCCCTCCTCATGCCCGCTGTACGCACCCTGCCATCCAAATGGACGGTTTTCCATTCTCGGTGCATGCAATCTATGCTGCCAATCATTCACTGGGAACCCTCTAGACTCGTTGATAGACGGGAGCCGCCTTGTATCCTCAACAGTCAGCTTGGCTACATGGCCTCAGCTAAGGCGGGTGCTCTCACCCATTCGAAGATACTCATCGAATATATCCGCAACCATTCCATATGAGAGCATGCGAATAGCCGCGGAGCATTTTTGGTAGGAGGTGAAGCCTAGCGCTTTGTTGCATCGGGCCTGCATTGGAAGTAGGGGTCGTAGTTTCGACGCCCGCGTAGAATGACCAAGAACAGGTCCCTTGACATCCTGTGACCGCGCCGGAACAATTTTTCCGGGAACACCGGATTGGTGAGGTGGAAGTAGTCCTTGTGGAGGCGGGCCTGCCCTTCCACTGCGTTCCGCGGCGAGGTTTTGGAGCGCCCCTTCCACGGAGCCCGGTGCTCCGGCCCCGTGTTTGAGGTGAACTCGTGGATCATGGAGGCCGTAGTAGTTGCCAATGTCTGCGTCGACTGATCGAACTCCTCGTCGGAAGAGGAGTCGACGACCTCCGCGCGGAACTTGTCCAACATCTGCCACATGTCCATCTGCGTACAAACTGCGGATCAATGGCCGCGCACAATAGCGCCAAAAACACGAGTAAGAAACCTACCGACGCAACCGGGAGCGTTTGGCCCGAAATCAGCCGGCAGGTACGCGGCGGAGCCAAGCCCGAGTACGATCCTGATCTCCCGCGTGGCGAGAACGGAGCCGACGGCGACTACTGCGGCGGCTGACGGCGGACGGCGCCGGGTGGGGTTGGGGTGGTGGCGTCGCACTAGGGTAGCAAAGAAGGGGAAAAAGAAGCAAATCGAAGCGGTCGATTTCGCTGTCCCTGACTTGCAGGACCGGGTAAGAAATGGAGGACGCTCCGCGCGACCGCCGAGCGTCCGCGGAGACGCAAACCTGGCGCATATTTGGGCCAGGTTTGCGTCTCCGCGGACGGCCCGGTCACTTTGCGTCGCCCCGCTGGAGCAGGCCCCAGACGCATTTCCGATCACGGCGGACGAAAACGGTCGCTCAGCGTCCGTTTGCGTCGCGCCGCTGGAGATGCCTTAAGTAGACACACAGTACTTCTAGTTCCTCTGCTTACATAAACCAAAGGCAGAATATTGAACAACTACCTCGTAGTGGTTATAGAAACCACTCGCCGCACATGATGTCAATGGTCCCAAGGAAGCTTATCATAGTTGTACTCATGCTCATATGCGCCACCTGGCGAAGTACTACCATAGTTACAAGGATCTACATTGTATCCATAGAATCCAGGTGAGTGCTACATGCTCTGTATTGCCAGAAATAACAAAAATAAATGTCAATGATAAGCAGAAAAAGGCAACTCTTCTGCTGAAAAAAATGTGAATCCAACCATGGCTTCGATGGCAATGCTGTATTTTGCGAAGGGACTTCTATTGGTAATGACAATGTTGTACACTTTAAATAGCAAAACAGTACAGTCAGTGGCATAAAAGGGCATTACAATAGTCCAAACTCATGGAATTATATAACATATTTAGACCTAAGTGATGTTGTGTGTGATTCCTAGCCTGCCTTTTGGCTTGTATGCACACTTGGATAAAAAATTGATGATAATGGGCACATTTAGCACAGACAAAATTTATGCCTATATAATGTTCAGACATAAGTGATGTGTGTGGTTCCTAGCATGGCTTTAGGATTGTAAATTATTTCTACCTTTATAATATATTATAACACAAGATTTCCATCTTCTCGGAAGCAAAAGTTAACAAAACTACTATAATCTATGTGCTAAGCAAACCCTGCTCGGAGTGAACATGAAACCCATTTTCGTCTTCCTTCAGAATTTAACTTTCTGGAATTATGGTCAAGCTACGTTAATGACTGCTGTCAATTGACACAGACAGTGACTGAATTCAAGGCCACATTCCTTTTAACCAGCTAGTAACATCATTAGACTAATATAGTCAAGGTGCAAATGTAGGACATGAACCCAACACCACACTTTTCAGTACCCATCCCTTCTTATAAACTCTAAACACAAAACTCTTAATCCTTCTTTTCTAGTTTAACAGTTTGTAGGTAAATTTTTGTTCTACCATCTATTACACAGTGGTCAATACATGGAATAAAGAACACTTTCACAGCTCTGAACTGGGAAAATAGTATTGCAACTGTGGAATAAAGATCACTTTCAATTTCATTTTAGATAAGAAAACTTCAAGATTTTCCTAGGCATATATAACATATATGAAGATACTATCAAAGAAGCATGTACTGTACATTTATGAACTGCAGATGTTGACATCCTATTCATTTCAGAAGTATGGCAATGGTATGTAAATTACCAACCATCCATCCAATATTATATAAATGAATTCCGGGAGGAAATTTTGGATAGAGACAAAGAACAAATAACTATCAGAAAATCATCCATTGATAAGACCACAGCTACGCATACAGAAAATACAAGTATAGTTCTACCAGGAGGAACCATCATAGGACCAGAATCAATATATTAATCAGGTTGCATAAGAGATGCTGCTGAAACTTAATCAGGCCCGAATTTTGATTCTGTTTCTTTTCAGAGAAACATACTGCAATCAAATTTCAGTTAAATGTCTGAATTAAGACAGTGCTAGTGAGCTATAAATAAATTATTGATGTAGCATCTAAAACTTGTGAAGTGCTCACTATGCGAGCCTAAATCAAAATTTAGTTATACATATGCAAGTTTTGAAGTGCACGACATTTCAGGTTACAACCTTATGCAGTGTTAGAAAACCTGAAGCAATTGCAGCTTAATTATTGCAGCTTAATTATGTAATGTAGCTAGCATACTTTTGCAGCATATACAATTAGGTTCTGCCCGTATTAGCCTTTACAGCCACCAGGGGACAAATGTTATTTACATGTAAATGAAGGCATGCATCTGGAATCCGGAATGAGCACAAGCAACCTACAATCTTGATCCAAAATACTTAACATAGATCTAAACCTGACAACAGATAAAGACACAGGTCAATACCTGAATAAATATAAGGGAGCGGATTTCACACAAGAATCATTATTTCCACAAGGCCCAAAATTCCATGAAGAATATTGCAACCCATAGTTAACACTGCACCTTCTCATCATCCTGCCAACAACCATGAAACAAGAAAAAAAAACATTATAGATTATAACGTTGTTTGAATGTTGCTACATGGAGAAATTGCAAGGGACGTACAAAGAGATATGGTAGAACCGGCATTCTTACCTTCTGAAATAGCCCTTGGGTTTTCTCCTATGTTTATCATGTTGCCGTTCCCTGAGTAGTACTGCTCATCGAGCATTTACACAAACAAGTGATGTGCAAACCTGCAACCTCAAAGTTAGAACAGAAATTGAGGACAAATGTGCACAGCTGAAGCAAAGTATGCATGATAATTCTAGTTAAAAGCACTTGAATCAATTAGAGAGCCAGGAGTAGCCAAATCAAAAAGAGCTCACCTGGCCTTTGGGACTGTTTTCTTCAACTATGGAGCAGCTCTACATAGTAGCCATGTCCTTGTGTGCGTGAGGGCCTATGCACACAAGATGGAGGAAGTGCATCTTGGGGGAGGGGAAAATGGCGGTTGGGATGGAGCTCTGGGAGAGGACGGTCACACAGGAGCTCGGGACCTCGCTTCCTCTGCTGCCCTCGCACTCCAGATCGACGCCATGGAGCTGCTGCTCCAGACCATGGCCGTGGTGCGCGCCGTCGGCAGCGGCCACTTCGTACTGCGGCCACCACGGCCGAAGCTGCGAAGGATGAGGGGGCGCCCTTTCCCCTGTGGCCGCCCCGACCACCCACGGCCGGAAGACGACGGAGAGGTGGTGCAGATGACGGGGGCGGCGAACCTGACGCGGACGGCGGAGGACGCGCGGTGGTGGCGGCCGGGCACGCCACCTCCCTTCCCTCCCGCGGTCGGCGGAGGACCAGCGGTGGTGGCGGGCGCCCGCGCCGCTTCCCTTACCTCCCGCGGTCGGCGGAGCCCGCAATGGTGGCGGACGGGGTTTGGGGGCGGCCGTAGAGTAGCGGGAGCCTGGGATCCGGTGGGGACGCAGGCGTCGGGGCGGCTGAAGGTCACGGCGGCGGCGGCCGGTAGCGGTGGCGGCGGGAGGTCGCCGCGGCGGCGGTCTGAACCCTAGTGTGGGTTCTGCTCGGGAGAGTGGGGATGCGAGGCGAGCCGGGGGTGCGGGGTTCTGCTTTTTTTGTCTTCATTTCTTTTTCAATCCATCCCACTGCAGTGGCATTTCTCTGTAAATACGCCGAACGATAGGGTCAGGTGTGGGTACCGGTTACCTATTTTCACAGGCAGTTCCAGTAAATGCCTCTAAATATAGATGCCTATTTTTAGAGGCACTTTTTCTAAATGCCTCTAAATTTGATATCTTTAGGGGCACTTCACTTAAAATGTCACCAAAAATAGCATTATTAGTGGCACATTCGTCTAAATGCCCCTAAAGATGATCTTTAGAGGCAGTTTTATAATGTGCCTCAACGAGAAATGCCCCTAAAAATCTACTCTCCCGTAGTGTATGACCATGCGATGCCATAGAGGAAATCCTGCGATATGATAATTATTCAGCATGTGAAAACATGATGCTCAACATGTCCACGTCCTTGTATACTTTGCACATATTGCATCCTTCTACATCAAAACCGTGGCACAGTTTCACTCTCTGAAATCAAGCAAAAGTTTCTATTTTAGTCAACCATTGTCTGTCAATATCAATCCTCTTTAACTCCACATGGGAGTGCTCTTCGATGGTCAATGCATGCTCAGGGTTTTTTTCATCACATGCTTAATCCACCAATCTCAGATTCAGCAACCAGTGATGAAGAATGTCCACTAAAACTTCATGACATACTTAACGGCCCATGGATGCAGGTGACAGACCCAAAATTGACATACTGGAACAGTCAACTAAATCGAAATCGAGCAATCAGGTGGCCAACATCAACAATGAGGGAGGAAGGGGAAAGGGAAATGCTCACTGCGCAAGGAGATCATCACCGCCATCACCGCCAACGCCTCTCCATCAACCAGCAATGTTTCCCCCATCCATGTGTGAGTAATTCCTCCGCTGTAGGCCGAAGGGGATGGTAGGGATTGGATGAGATTGGTCATGTAATAGCATAAGATTGTTAGGGCATAGTGCCTAGTGTCCGTAGATGGTACTTTTATGATATTGTTGCAACTTGTTATGCTTAATGCTTGTCACTAGGGCCCGAGTGCCATGATCTCGGATCCGAACATGTTATTATTTCATCATGATATTCGTTGTTTATGATCTTACCCGCAAGTTGTATACACAT
>NC_061508.1:43408129-43514413 GCF_022539505.1 Lolium rigidum
AGGACAATGGAGCAGGAGGATTAGCATTTCACTTGATGGCTCGAACCTAAAATGACGAGCATGTCGACCACGACTAGTGCACGCAAGAGAAGGACCTGCAAGCGAGCCAAGTATGTTCCGCTACATGATATTATCTCGATCTCTACATTGCGTAATACATGTTTGAATAGTTAATTGTTGTAAGTATTTTTGCAATATTACCGTAAAGCAGTTTTAGTGAAGCTAGCTCATCATTAGAAGATAGTCGCCAAAGCGACCCCGTGCAACATTATGATGTAAGTCCGCTTAGTACAAGTTCCATACATTGTCTTATTTATGCAACTTGTTATTATCTTATATCTACATTGCATAATAAATGTTTGAATAGTTCACTCGTTGTAACTATGTTTGCAATATTACTAGAATGCAGCTTGTAATGAAGTCCTTAGTAGAAGATAGAGCGCAAAAAAGGTTCGGCGTGAGCCTATGCAACGATATAATGTAAGTCCGCGCTTAGTACTTGTGACTATCTCATATCGACAATGCTTAATACATGTTTGCATAGTTCATCGTTTAACTCTTTTTGCATTATTATCGAATGCGCTTCGATCAAGCAATCTTCATTAGAAGAGAGGCCCACAAAAAGTTCTGATCTTTGTTCCGATGCATCCTCTCATAGCCGTCAACCTAGACCATTGTTTTCATCAAACAAGTGAACATCTCAAGGCCGTACTTTATAAAAGACATGGTATTGCTGCTTTAAGGTCTGTAGCTGATATGTTGACCAAGAGTACACAAGATTCAATCAAGGCGATTGCCAAATGTCAACGTGTTATTGATGATGCTAATAAAAGTCCTCAATGATTCTATGTAATTTTTTTTATTTGGGCACATAAATTGCCTTGTAATTTTCCTAGTTATTTTATTTGTGTATGTAATTGTGTGTATCATTGATATCAGATTTTAGGCTCATGAAATTTAATGCAAGTTGACTAGTCAAACAACCAGGGCCCTATAACAGATTGGGCCAGCCCATTAACAGTAGTGTGGGACCCACTTTTATTTTGGGCCGGCTAACTTACTTACTAGGCCGGCCCGTTAACAGGAAAGTGGGACCCACCTGTGCTTTTGGCCTGGCCCACTGTCTTGTTGGGCCGTGTCGGCCCCCGAAGTTAGATACGCATCACGGAACTAGTACCCCTCGTGAATACGTATCCGTGTCGGAGTACCAAGATGTTGACCCTAGGAGTAGGAGTACGGACGCAGAACTAGTGCCCCTCGCGTACACGCATCCAGGCCTAGGTGTCTCGCCTTCCTGTGCACTCGATTTGAAACACGCACGGTGCACAAGTTACAAGGGCATAGCATCACAGATGATATCACAACATTAACTCTACGACACAAAAGAGTTAAATAAGTATATAGCAACGCTCATAGAGCAAGATAGCAAATGACACTCAGAGGACACATGTCCCAACAATACATCAATACATCATGCGGAAGCGAATACACGTCTGAATACAGACAAGATGCAAATGGGACTAAGAGTCCATAAATAAAGCAGTCGAATCCATATCCAGCAAGCGCCAGGCTGCTGCCTTAGGAGCGTCCTCTCTACTCGACTCGACGTAGTCGTCCTCAGCGTAGTCCACAAAGTAGTGTCCAGGTGGATACTCAAAACCTGTCGTACCTGCAAACATCGGGCCAACGGTTGCCGGAAAAAGAGAGGAAAAGCGAGGGTGAGTACCAAGGCGCGTACCCAGCCGAGACTTAGAATATTGGCCGCGCTCGCCGGCTATATGGTGGGTTTAGCGGCAGAGAAAGCTTGCACTACAACCTATAGAGACACTCTCAACTTTCCGTCCGCAAGATATAGATAAGAGAGCGTGCATCTAACGGCTTCTAAAACTCGCAAACATAACTCAGCTCGATGCATTCCCCCTTCTACATGCTACAGGAAGAAGATGCAAAGGCACTCACACGGTTTACAGTTTTAACCAGTTTTTATTATAGTTCTGCTAATTACTACGCAAGTTAATTAGCAGATGAAGGGGTGAAAGTTGTCTATGATCAAGTAACACTTCTCCAAGTCGTCCATAACCGCGGACACGGCTTTTCGAAAAGATTGTAACCCTGCAGGGGTGCACTACTGGTCTCATACGCTCGCTCAACCCTACTGGATCAAAGCAGAGTGTCACGACACTACCTCTCCCTTCACCACAGACCAAGTCCAAGAGCCACCTAACTAAGTTAAACCCGTTACGGAGTTCGGCCGAGTCTCCGAGACGGACCTAGCTGTTTGCGAGAACGGCTTCCAAGGGTCAAAACACACACTGGGGCGAATGACCCGCTTCAGCATGCGATAAACGCGCAGGCCGCAACCTATACGTGCATACCAGAAACAAGGGATACAAGGCTCACTGGGCTTCCCAAAATAAAGAAGTAACAGGCTGGCATGCACGCGATAAAAGAGTAAACACACCAAAACTAATTGTGGCACTTGGACAATGGAAGTAGTTCAAGAATTGGTCGAGGAGGCCCCACTGAACCCCACGTATGGTTAGTGCGCTCAGTCTTGGATCAGATAACAAGAACTCGGGATCCTAAGATATTAGTGGACACAAGTGAGCCATGTTCAAAACGAAAAATCAGCTGACCCACCGATGCCTCTACTTAGCAATTTTATTATTAGCATGAATAAGTAAGGTGTGATCTTATCTAACATATATAACCATAAGCATGTATCTCGGAACCCCCCAACAAATATAACCCAACTAGATAACAATGGCGATAACGATAATAGTAACAACATATAACGGTACTAAGCAAGCCTACGACTTGCATGGCTGACCCTGTAACCAAACAATAGCTGTAGGACATATGTATGGGTCTATGGCTTGCAATAGGTGACATGCGATAGGTTACGTGACAAGAACGGCACACCAAGATAGCAATAAGGTAAAGAGGCAAAAGCAGAAAATAGGTAGCAGGGAAAAGTGCTCGCCTGTCAAGTCAGAAGAAGAGAAACCGGCACGATCCTCCTCAGGGTAGTAGTCGTACTCCTCGCCGTACTCCTCGGTACCGGCGTCTAACGAGAAAAACCAAACACACATACAAGAGAGAGTACACAATCAATACAGGAAATGCAATGCACAATATGATGCATGATGTGCAATAGGTTTCATGCATAGCAATTTTAAGTGGGGCACTTGTAAACAACAAGAAGATAAGAAAGTAACCCTCACATAACATTTAGTTCTAATTACATTTTTAATTAGGCCGATGCAGGAATGATGCCAATGATGCAAGACAAGTTAATATTTTGATACCTTGCATTTTTCCAATACAAACTAATATAAATTTTGTTGCAAACAGAGTTACGTAAGTGGAGATATGCTATTTGCAAGTTTTAATGCTTAAGAAATGCATTTATATTTAGCACCAATTTGATTATTTCAAAACAGAGCAAAGTATCAGAAGGTGGGTCTCCAGGTTGGTGCCAGGCACTAGCCAGTGTGGTGGCTCGATGGTTTTGAAAAGCTACAGGAAGATATCAGCAATTGTTACAGCCAAGTTAACTGAACTTATTAAAAGTCTTAACTGAAACTGCACACGGTTGACAAAACCAAAGAACAAAAGAGTAAAACGAAGTGATGTTTTTATACTTGAAACAGAGAGATGGGAAGCAATCCCAGGAGTAGCTGGATCGACCAAGCATAGACCAATTGGTCTGGCGTTTGGGTTGAAAAGCTACAGATAACTTGGAGGAAAACTACAGCCATAGCTACAGTTACAGTTACAGGTAAGAAGTGTCAACGAAACTGGACAGCGTTCGTGGGATCTGAACTTTGGCTGCTTGGAAGTAGAAAAGACTGAACATCTGTAATACTGAGATAACCAGAACAGCGGCACCAGCAAAGTGGAGCTGCAGCACGATTAGGTACTAGAGGGTAACAGCAAGGTAAAACTAACTAAAGGCTAACTGAATAAACGGAAGCAGCTAACTGAACATGATTCAGTACGCACAGAAAAAAAGATGCCTTGCGTGCTGGTACAACGAACGAACTTGAGCCTCACCTTCGGTGCAGATGGAATACGCGAACTGCTAGATTAACTGATGACTGAAGAGGGGCTCGGCCCTTTGAGCGAAGGCAGGCGCAGCTCGACCAAGATCGACGCTGTTGAGGTTCCGTCGGCACAGATGATGAGCTACAGCAGCGAACAGCCAAAACAGACACGGACGACGACGTCAGCGCGAGAAATCGAAAGAGATGAACGGGAGAACGACAGGGAACTTAGGCGGAGGCTCACCACGTCGAGGGAGAGGTTGGGGAGGATGGAGATGACGACGGGGCGAGACGGAGGTCGTCGGCGTACTCGACGGCGCTCCAGGTACGTCTTGGCGGCGGCAGCGTCCTCGAGCAGCTCCGGCTCGGGTTCAGCGAGGAGGAAGAGGGCACCACGGCGGCTCCATCCCCACGCTCGGCGCAGCGAACGGAGGCGAACAGCAACGGCAAGGACGGCGTTTTCCAGCCGGTTTTCTTTGGTCTACGGACGCACTGAATCTTCCTGAGGTCGTGAAGAAGAAGGGAGATGGGGAGGAGGCTGCAGCGAGAGGGAGCTAGGGTTCTGCTCTGGTTTGGGAAGAGGAAAGGGGAAAAGATAGAGGAGCAGGGCAGGTGACCAGGCAACAGAGCAGCCCGTGGTGTTTTCACGTGCTGGAAGATGGAGGCACAGGAGTCTGCTCCTTCGGTTCAGGTAACAGGTTGGGCTTCTTCTCTTTCTTTTCTATTATTTCCAAAATCTCTCTTGTTTTATTTTTAATTTGAAAACAAATTTGGAATGTGAAACAAAAGACAGAGATTGGTAAATAGCTTTTATCCAATGTTGTTTTATATGTAACCAAAACAAAATCATTTTCCTCATTACAAAAATACTTATCTTATTGATTAATTATAAAATAGAAATTATAGGAGAGGAGGTTTAATAGTAACCTCTAAGAATGGAGTTTTGGCATGACCCTTTTGAAAGGTAAGGCAAGTATTAGGAATAGGATAGGTAGGCTTGAAGGTTGGAACATCTCAAGTGAGATAAGAGGTAAAACAAGAGAGATAGAAAACAACACATAATAGATGAAAGGCAAAATAAAACCAAATGCAGTTTTTATAAGACCCAAAAGTGACATGATGAGATGCATGAATGCAATATGATGCACAAACTTGCAAAACTAAAAGGGTAGCTCACTTGGGATGTTACAACTCGCCCCCCCTTGAAGGAATCGCGCCCCGAGATTCCTAAGGAGATGTGAAGAGAGCGGGATACTCGGATCTGAGAAGATCTTCGCGTTCCCAAGTTGCTTCTTTCTCGGAATGATTAGACCAAAGGACCTTGAGAAACTTGACAGAACTGTTCCTCGTCTTCCTTTCGGCTTCATCAAGAATGCGAACCGGATGCTCACGATAGGAAAGATCCTCTTGAAGGTCAATAGACTCGTGATCAACTGCACGGCCTGGATCTTTGAAACATTGCTTGAGCTGTGACACGTGGAACACATCGTGCACTTTGGAGAGATTTGGTGGAAGCTCTAACAAGTAGGATACTTCACCACGCCTTGCAAGAACCTTGAAAGGACCGATGTATCTTGGAGCCAACTTGCCCTTGATACCGAAGCGATGTGTACCCCTCATGGGAGTCACACGGAGGTAAGCCGCATCATCAAAGCTTATAGACCATATCACGGTGCTTGCTATCATAATAGCTTTTCCGACGAGACCGAGCTATCTTCGATTATCCCGAATGATTCCGACTTGTTCTTCAGATCTTCTTTGACAATGTCGTGACCAAAGAGTTTCCTTTCACCGGGACTCGACTCGGCTTAGAGGCGTTTCCGCACTTGCGACCATATTGAACTTCAAATGGTGCCATGCCAAGACCGGATTGATAGCCGTTGTTGTAGGAGAATTCAAGCATATGGAAGACATTCTTCCCATTTCATGCCGAAGGAGATCACACAAGCACGAAGCATATCTTCAAGGATTTGATTTACCCTTTCAACTTGTCCACTAGTTTGAGGGTGATATGCCGTGTCGAATGTAAGAGTTGTTCCCATAGCTTTCTGAAAGCTTGCCCAAAATCTGGAAGTGAAGATGCTTCCACGATCAGAGCTTATTTCCAAGGGAACACCATGAAGAGAGACAATTCTAGTGGTGTAGAGCTCAGCCAACTGACTAGCAGAGATTGTTTCTTTGACAGGAAGGAAGTGAGCAACCTTAGAGAGGCGGTCAATCACAACGAAGATTGCATCATTGCCCTTGCGGGACTTTGGAAGGCCAGTGATGAAGTCCATCTCGACTTTATCCCACTTCCACTCCGGAACTTTCAAGGGTTGGAGAACACCGGCCGGTCTCTTACATTCAGCTTTGACTCGGCGGCAAACATCACATTCGGAGACATACTTTGCTATCTCACGCTTCATTCTTGTCCACCAGAATGTTGACCTTAGATCGTGATACATTTTGGTGCTTCCAGGATGGATAGACAAGGGAGTATCATGAGCTTCTTTCATTATCAGCGCTCGTAAGCTTTCGACTTTAGGAACGACCATGCGCCCTTCAAAGAACGCTGTGCCTTGATCATCAAGAGAGAAAGCCTTGTACTTTGATTGATGCATATTCTCCTTGATTTTCTCGATTAAGGCATCACCCAACTGTGCCTTTCTTATCTTCTCTTCAAGAGTAGGCTCAACTACCAAGGTTGCAACAAAGCCTTGGGGAACGATTTCAAGATTCAACTTCTGGAATTCTTCGTGAAGAAGAGGTTGTGATTCTTTCACCATGAGATTATTGCAATACTCCTTGCGACTCAGCCGCATCGACCCATCACATTTGCTTTGCCAGGAGTGTAGGAGATAGACAAGTCAAAGTCTTTGATGGTCTCCATCCATCTCGTTTGACGCATGTTCAAATTGGGTTGAGTGAAGATGTATTTGAGGCTTTTGTGGTCGGTGAAGATTTCACAACGGTTGCCCAACAAGTAGGGACGCCAAGTTGTCAAAGCATGTATAACCGCGGCAAGCTCGAGATCATGAGTGGGATAGTTCAATTCATGCTTGCGCAACTGACGAGAAGTATACGCCACAACTTGACGTTCTTGCATGAGAACTGCACCCAATTCTTGAAGAGAGGCATCACAGAATATCTGGAAAGGCTTGGAAGTATCTGGAGCAACAAGAACTGGAGTTGAAGTGAGTTTCTGTTTCAGGAGTTCAAAGCTTTCTTGACACATCGGAGTCCAAAGGAACTTCTTGTCTTTCTTCAGAAGATCCGTGAGAGGCTTGGCAATTTTGGAGAAGTTCTCAACAAAACGGCGGCAATAACTAGCCAAACCGAGGAAGCTTCTCACTTGCTTGACATTCTTCGGAGGAAGCCATTCAACAATTGCCTTGACTGTTTCAGGATTGACGGCTATGCCTTTTTTGGAAATGACATGCCCAAGATAGACGACTTCTGGAAGCCAGAACTCGCACTTGGAGAACTTGGCATAAAGGCGATGCTCGCGGAGCTTGGTGAGGACGAGGCGAAGATGCTCTTCATGTTCTTCATTAGACTTGGAATAGACAAGAATATCATCAAGGTAGACCACCACAAACTTGTCAAGATACTCCATGAAGACTGAGTTCATGAGGCGAGAGAACGTTGCTGGAGCATTAGTGAGGCCAAAAGACATGACTGTGTACTCATACAAGCCATAGCGAGTGGTGAAAGCTCGTTTTTGGAATATCCTCCTTGCGGATTTTTATTTGGTGATAGCCGCTTCTCAAGTCCATCTTAGAGAACACAACGGCACCCGCAAGTTGGTCGAAGAGATCAATGATGCGAGGAAGAGGATATTTATTCTTGATCGTCTTCTCATTCGCAGGGCGGTAGTCAACCACCAAGCGATCGCTTTATCCTTCTTCTTAACAAAGATGGTGGGGCAACCCCACTGGGAAGTGCTAGGTTGAATGAACCCAAGCTTTTCCAACTCATCAAGTTGTTTCTTGAGTTCAGCCTAACTCATTTGGACCCATCTTGTAAGGCCTCTTGGAGATAGGAGCCGTACCGGGTTCTAGCTCAATGACAAACTCAATGACCCTCGTCGTGGCATTCCTGGAAGCTCATTTGGAAAGACATCAGGGAAGTCACAAACCACCGGAACATCTTCAATTGAAGGTAGATGATTTGCTTCAAGAGAGAACACTTGCACTGTTGAAGTTGGAGAATAGACTATCTGGCCAGAAGGATGAACAAGAGTGACAGACTTTGTGGCGCAATCAATCTTTGCCTTGTTAGCTTTCAACCAATTCATGCCAAGGATCACATCAATGCCAGAACTGCAAAGAATTATGAGTGAAGCATGAAAGACATAGCCTCCGATAAGAATTTGGTTGCCAAGGCTTATCTCCGAAGCTTTCATGTGAGCTCCAGGGGACTTAACTGTGAGACCGTTTTCCAAAGGTTCAAGAGGCAAACTTTGCATTTGAGCAAACTTTTCTGACATGAAAGAATGCGATGCACCAGTATCAAACAAAATTTTAGCAGGAAAAGAGTTCACAAGTAAGGTACCAAGCACAACGTCTGATGCCTTCTCAGCTTCCTCTGCGGTGATGTTGTTGACAGTGGCAGGTCTAGGCTTATTGTTATAGTTGAAAGCCTTGCTCGTAGAAGGAGCACGCACCATCGTCCGGGTCGAGGAAGGACGAGGTGGTGGTGGTGGAAGTTGTCGCTTCGAGAACAAGTACGGAAGTGTGCCCGGCCGACCACAAGAATAGCAAGTGACCGAAGAAGGACGAGGAGCAAACTGCTCTCCGAGGAGGACCAAAAGCCGGCCTCTCGTCGTCGAACAAAACCTCCGTGCTGCTGAGGAGCGAAAGCTGGCCTATGCTGAAACAGTGCTGGCCTGTGAGCAAACTGAGGGGTGGGTGGGCGGGGAGCAAACCCAGGCGGTCTCGAGTGGAAGGACCGTGGTGCTGGTGGAGCAGTGTCAGGAAACCAAACTCTGCGCTTCTGAGGTGGCATAGCTGGTGTCGAAGAAGAGCCACTGTCACGAGAGTGCTTCCTTGACTGCTCAAACTCCTGTCGACCAGTCTCAGCCTTGATAGCTGTATCAACAAGCTCATCGAAGTTTTTGCACTTGATCAGGTTGATAGCGAACTTGACTGTAGGGTTGAGGCCTCTGCGAAACTTGTCTTGCTTCCTCTCATCGGTGGAGATCTCATCACCTGCATAGCGAGCAAGGTTGGTGAAGGCTCTGCTGTAGGTTTCCACATCCATATCAGCCTGTGTGAGCCTGCGAAACTCCTCACGCATCTTGTCCATGGCACCATCACGAATGTGATGACGCCTGAAAAGCGCCTGGAAGTCATCCCAACTAGTCTCGACATCTGGATCTCTCCTCTCCAGGTAGCTGTCCCACCACGCAGCAGACTCACCTCTCAAGAGGAAGGTCACAAAGGAAACTCTGTCTGCTGGAGCTACACGTGCAGTGTTGAGGGTGCGGTTCATCTCACGCAGCCAATCATCTGCATCTAGTGGCTTCAGTGGAGTGTCAAAGGTGCGCGGGTTGAGATTAAGGAACTCTCTGATAGTGACCCGACCATTCCCTTCATTGTTCTGCGCCTTGTTCTGGGCCAGCTGCGTTAGAATCTGAGTCACATTCAGCAGAGCTTGCCCAATTTCCAGAGGTGGAGGTGGAGGGGGCGGAGGTGCGCGCCTTGGAGGCATCCTGATGACAAACATCAAGATTGCAGATTAGTACACAGTAGGATAAAAATCCAACATAAGTACATTAGAAGAAACTGCAACTTGCAAGATAGAACATGAATATGACATAGATATCATCAAGGTACATGAATTCAAGTACACAAGAGCTAGTCATAACATATTGAAGATTAGAACGATAGCAAAACAATACTTCACAAATCTCGCAAGATAGTGGTATGTAGCTATACTGAAGTTTTTAACATTGGCAAGTGTCAACACGACCCAAGTTATGTTTATTGGAAGGTGAACAACACAAACAGGAACTTGATAGGAACAACTCCGTAGAAGAGAAGAACTCGATATTAGCACCGGAATCAACAACCAGTTAACATGATTATGCCAACAAGCTAGAAAAGAATTTCAACGGAAACATGACTGATGAAGTAACACAAAAATTGGATCGAAGCAACATTTTTCTCAACACAAAACCACACAACAATCTATGGTACTACGGAAACCCGAAGACGAGAAATCCTAGATGAAATTTAGGTAAGAGGAGAGTAAAATCCGTTACACTTCCTTACCAGAGGGAGGGTGGGTGGGGTAAGAAATAAAAATAATTCCTACTCTCACGCATAAAGTTTTCCTATATAGCTACTAAAGTATTAGTTCTAGACACGACTACGTCCGCTGCAAGGGCTCCTAGAAGGCAGTCCATGCTCTGATACCAAGTCTGTCGGCCCCCGAAGTTAGATACGCATCACGGAACTAGTACCCCTCGTGAATACGTATCCGTGTCGGAGTACCAAGATGTTGACCCTAGGAGTAGGAGTACGGACGCAGAACTAGTGCCCCTCGCGTACACGCATCCAGGCCTAGGTGTCTCGCCTTCCTGTGCACTCGATTTGAAACACGCACGGTGCACAGGTTACAAGGGCATAGCATCACAGATGATATCACAACATTAACTCTACGACACAAAAGAGTTAAATAAGTATATAGCAACGCTCATAGAGCAAGATAGCAAATGACACTCAGAGGACACATGTCCCAACAATACATCAATACATCATGCGGAAGCGAATACACGTCTGAGTACAGACAAGATGCAAATGGGACTAAGAGTCCATAAATACAGCAGTCGAATCCATATCCAGCAAGCGCCAGGCTGCTGCCTTAGGAGCGTCCTATCTACTCGACGTAGTCGTCCTCAGCGTAGTCCACAAAGTAGTGTCCAGGTGGATACTCAAAACCTGTCGTACCTGCAAACATCGGGCCAACGGTTGCTTGGAAAAAGAGAGGAAAAGCGAGGGTGAGTACCAAGGCGCGTACCCAGCGAGACTTAGAATATTGGCTGCGCTCGCCGGCTATATGGTGGGTTTAGCGGCATCAAAGCTTGCACTACAACCTATAGAGACACTCTCAACTTTCCGTCTGCAAGATATAGATAAGAGAGCGTGCATCTAACAGTTCTAAAACTCTGCAAACATAACTCAGCCGATGCATTCCCCCTTCTACATGCTACAGGAAGAAGATGCAAAGGCACTCACACGGTTTACAGTTTTAACCAGTTTTTATTATAGTTCTGCTAATTACTACGCAAGTTAATTAGCAGATGAAGGGGTGAAAGTTGTCTATGATCAAGTAACACTTATCCAAGTCGTCCATAACCGCGGACATGGCTTTTCGAAAAGATTGTAACCCTGCAGGGGTGCACTACTGGTCTCATACGCTCGCTCAACCCTACTGGATCAAAGCAGAGTATCACGACACTACCTCTCCCTTCACCACAGACCAAGTCCAAGAGCCACCTAACTAAGTTAAACCCGTTACGGAGTTCGGCCGAGTCTCCGAGACGGACCTAGCTGTTTGCGAGAACGGCTTCCAAGGGTCAAAACACACACTCGGGGCGAATGACCCGCTTCGACGATGCGATAAACGCGCAGGCCGCAACCTATACGTGCATACCAGAAACAAGGGATACAAGGCTCACTGGGCTTCCCAAAATAAAGAAGTAACAGGCTGGCATGCACGCGATAAAAGAGTAAACACACCAAAACTAATTGTGGCACTTGGACAATGGAAGTAGTTCAAGAATTGGTCGAGGAGGCCCCACTGAACCCCACGTATGGTTAGTGCGCTCAGTCTTGGATCAGATAACAAGAACTCGGGATCCTAAGATATTAGTGGACACAAGTGAGCCATGTTCAAAACGAAAAATCAGGTCGACCCACCGATGCCTCTACTTAGCAATTTTATTATTAGCATGAATAAGTAAGGTGTGATCTTATCTAACATATATAACCATAAGCATGTATCTCGGAACCCCCCAACAAATATAACCCAACTAGATAACAATGGCGATAACGATAATAGTAACAACATATAACGGTACTAAGCAAGCCTACGACTCGCATGGCTGACCCTGTAACCAAACAATAGCTGTAGGACATATGTATGGGTCTATGGCTTGCAATAGGTGACATGCGATAGGTTACGTGACAAGAACGGCACACCAAGATAGCAATAAGGTAAAGAGGCAAAAGCGAAAAATAGGTAGCGAGGGAAAAGTGCTCGCTCGTCAAGTCGAAGAAGAGAAACCGGCACGATCCTCCTCGGGGTAGTAGTCGTACTCCTCGCCGTACTCCTCGGTACCGGCGTCTAACGAGAAAAACCAAACACACATACAAGAGAGAGTACACAATCAATACAGGAAATGCAATGCACAATATGATGCATGATGTGCAATAGGTTTCATGCATAGCAATTTTAAGTGGGGCACTTGTAAACAACAAGAAAATAAGAAAGTAACCCTCACATAACATTTAGTTCTAATTACATTTTTAATTAGGCCGATGCAGGAATGATGCCAATGATGCAAGACAAGTTAATATTTTGATACCTTGCATTTTTCCAATACAAACTAATATAAATTTTGTTGCAAACAGAGTTACAGAAGTGGAGATATGCTATTTGCAAGTTTTAATACTTAAGAAATGCATTTATATTTAGCACCAATTTGATTATTTCAAAACAGAGCAAAGTATCAGAAGGTGGGTCTCCAGGTTGGTGCCAGGCACTAGCCAGTGTGGTGGCTCGATGGTTTTGAAAAGCTACAGGAAGATATCAGCAATTGTTACAGCCAAGTTAACTGAACTTATTAAAAGTCTTAACTGAAACTGCACACGGTTGACAAAACCAAAGAACAAAAGAGTAAAACGAAGTGATGTTTTTATACTTGAAACAGAGAGATGGGAAGCAATCCCAGGAGTAGCTGGATCGACCAAGCATAGACCAATTGGTCTGGCGTTTGGGTTGAAAAGCTACAGATAACTTGGAGGAAAACTACAGCCATAGCTACAGTTACAGTTACAGGTAAGAAGTGTCAACGAAACTGGACAGCGTTCGTGGGATCTGAACTTTGGCTGCTTGGAAGTAGAAAAGACTGAACATCTGTAATACTGAGATAACCAGAACAGCGGCACCAGCAAAGTGGAGCTGCAGCACGATTAGGTACTAGAGGGTAACAGCAAGGTAAAACTAACTAAAGGCTAACTGAATAAACGGAAGCAGCTAACTGAACATGATTCAGTACGCACAGAAAAAAAGATGCCTTGCGTGCTGGTACAACGAACGAACTTGAGCCTCACCTTCGGTGCAGATGGAATACGCGAACTGCTAGATTAACTGATGACTGAAGAGGGGCTCGGCCCTTTGAGCGAAGGCAGGCGCAGCTCGACCAAGATCGACGCTGTTGAGGTTCCGTCGGCACAGATGATGAGCTACAGCAGCGAACAGCCAAAACAGACACGGACGACGGCGTCAGCGCGAGAAATCGAAAGAGATGAACGGGAGAACGACAGGGAACTTAGGCGGAGGCTCACCACGTCGAGGGAGAGGTTGGGGAGGATGGAGATGACGACGGGGCGAGACGGAGGTCGTCGGCGTACTCGACGGCGCTCCAGGTACGTCTTGGCGGCGGCAGCGTCCTCGAGCAGCTCCGGCTCCGGTTCAGCGAGGAGGAAGAGGGCACCACGGCGGCTCCATCCCCACGCTCGGCGCAGCGAACGGAGGCGAACAGCAACGGCAAGGACGGCGTTTTCCAGCCGGTTTTCTTTGGTCTACGGACGCACTGAATCTTCCTGAGGTCGTGAAGAAGAAGGGAGATGGGGAGGAGGCTGCAGCGAGAGGGAGCTAGGGTTCTGCTCTGGTTTGGGAAGAGGAAAGGGGAAAAGATAGAGGAGCAGGGCAGGTGACCAGGCAACAGAGCAGCCCGTGGTGTTTTCACGTGCTGGAAGATGGAGGCACAGGAGTCTGCTCCTTCGGTTCAGGTAACAGGTTGGGCTTCTTCTCTTTCTTTTCTATTATTTCCAAAATCTCTCTTGTTTTATTTTTAATTTGAAAACAAATTTGGAATGTGAAACAAAAGACAGAGATTGGTAAATAGCTTTTATCCAATGTTGTTTTATATGTAACCAAAACAAAATCATTTTCCTCATTACAAAAATACTTATCTTATTGATTAATTATAAAATAGAAATTATAGGAGAGGAGGTTTAATAGTAACCTCTAAGAATGGAGTTTTGGCATGACCCTTTTGAAAGGTAAGGCAAGTATTAGGAATAGGATAGGTAGGCTTGAAGGTTGGAACATCTCAAGTGAGATAAGAGGTAAAACAAGAGAGATAGAAAACAACACATAAAAGATGAAAGGCAAAATAAAACCAAATGCAGTTTTTATAAGACCCAAAAGTGACATGATGAGATGCATGAATGCAATATGATGCACAAACTTGCAAAACTAAAAGGGTAGCTCACTTGGGATGTTACAGGCCGGCCCACTTGCTACATGATGGACCCCACATACTAAATGGGCCGGCCCTTTACGAGGAAAGTGGGACCCACCTGCGTTTTTGGCCCGGTCCACTAGCGTGTTGGGCCGGCCCACTTGCTATATGGTGGACCCCACATACTAAATGGGCCGGCCCTTTAACTGGAAAGAGGGACCCACCTGTGCTTTTGGCCCGGCACACTAGCTTGTTGGGCCGGCCCACTTGCTATATGGTGGACCCCACATACTAAATGGGCCGACCCTTTAACTGGAAAGTGGGACCCACTGTGTTTTTGGCCCGACCCACTATCTTGTTGGGCCGGCCCACTTGCTATATGGTGGACCCCACATACTAAATGGGTCGGCCCATTAACAGGAAAGTGGGATCCACCTGTGCTTTTGGCCCGGCCCACTGGCTTGGTGGGCCGGCCCATTTGATCTAATGTGGACCCCGCGCACTAAATGGGCCGGCCCGATTACCAGGAAAGTGGGACCCACATGCTAATTGGGCTGGCCCAATAACTTCTTGGGCCGGCCCACTTGCTTTAAGGTGGACCCCACTTGGTAAATGGGCCGGCCCGATAACATGAAAGTGGGTCCCACATGTTTTGTGGGCCAGCCCTTTGCCTCGTTGACCGGTCAAACGAGTGCATTCGGCCCGCCCACATGCTTAGCGGGCCGGCCCATTAATGTTTTGACCGACCAACCTTAGAGGTTAGGCCCGGCCCACGTAACTAATGGACCGGCCTCAGCCTATATAGTTGACCGGTCAAACTAAGTCGGCTGGCCCGGCCCGCAAGCTTAATGGGCCGGCCCGCTTAAGACGTGGCGAGCCTCGTGTGGGCCTACCATCTACCACGGGGTTTCGGCGGTTAACGCCGTTGACCGCGCGTTAACGGCGTCCGCCACGTGTCGGCTTGCATGACGTCGGCGAGTCAACGGGCTCCCGGAAACACTTCTGCAACGGTCCGATTTTCCGTGGCAGAAGGGCGCCCAAGCGCGACGGACCGAAAAAATCGTCGTAGGACTTAGCCTGACGCAGTTTTGACAACAGAACCCATATCGTCGGGTTATGCCCATAGGCGACGAAAAATACCCCTTAGCGGACGATTTTGAGACGTTGTCTATCAGAACTTTTCTTGTACTGAAAATGGTGCTCGTTTGTGAAAATCAAGAAGTGGGGTGATCTTAAATCTGATACAACATTGCCAGTTTGCACTCTTATATTAAGCAATAGAAAAGGAGTTGGTCAAAGTGGTCAACATCAAAAGTGTTCACCTTGAAGAGGTCTTGGATGAGGTGCAAAGAGTTGGGAGATCTTGGTTTAAGAATCTCTTAACACATGGGCTCAAAGTGGGTAAGATGTTAAAATTGTCACATGTGACCATTATCACATGTCACTTGATTTTGATTTTTCTTTTGATTTGATTTTGGTTTCTTTGATGCAAAATGGATTCGTTTGAGTTTAGATGAGTTTCCAAACCATTGGCACAAGTTAATATGGCCTAGGTTAAAGATTTTCAAAAATGGCCATAGGCCCATATGTGAGGTTTTTGCAATTTCTCTTTTCTTTTTCTTTATTTCTCTTGATCCAAACGATCATTGTTTTGGGTTCCTTTGATGTTGGTTGAGTTGACGGAGGGTTTCACCATTTGGGTAAAGTAAATAGGGCATAGGCCATTATTTGTGAAATGGCCACAAGCCCACATATGCCTCACCCTTGTTTGGTTTTCTTTTTATTTGTTCCTCTTTGGTTTTGAGAAGGGTGGGGTTTAGGGTTTAGAGCATTTCAAAAATACTTCACACAAGCATCTTAGCAAAACTAACAACACTTGGTCATGAGCACTATGCACATTATAGAGCTTAAATAAAGTTTTTGTTGGCTTCAATTTTTGGAAAAAGGAAAATTCATTTTCTTCTTTGTTTGGAAATTTGGGATGTTACAATGGACGTGGTGTCAGGCATGCAACTGCACTTCAGTTAATGTACGGTTACATATGTTCTTCTCCAGCTAACATAGATCCAACGGTCACAATGTAATAGGGTTCTCATATAGTATTAGCACCAGATACCCACAAGTGTAGGGTTTGTTGAAATATGTGATTTGTAAGTATTAGTACTTGGTAGCTCCAAATATTGATGTTTTTTTATTGAGGATCATTCACTACTTATCACTTGGTTGTATTGGGTTTTTATTGGATTTTGTATTCCAACTAATTTTAATATCGCAGTTCAGGCGAAAGCTTGTTTTGAATTATGTATTTCAGAAAACCATCACTTATGGAGAATCCCATGGCATTTATGAGCTAATTGCAACAAAATATGAAGATTTCCTATTGAAGCTAAATTGTCTTGAGGTGTTTAGCAGGCATCTGTACGGGTGGGGCCGACCATACCACCCGCCCGTACTGTGCGCCGCCGCCTTCCTCATATCAATACAAGCCTCTTTCGTGAAGGGGCCGACAACAGAAACAGAGAGCAGTAGACACCATTCGCGCCAGAACAGAGGAGATATTATTCGAATAAGGAGAAGACCATCATTGACTCTCGCGAAGATCTGCCACTGATACGTCCCAAACGTATCTATAATTTCTTATGTTCCATGCTACTTTTATGATGATACTCACATGTTTTATACACATTATATGTCATTATTATGCATTTTCCGGCACTAACCTATTGACGAGATGCCGAAGAGCCGATTCTGTCGTTTTCTGCTGTTTTTGGTTTCGAAATCCTAGTAAGGAAATATTCTCGGAATTGGACGAAATCAACGCCCGGGGTCCTATTTTTCCACGAAGCTTCCGGAAGACCGAAGAGGATACGAAGTGGGGCCACGAGGTGGCCACACAACGAGGCGGCGCGGCCCAAGCCCCGGCCGCGCCGGCTCGTTGTGTGGGCCCTCGTGACGCCCTTGACCTGCCCTTCCGCCTACTTAAAGCCTTCGTCGCAAAAACCCCAGTACCAAGAGCCACGATACGGAAAACCTTCCAGAGACGCCGCCGCCAATCCCATCTCGGGGGATTCAGGAGATCGCCTCCGGCACCCTGCCGGAGAGGGGAATCATCTCCCGGAGGTCTCTTCATCGCCATGATCGCCTCCGGATCGATGTGTGAGTAGTCCACCCCTGGACTATGGGTCCATAGCGATAGCTAGATGGTTGTCTTCTCCTCATTGTGCTATCATGTTAGATCTTGTGAGCTGCCTATCATGATCAAGATCATCTATTTGTAATCCTACATGTTGTGTTTGTTGGGATCCGATGAATATTGAATACTATGTCAAGTTGATTATCAATCTATCATATATGTTATTTATGTTCTTGCATGCTCTCCGTTGCTAGTAGAGGCTCTGGCCAAGTTGATACTTGTGACTCCAAGAGGGAGTATTTATGCTCGATAGTGGGTTCATGCCTCCATTAAATCTGGGACAGTGATAGAAAGTTCTAAGGTTGTGGATGTGCTATTGCTACTAGGGATAAAACATCGATGCTTTGTCTAAGGATATTTGTTTTGATTACATTACGCACCATATACTTAATGCAATTGTCTGTTGTTTACAACTTAATACTGGAGGCGGTTCGGATGATAACCTGAAGGTGGACTTTTTAGGCATAGATGCATGCTGGATAGTGGTCTATGTACTTTGTCGTAATGCCCTGATTAAATCTCATAGTACTCATCATGATATATGTATGTGCATTGTTATGCCTTCTTTATTTGTCAATTGCCCAAGCTGTAATTTGTTCACCCAACATCCGATCCTTTGTTTACAGGCAAGCCGGTGAGATTGACAACCTCACCGTTACGTTGGGGCAAAGTACTTTGATTGTGTCGTGCAGGTTCCACGTTGGCGCCGGAATCCCCGGTGTTGCGCCGCACTACACTCCGCCACCAACAACCTTCACGTGCTCCTTGACTCCTACTGGTTCGATAACCTTGGTTTCTTACTGAGGGAAAACTTGCTGCTGTGCGCATCACACCTTCCTCTTGGGGTTCCCAACGGACGTGTGTATTACATGCAATCAGCCACCACTAGATCATTCACTCATCCATCACACCCCACTTGTACTGAGAGAGAGAGAGATGCATACTTGTATTTGATTTGATCTTCAACTATTGTGGCTTGCTACGGTAATATCGAGATGAACTCCATTTACATTGCTATGATATCATTGTGCTTTTCCCCTCTCATGTGTGAGTAGATCCCATAGTCGTGGGAGATGTAAGGGATTTGTGAGATGTGTTGTGTCTACTCTATCCCATCTATTTGTGAATTATGATTAAGATGATTATATATGAGAATGAATGTCTATGTGCACCTAATGATGTTATATAATTTAAGGGTCCAGGTAACATGATTTCAATAACTCATAGATATGAACTTGTTTGCTAGTGAATCGGCGACCACCCGAGTGACACAACTGATATCAAAGAGGATCTAGCAATACTCGAGGAACAACAAGGAACCACCAAGCTTAAATCTTTGATCTGGTTTAACCACCTTAATAGATGCACTGACCATGGCTTTGGTAACAGGCAAAATGATCATTGGAGAAAGATGAAAATCTACCAAGAGAAGTCTTTCTCTCTTTTGGGTTGCTTTCCTAGTCAAATATAAATAGGAAGAATCATAGTTACTTATCATATTTATTCCACCAAGCACATTCCATATCACCATGAATTGAGTCTCCCCGCGCCTACTCTTTCATCTGGAAACTCATTTTATTTCCTAATAGATGTTTACTTTTATGCACTTTCAATACTCAAAACTCCCATATTTATATTCATCATTTTCCATTTTAATCCTTGCAGCCAATTCACCTAAGACTTGTGACACCTTGGGTGCGACAGAAACACTGCAGATAAATATCCTACTAAGCTCCTCGTTAGGATACAATATAAAAACCTGAAATAATACTTTCACAAAAACATGCATGAATGACCATGTGTTATTGCAGGCCATCAGTATTGCTCCCACGAGGAGCTGAAGGCTTAGTATTTTATTCTTTGAAATTAGAGTGTCACAAATCTAATTATCTATGCACTAAACAAATTAGGATTGTTTTGCTTGGTCTTGTCCTATACTCCTTTCTTATGACACCATGTTCATATTAAACATATAAATATTTTCATTTCCATGATACTTTTAGTTCCTACAAAATGGTTAGTTCTCCAAACATATGATATAATAATTTCAACCAAGGTGCAAGATCTAATAATTATAAGGAAACCATACAAGAAGCAAATATATACAACAGAGCACCCCTTTTATTTTGTTTTGTTATGGGAAATTTTTTAATGATATGGAATTTGCAAAGGTTTCATTGGCTTGAACAACACACGCTCAAGATCGACCGTGACTTCTTCATTGCTCATCCTTATCATTTACTTTCCAATTTTTTATTTAAATTGAGGCTCCTTATTTTATTTGTTTAATAGCATTAGGTAAACTTAGTTCCAATATATCAGGGTCCCATGGTGTGATCAAACTAATAAAACCATTTAACACTCATCACAATGAAACACACCACAAAGCATAATTAAAATGACAACGAAGTCTAACTTTCTTTCTATGCATTGGCATTTTGCATACGAATGAATCACATCAAATAGAAGTAAAACAATGTGTATTATCATTAGGTACTTTCAACTTATAATTATTAGAAACATAAATATGGCACATATTACCTCCTCTTTCGTAATAGCTACACGTAGTAGAAGAAAATATGACATTATAACTATTAGATTGGTACAAGTTGTAATCTTTGGTACATGTAGAGGATCTTTAAAATAATCATGAAAGTTTTTAACATGCTTCCCTCTCTCAAAATAGTTTCAAGAATTCACACCAATATATCTCAAAAGCATGGATGCAAGAAGATTTTTCATAACATAATTCAAAACTATGCACATATTTCTCACATAAAGCAAATTTCTCCTCTATGATGTAAATAGGAGAGGTCAACAATGATATAGGACTCATGAATGAGAGTATCATTACAAAACCAACAAGAATATAATTTTCATTTGTATCCTCACATAAGCTAGTAATTATTGTTCCACAAGGAGGATCATCAAGAATAATTGGATCTTTACTTGGAACTATAGTTTTATCCGCCCATGTCATAGTTAGTATTGTCACACAAGGCGGGTCATCTAAGGCTTTATCATAAAACATATCTAAACCATATTCCTCATTATCTAAAATTATTATCAACAATAGTCTCATTGGGCATATGTTGATATTCATCATCAGAATGAGAGTCATAAAACCAAAGTCTACCATCAACATAAATAGGTTGATGATTAAGAATGGCTTGAGCTTGAGTATCAACCTCATCTATGGATGGTTAAGGTGGAGGTTTCCACTCTTCCTTCTCTGGTTGTTCATCATTTTCCTCTTATTGTGGTTGCATGTGCATCCCCAAACTTATACTTTATCACCCTCTTTCTGCAAAACATTAGTGCTTTCTTGGGCAGCAGTGCCCCTCTTATTGAAGTCAACAACATATATTTTTTCCATGAAGTTGTTTATACAATAAGTAATAATAAGAGTTATTACACCTATAAACTTATTAGCTATAGGAAAAGTTTCATAATTTCATAAATGAAGATATCCAATTGATACAACGTCGAGTAATCCCTCGCAGATCAAGAGAACATGAGATTCAAAATCCACAATGGCTTGTTCACTGGTATAGCATGACAGCTGAAGGAGCTACATGAGAAGATGCATATGGCATCTAGTCGGCGTTTCCAAAGTTCCAACCTTGAAGTTTGGTCTCGTAGACGGGAGCAATGCCATACCTGCAACGACGCTTCAGTTAATGTATGGCAATAAATGTTCATCTCAAGCTAAGATATATCCAACAGTCACGATGTTATAGGGTTATCGGACTGTATTAGCGCCATAATGGCAAACCTTGTAATAATTATGAACATCACGTGGCTCTGGGATGGTTATATAAATCCTAGAGAGGGGTGGTAGGGTGGCACATGATATATCAAACCCTAATTTCTCCTTGCACTTTCCTTTTCGTGTTGTGTTCTTATTTCCCACTTGCATCCTTTCTTTCAAACATTACTTTGTTAGTTAGGTCTTACTACTTTGCTACCTCTATTGTTCTACCTATCCTAGCAGTATCCTGACACGTGGTAGATACAAGGATGAATGGTGCACAATCTCACGCAGTTATTGTTGTGATATTATATGACAACTTTTACCAATTACCAACTTAATTTTTGGGAATTTAGTTTGTTTTTAGCCGAGGGAAGCAAATGTTATCGCATATAATGTTGCTACATTGGAAATTGGGCCTGATGCTTCATTTGGCTAGATTATGCCTGGGCTTCCAATCTACCAGTTCTCTTTTTGAAGAGTTTCCTCACTCCAATATACTAGTTTTGGTCCTTGTATAATTCTTATTCGTAATGAATAAAGAGATATGGAATGTGAAGAAAAAACATTTGTGGAGCCACTAAAAATATTGCTAGCATTTGAACGGACAACAAGGACACACTGAAGGCAACCCCGCTCACGAGTACAACATGGAGTACAAATGCTGCACGGTTTACATATACAAAAAGAATTGCAATGTATCTACATAAATTTTAACAAAGATGCAATGCTTGATAAATTTGAATTCTCTTTTGTTAGAAGCCCAAAAGTTTAACAAGAAAAGAGCAACTTGTGTTGATTCAGATAAAACACATATATCACCTCTTTCCGATTAAAAAATATTTTATTATTTCTTGGTAAGTGCTACCACATACCGATATAAAAAGGCGCAATTTGAGCATAATCAGACAAAAATACATTGGGAGATCCATTTGCATATTCTAAAAAAGAGGTAATTTTACATTGCAAAAAATTGTTGGCTACATTTTTCAGAACCAGGTAGTAGCGATAAAGTATAATTACAATGTAGTGAAAAGTGCAAATTATGCATACGCAGAAAAAAAACCAAGTGTGCGAGGAGAAAGACTGGGTCGATTCTAAACCCCTTGTTTTTTTATATAGTACTCGACCCCCCCCCCCGTGTCGCACCCCAGGCGGCACCGGGGGCAAAACCCAGCGCCACCTAACAAGGTATTAATTTGTCAATGCCTGCAAGTAGTAGATTAAGGTTTTGTTGGATGTAGAGGGCAAGTAGATCTCGAAGGTTTCAGCCGAAAAGTACTCGACGATGTTAAACTAGGGTTTGTGAGACAATGAATCGATGCTTTCTTTGTCCCTCGACTCCCCCTTATATAGGAGGTGGAGCCGAGGGATTCGTGATACACAGGTTTTACAGAGTTCGGGAGGGTTTCTAACCCATCCCGCAAGATTAGAAGCAATGACTCTTATTACAACTCTAGCTTTCCTTAATAGTATCTTGGGCTTCCGAATCTTCTTATCCTTCGAGTTGTGGGCCTTCAGTAAACCCCGGGTACTATCTTCGGCAGGCCCATTGGGGATGCCTATGTCAGTAGCCCCCGAGATTTTGCTTGAATCGCAGAGTCAGGGAAAATCTCCACCTTTATATTTATTCGATAACTCTAAACTTTACCATATATCTTTGCATACGAATTTCTATATTGTACAGGGATAATGGTAGTTGGGGCTAGTTCATCTGACGGATCAGGTACTAGTTAACTGCTCTAGTGGCAATCCGCAAAAACCTACTTCAAGATCACGTCCCTAGACATGATCTCGGGATACTGGTGTAAACTTCGACAGGTGCCGCTTAAGGTCTTACCATTCTGTCGAGTCACTGTCATATTTATCGGGTACCTAACGCGTCCGTTAGGATTTTTCTTCGTATCTGTTGATACGGAAAAAGGTAGCAAACCGACGTCAGAGACGGCGCCACGCCGCACAGAACGGATCTGGGGTCTTACCTTCGCAAATTTTGCGGCATTCGGAGATTTATTCGCAACTTTGGCGCTCTGAGAATATATTGTCGAGTGCTTATTCGGCTGCTGGAATAGCACATTTTATTGAGTCAACGGATGACTTATATTGCTCTCCCGATGGGAGTATATGTAGAGTTATTTGTATAACTCGAAGTATACTCAGTTCCTCTTTCTTTTTCTTTTTCTCTCTTTTTTATAATTTCATCGGGCACGCGAACAGCGTTCCCGATGGGAGTAGCCCCCGAGGCTACAGTCAAGAACTTGTGCTTGAGTGTAGGCTCCACGCCTTATGTCGCTATATTTTTCTCCTGTCGCATAATTTTTCAAATCTATCGGGTGCGCGAACAGCGCTCCCGATGGGAGTAGCCCCCGAGGCTATGAGCAAATACTTGTATTTGATCATAGACTCTCGCCATTTCTATTTTGTCTTTCTCAACTTTTTAATTTTTTCCAAAGTAGCCCCCGAGCATTTGAGCAAATACTTGTATTTGTTCAAAGGCTCTCGAGATAAACCATAATCTTCTGGTGTCGCCATTCTTGCGAAGCTTCATAGCCGAGATTTTCTTTTACCAAGGTGACATCACTGCTGATGACAGCCACGACCAATGTATCGGGAAAACGCGAGAACCGCTATCTCTCCGCCTTGTGGGCCCAGAAATCCTGTCAATTTGACACGTTGTGCAAGTGGGGGACACACGTCCTCCGCTTTTCCTGGCGCACGTACTGTAGCCGCTGTGCTTTCTCGTCTATATGAAATTACTTTTTACCCCTTGTCCACGTGTACAGCATCTGTCCCGCAAATTCTCAATCCAACGGTGCGTCCGTTCGACGCACCTCTTATATAAAGGCATCGTCTTCCTCCTCTAGTCCTTTCGCTCGCGCCGCATCTCTGCTTCTCCTCTGCAAGATCCTCCATTGCTCTCGTTGCTTCAAGCGCTCAACCATACTCACACCCTTCGCCACCAAGCTCATTGATGCCGCCTCGCATCCGATTGACTAGGCATAGCACTCCTGAGTCGAAGATGGCCACCGAAGATCTGGAGTGGGAGAGATCCAAGATCTCTAATCAAGATATGAACCTGCTGAAGAAGCTGGGGTTCACCAAGAAGGAGAACATGCTGCGCTTCCCCAAGGAGGAAAGCTACCCATCACCTCCAATGGAGTATCGGGTCAGTTTTGTCGACCATCTCATCCATGGTCTCTCCCCTCCTATCCACGAATTTCTCCGTGGTCTTCTCTTTGTTTATGGGCTTCAGCTACATCAGCTGACGCCCAATTCCATTCTCCACGTGTCGATCTTTATCACACTGTGCGAGTGCTTCCTCGGAGTCCATCCTAATTGGGCTCTGTGGACGCGCATTTTCTGCATCCGCTGTAATGGTGCCCACGGCGTCGCCTATAACATTGGCGGCGTCGTTATCTGTGTTCGCCCTGACGTCGAATACTTCGACGTCAAATTCCCTGATTCTGTCCAAGGGTGGCGCAAGAGATGGCTCTATATACATGAAGAGAGCTCTGATTCAACAGAGTACAACATTGCGCCCTTTGACGGGAAAACAAAGATTCTTCGCCGACGATCCTGGGATGCTGAAGCTACCGAAGAAGAGAAATTGGTGACAGAGGCGCTAATGACTCGCATCCGAGAGCTCCAGAACACCCGCGGCAAGGAGCTGTCGGGTATCCAGATCACAGCATATTTCCTTAGGATTAGAGTGCAGCCTCTGCAAGCTCGCAAAAATCCCCTTTGGATGTATGCTGGTGATGAGGATGTCGAGAGAATTTCCAAGGACCTTCCTGTGAAGGACTTGGAAAAATTGATCCGAAGGATGTCGAAGTTTAGCAAGAAGGACAACTTTCCTACTTCTTGCCGCATTGCGCCATATGGTGGCGCCAATCCTCTTCCCGAGGTAATTTTTCCTTTCGGTTGCTATATTGTCTCCTCGAGTTTTATTTTTTGTTGACTACTATCTTGTTGGCTTTTCTGCATAACTTCCCCTCTTTTGTTTTATCGACACTCTTTCTTTTTTATCGACATTCTTTCTTTTTCTCAGAACCATCCCTCTCTCACTTCTCTTCCTCTTCTTCCTGAGGGTGGAGAAGTTGAAGACCGTACCGTTGTCGATGATGACAACCAAGGCCCCTCGCGCCCTGACAGTGAAGTCGCGGGTTCTCACAGATCCGCGGCTTCTTCTGAAAAAGATGTTGATTCTGAAGCAACTATTTCGACACACTCCATTCCTCCTGCTTCTCCAAAGAACAAGAGGAAGAGGAAAGAAGTCAAAGATTCCGGCACCTCCAAAGCCGAAGAAGCTAATCCTTCAGATGGGAAAGCAGCTTTCAATCCATACACCGATTCCCTCGTCAGCTCGTAAGTTACTCTTTAAACTTTACTTTTTTGTTCTTTGATGTTTTTTTTCTTTTTTGCTTCTTACACTGTCACCATTTTTGTTGTAGTGATGACGAGGAAGAAGAACAACCTATTGACGCGGCTGCTCAAACGAGTACGTCGCGTACTTTAGTTGTGTCCGAAGCTCCTCATGATGGGGAGGAAACTTCGCCTCCTCAACAAAACGTCGAGCATTCGACTCCACCTGCAAGCCCCCGTGCCCCTTCGCCAAAGAGACCAAGGGTCGAACCATCCAAGGAACCTATCATGTTCCCTGGTAACTCTTCGACACCTTCATTAGATGATGTAAGTGTTTCAATCTTCTCTTTTTTGTTCATTTTCCGAGCCTTTCAGTACTTTCATCTCTCCTTTGTTTCTTGCAATATGTTATCGAACTTTAGACTAGCTGTGTTGACTTCTCTTTGCTTTGGTCCTCTCCTCAGCCTTTAATGAAGGAATTTATCTATCTTGGTACCCAATTCATTGGGTATCGTGATCATACCAAAAACTGGAAGGTACTTTTGTTATCCTCCTCCTTTGTTGCGTGTACTCCACTATCTTTGTCATAACATTTGATTGTCGCTTTTTTTTACCAGGAGATCTTGCGGAAGCCAATAAGCGTGCTGACGCTCTTGCTACCAAGTTAGAGCAGAGCGAAAAGGCTCGTAAGAAAGTCTGAAGCCGATCGTTGCCGCTGTCGAAGATCTTCGAAAAAGACTTCATGCCGCGGAAAACTCTTTGAGCGAGAATATAGAACAGCAAACTGCTCGAGAAACAGAAATCCTCGCTCGCCTTGAGTCGCAAAGTCGACGTTTTGTGAGTAAGTGCTTTGACTTATGCTGTTTTTTCTCGGGTTAGTGTATTTTTGGCGAGCATGTTATTTACGAGCTATCCTTTATTTGTCTTCAGGGAGAACTCATCAAGACTATGAAGTGGATGGTCCAGAAGGCGACGAACTTCTCGACGCGCTGACTCTTCTTGAAATTCATGGGGATGAAGCACGCGAAGGCCTTGCTGACGCTGAAGCAGGTCTCTCGAAGCTTTTCCCCTACTTCTTCCCGAAAAAAGAGGAGCCCCACACTTTCGTTGCTCTTGCCAAATCCTTCAACGTGCCGCAAGATCTTGGTCTCGAACTTCGCTAAGAGGGCCTGCAGATTGGCGTGGAAGGCACTATTGCGCTGATTGCGGATAGCCAACAAAACATCGATTGGACCAAGGTTGGCAACATAAGGGAGATAGAAACGAAGGAATGGCAATCTCTGATTAAAGCTGCCAAGCCTCCCTCCAAACCAATTCTTTCCTTCCTTGGTATTAAACCAACCCCTGCTCCAAGCACATCCAAGCCGGAGGTCAAGTAGACCACCCTCTCTTTTCCCTTTCTTTTTTCTTCTGATGATGTTGCTCTAGTAGTTTTGGCAACAACTACTTCAGTAGTCCATTAGGGACCCTTCTTTTGTAATAGCGATGTATATACTTCGAGAATGAATGGAAATCTATCTTTGCTCGATGATTGATATTGAATCTTTTATTTCCAGTTGATTTTTGACAACTATACTGCCACTCCTCATCCTTCCGATGTTTTACCTGCGTCGTCCCGTTCGAAGAAGGCTCCTGTTGCTGTCGAACGTGTTGAAAATTCTTCGAGTAAAAATTCAGCAGAAGACTTGGAAGAACTTCGCCAGCAACTCCAGTCTGTGAAGAACCAATCACTAATAATGATGGAACAATCTCGAAAATCATCCGAGAGGGAAAAGATTGCGCTTCAACAGGCTCAAGATGCCATAGCTGCCAAGGAAGCCGCTGTTTCTGAAGCTGCAAAAGCGACCACTCGAGAAAATTTTATGCTTGATTTGATGATTGAAGCCAGTGCGGATATGTCAGGTATGCTTTTGCAAACCAAGACTCCTGTTTTCCCGCTATTTCTTTTTTGAGATTCTTATGCTGTCGCCAAATAGGTTCCTTTCTCGACCCTGCTGCTGAAGATGAGAGGGTAAACACCAGGACCAACCTCCTTGTTAACCTATCTCTTGACCACGGTTCTCTTTTCTGGGCCACTCCAGAACGTACCCGACAGATTGTCAGGTTTCAAGACCGCGCCTGTCAGGTTCGGGACTTCCTTGATTTCTGTACCAGAACATTGACTTTGGTGTACAAGACGCTATTTCCACGGAACGATGCGCCCGACACTCTTCTTGGTTTGTTGGAGAAATTTCAAGATGCTCCACGTATCCATCACTTTGTGCGAGCTCAACTGTCTGCCGGTGCTAGGTTTGCTATGATGATGATCAAAATCTGCTATCCCAAGTTTGACATGAGCCAGATTGTTACCAAGTGTTTAGCCAAGATGGCGAAAAGGAAAAGGGATGTTAGCAAGCTTGAGGATCATGTGACCCCTATTGCCGAAGATATGATGGATGAACTTCTTCGGATGGATGCTGAATTCTTCATAAGGGGCAGCTATGCTGAACATAGTACTCGTGCTTCAAATACTGGACGGATGACCATAGATAATATACTGAGCCGCCATTGACATTTTTCCTTCTAGCTTGTCGAGTTTTCTCAGGAATTGCGTCCTGTATGTTGTAAACATATTCTATATTGTAAAGTTAGTAAATATTTTTATTTTTCCTCCTCAAGCCCCCGAGTGTTTCGGTTGTAAATCTCTTTATTGTGTATGCGAAGTTGTGAACCAAAGCACCCAAATTCTTAATGAATATACTATATTTGCGGGTACTAGCCCCCGAGTGTTTTGTTCTTTTTCGATTGCTGTTTTGTATCTTCCTTTTATCTGGCGAGGTATTTAGTACCAAGGCGAGATATTTTTGTCAGTTAAGTTCGTCTATATTGTAACTTCGAGGCGTAAGCCCCCGAGCGTGTCGAAGAAAAGGTATATATCTCCACTATCTTTATTATATTGCAGCACCGCGAGCCCGCCTCATTAAAAACCTTTCCCGGCCCCACTCGGTGCCCCGAAAAAGGAAAAGAGTGCGTCTGAAAACTCGCGGGCTTTTTAGTACATTGTATTTTTACAAGGAGGACTATATTTCGACACTAAGCGTAAAAACGCCTTAGCTGCGCCACGTTCCAAGGGTTTTTATCGGGAACCCCTGTCTTCTTCTCCTTGATCCTGTATGCTCCTCCTTCGATTACTTCTGTGACGACGTAAGGGCCGAGCCATGGTGACTCAAGTTTTTCAGTACGCTCTTGATTGAGTCGCAGAACTAAGTCCCCAACCTGAAAGGATCTTGGTCGTAGACGTCGACTGTGGTAGTTTTTTAGGTCTTGCTGGTATTTAGCGACCCGTGACAGTACTTCGTCTCTGGCTTCGTCCAATGCATCGACATCATCTTCCAGTGCCTTTCTAGAAGCCTCCTCATCATACTTCGTGACTCTTGGAGAATCATGCTCTATTTCTATCGGCAGTACTGCCTCTGCTCCATGGACCAGAAAGAACGGGGTCTCCTGTGTCGCCGTATTTGGTGTTGTTCGGATACTCCACAGCACACTTGGCAGTTCCTCTGGCCAAGTATGTCGAGCTTTTTCTAGTGGACCTAACAGACGCTTCTTGATACCATGGCAGATGATACCATTGGCTTTCTCGACTTGGCCATTGGTTTGAGGATGCGCGACTGACGCGAAGTGCAATTTGATGCCTACCTCTGCACAGTACGCCTTGAATTCCTTGGACGTGAAGTTACTGCCATTGTCCGTGACGATGCTGTGAGGTACGCCAAACCGAAAAACAATGCCCTTCACGAATTTTATTGCTGAGGCTGCATCTGGTGAATTTACCGGCTTTGCTTCTATCCACTTGGTGAATTTGTCGACAGCGACGAGCATGTACTCGTATCCTCCTGGCGAGGCTTTATGTAACTTCCCCACCATATCGAGACCCCATTGAGCAAAGGGCCAAGATAAGGGTATTGGCATCAATTCTGCTGCCGGAGAGTGAGGCTTTGCGGCAAATCTCTGGCATGCGTCACAAGTTCGCAATATCTCCTTCGCGTCCTCAATTGCTGTCAACCAGTAGAATCCAGCTCGAAAAACCTTGGCTGCAATAGCTCGACTGCTCGCGTGGTGACAAGGGATTAACTTATCAATGCCTACAGGTTGTAGACTAGGGTTTAGTTGGAAGTAGAGGGCAAGTAGATCTCGAAGGTTTCAGCCGAAAAGTACTCGACGATTATGAAAGCTAGGGTTTGAGAGACAATGATTCGATGCTTTCTTTGTCCCTCGACTCCCCCTTATATAGGAGGTGTAGCCGAGGGATTCGTATTGTACAAGTTACAGAGTCCGGGAGGGTTTCCAACTCATCCCGTAAGATTACAAACATCATCTTCTAATACAACTCTAACTTTCCTTAATATCAACTTGGGCTTCCGATTCTTCTTATTCTTCGAGTCGTGGGCCTTCAGTAAACCCCGGGTACTATCTTCGGCAGGCCCATTGGGGATGCCTATGTCAGTAGCCCCCAAGATTTTTCTTGAATCGTAGAGTCAGGGAAAATCTCCACTGTTTATATTTACTCGAAAACTTTAAACTTCTCTATATTTCTTCATATGAATTTCTATATTGTACAGGGATAATGGTAGTTGGGGCTAGTTCATCTGACGGATCAGGTACTAGTTAAATGCTCTAGTGGCAATCCGCAAAAACCTACTTCAAGATCACGTCCCCGGACATGATCTCGGGATACCGGTGTAAACTTCGACGAGTGCCGCTTAAGGTCTTACCATTACTGTCGAGTCCCGGTCATATTTATCGGGTACCTAACGCGTCCGTTAGGATTTTTCTTCGTATCTTTTGATACGGATAAAAGTAGCAAACCGACGTCGAGAGACGGCGCCACGCCACCCGAACGGATGCAGGGTCTTACCTTCGCAAAGTTTTGCGGCATTCAGAAATTGTTCGCAACTTTGGCGTTCTGAGAATATATTGTCGAGTGCTTTATTCGGCTGTTGGAATGGCACATTTTATTGAGTCAGCGGATGACTTATATTGCTCTCCCAATGGGTGTATATTTTATAACTCGAAATATACTCTCTTGTTCTTCTTTGTTTTTTTTATAATTTCATCGGGCACGCGAACAGCGTTCCCGATGGGAGTAGCCCCCAAGGCTACAGCCAAGGACTTGTGCTTGGGTGTAGGCTCCACGCCTTATGCCGCTATATTTTATTTCCTCCCGAAATTTTCACATCTCTCGGGTGCGCGAACAGCGCTCCCGATGGGATTAGCCCCCGAGGCTATGAGCAAATTTTTGTATTTGATCATAGGCTCACACCATTTCTATTTTGTCTTTCTCGAATTTTTCATTTTTCCAAAGTAGCCCCCGAGCATTTGATCAAAAACTTGTGTTTGATCAAAGGCTCTCCAATATCTTTTGTTGTCGCCTTTTTTATGAAAATGTTGAGTCGAAATTCTTCTTGCTGAAGTGACATCATTGCTGACGATAACCACGACCACTATTTCTGGAAATCGCGAGATGTTCTCTCTCGCTGCCTTGCGGGCCAAAATTACGCATCATATTGACACGTCGTGCAAGTGGGGGACGCACGTTCTCCGCTTTTCCTGGCGCACGCACTGTATGCCTTGTAGAGGCGAAGTTACTTTTTTACCCCTGTTCCATGTGTACATCATCTTACCGTACACTTTTTCCATCCAACGGTTCGCCGCTTCGCCGCACCTCTATTTAAGGTCTTCATCTTCTTCCTCCAGCACTTTCGCTCGCGCCGCTTCCCTGCTCTCCTCTGCAAAAATCCCCTCTTGCGCTCCATAACTCCCTGAGCTCAACCACTCTTACATTGTATTCCTGCGCCATTGTTGATGCCACCGCGTAGATTGACCAGGCACAGCACTCCTGAATCCAAGATGGCTTCCGTAGATCTCTGCGGCGCTGAGTGGGAGAGATCCAAAATCTCTACCCAGGACATCAACCTCCTGAAGAAACTGGGAATCAGCAAGAAGCCAAAGGCGCTGTGCTTCCCAGCGAAGAAAGCTACCCAACCCCTCCAATGGAGTATCGGGTTAGTTTCGTCGATCATCTCATCCGCGGCCTCTCTGCCCCCATTCACCCTTTTCTTCGGGGGTTGCTTTTCGTTTATGGACTGCAACTTCATCACCTCACACCCAATTCTATCCTCCATATTTCCATTTTCATCACTCTTTGTGAATCCTTCCTCGGCGTTAGCCAAACTGGGCGTTGTGGAAGCGTATCTTTTTCTGCCGGCGTAATGGCTCTCCCAATGTTATCTCCGTTCGCCCTGATGTCGATTACTTCGATGTAAAATTCCCTGACTCAGTTCAAGGGTGGCGCAAAAAATGGCTGTACATTCATGAGGAGAATCATGGATGTGATGAAGACAATATTCCTCCTTTTGATGGTGCCGAAAAAATTTATCACCGCCGTTCCTGGGATGCAGAAGCTACCGAGGAAGAAAAAACGGCGACGGAAGCATTGATGACCCGCATCCGCGAGCTGCAAAACACCCGCGGCCAAGAACTGTCGGGTATCCAAATCACAACCTATTTCCTTAGAATCAGAGTGCAACCTCTGCAGGCTCGCAAAAATCCTCTCTGGAAGTATGCTGGCGACAAGGATGTGGATCGCCTGTCGGTGGATTTATCGGTCAAGGACTTAGAAAAGCTTGTCAAAAAAATTTCCTCCCTCAGCAAAAAAGATCCTGTCCCGTCTTCTTGTCGGCTAAAACCATATAGCACCGCCAATGCGCTCCCCAAGGTAACTTTTTATCGACTCTCTATTTTTGTTTGACATCTTTTGCATAACTTCTTTATTGATATCCCTCTTTGCTTTATACAGAACCATCCAGATATTGTCTCTCTTCCTCCCCTTCCTGAAGGTGGGGAAGTCGAAGAACGAGCCGTTATCGATGATGATAACCAAGATGCTCCTGCGCGATAGTGAACCCGCAGGTTCTCGAAAATCTGCGGGATCTTACGAAAAGGAAGGCTGGATCCGAGGGTACTACCTCGGCACACTCTCCTCCTCCTGCTGTTTCTCCAAAGAACAAAAGGAAGAGGACTGATGTCGAAGATTCCGGCACTTCCAAAGCCGAAGAAGCTGCTCCTTCACGTCGGAAGGCAGCTTTCGATCCATACCTGGAAGCCCTCGTCAGTTCGTAAGTCATTTTTTGTTTCTAATTGTTTTGCTACTTGAAGATCTTTGTCTATCTTGCTTCTTGTCTTGTCGCCATTTCATCGTAGTCATGACGAGGAAGAAATACCAGCTCTTGATGCGACTGCTCGAACGAGTACGTCGCATACTCTAGTTGTTTCTGAGGTGCACATTGAAGGAGAGGAATCTTCGCCTCCTCAACAAAACACCGACGCACCTACTCCTCCTGCAAGCCCTCTTGTCCCTTCGCCAAAAAGGGCGAGAGTTGAATCAATCACACAACCTACCCTACAATTGGGTAGCTCCTCGACTCCTCTTACGGATGATGTAAGTCCTTGAATACTTTACGATGCTTGTCGATGTTTTCTCTGTTTACTTCTTTTTATTTTGTGCTATCGCACTTTTATTCCGTACCGACGCTTTCTTTCTCTATCTTTCTTTTAACAGCCTTTGATTAAGGAATTCATCCGTTTCGGTGCCCAATTTGTTGGGTACCGTGACTATGCCAGTAAAGCTGAAGGTAATATCTTGCTGCTTCTCTTTACCCTTGCCTTCTTACTCCTTTGTTGTCGATGTTTTTAACTAAATTTAACTTTCTTGGAAGAAAAACGGGCGGAGGCCAACGAGCGTGCCAACACACTTGCTAAAAAATTAGAGCAAAGTGAAGAGGCTCGTAAAAAGGCCGAATCAGATGCTAGTCAAGCTAGGGCAGAGGCTGACAAGGCCAAAGCCGACACTGCTGGTGTCGAAGATCTTAAGAAGAAGCTTCACGATGCCGAGACTTCGCTGAGCGAGCATATAGCCACACAATCTGCTCGCGAGGAAGCGATTATTAAACGCCTAAGGTCGCAAAACCATCGCTTTGTCAGTAAGTATCTGAACCACTTCGCATTCTTTGGACTTTCTTTCCTTCACTCGTTTGTAGATCAATAAATTTTTGTCTTGACAGGTAAAACATCTCAGGAATTTGAACTTGAAGATCCCGACAATGATCCTCTTCTTGACGCCCTTTCGTTCCTTGAGTTTCATGGAACGAAGCACGCGAGGGCATTGAGCAAGCTAAAGCGGGGCTGTCGCGACTCTTCCCCTACTTCTTCCCGAAGAAAGAGGAACCCGCAACTTTCCTTGCTCTTGCCAAGTGCTTTAATCCGCCCGAGAAGATCTTGGGCTGAAGGTGCGCCAAGAAAATATGAAGGTCATTGTTGAAAGCAACTGTCGCCCTTGTTGCCGACGACCCGACAAAACATCGGACTCGGACCAAAGTTGGCGACACACGGGAGATGGAGACCACGAAGTGGCGATCAACGATCGGGGCTGCGAAGCCCAACACAAGAAGGTCCTCGCTTATCTTGGATTCGCGCCTACTCCTGCTCCTAGCTCGTCCAAGCCGGAGGTCTAGTAGAATGCCTTATCTTTGTCTGTTTTTTATTTTCCTGTTCCTTCGAAATTGTCGCCACGGTAGCTTTGGCGGCAGCTGTCGTAGTAATTCTTTTGAAGACTCCATACTGTAATATCTATGTAAATGTCCCGAAAATCAATGGAACTCTATTTTGCGTGATCATTGATGCGAAATTTTCTTTTCCAGTTGATATTTGATAACTACTCCGCGAGTCCTCATCTTGCCGATACCTTTCTTGCTTCCTCCTTCTCGAAGAAAACACTTGTCGCTGATGACCTTGTCGAAGGTTCTTGGAGTAGACACTCCCCACAAGATTTGCAAGAACTTCGCCAACAACTTCAGTCCATGAAAAAGCAAACTCTTGCGATGATGGAGCAATCTCGCAAAGCATCCGAAAGGGAAAAGATTGCTCTTCAACAAGCTAAAGAAGCCATAACTGCCAAGGAAGCTGCTATTTCAGAAGGTGAAAAAGCAACTACTCGAGAAATTTTTATGCTTGATTTGATGATTGAAGCCAGTGTAGATATGTCAGGTATGCTCTTGCAAACCGAAATTCCCGTATTCTCGCTTCTTCCTGTTCAAGATTCTTATGTTGTCACCAATCTAGGCTCTTTTATCGACGCTGCTGCTGAAGATGAAAGGGTGAATGCGAGGACAAATCTTCTCGTCAATCTTTCCCTTGACCATGGCTCTTTATTCTGGGCCACTCCCGAGCGGACCCGACAAATTGTTAGGTTTCAAGACCGCGCCTGTCAAGTTCGCGAGTTCCTTGCTTTCTGCACCAGGACAACGACTTTAGTTTACAAGGCGCTTGTTTCCTCGGAGCGAGGCACCCGACACTATTCTTGGATTGTTGGAAAAGTTTCAAGATGCTCCTCGTATCCATCACTTTGTACGAGCTCAACTATCTGCTGGTGCCAGGTTTGCTATGATGATGATCAAAATCTGCTATCCCAAGTTTGATATGAGCCAAATTGTTACTAAGTGTTTAGCCAAGATGGCGAAGAGGAAAAGGGATGTCAGCAAAATTGATGATTATGTGACCCACTGTGGCAGAAGATATGATGGATGAACTTCTTCGGATGGACTCTGAATTCTTCGAAAGGGGCAGCTATGCTGAACATAGTACTAGCACTGCAAATACTGGACGGATGACCATAGATAATATATTGAGCCGGAATTGATTTTCTTTGTCTATTAACCTGTCGATTTTCTTCAAACATGGCGCCCTGTATTGTTGCAAACATATACTATATTGTACAGCTTAAAAATATTTCTATTTTTCTTCCTCAAGCCCCCGAGTGTTTTGGTGGTAAATCTCTTTGTTGTGTATGCGAGGCTGTAAACCAAGGCGACCAAATTTTTATTGAGGATACTATATTTGCGGGTACAAGGCCCCGAGTATTTTGTTCTTTCGCTGATTGCTATTTTGTATTTTCTTTTTATTTGGCGAGGTATTTGATACCAAGGCGAAATATTTCTTGCACATTAGATTTATCTATGTTGTGTATGTGCTGTAACTTCGAGGCGTAAGCCCCGAGTATGTCGACGAAAAGATATGTATCGCATCACTATATTTTATTATATTGCAGCACCGCGAGCCCGCCTCATTAAAAACCTTTCCAGCCCCACTCGGTGCCACGAAAAGGAAAAAGAGTGCGTACGAAAACTCGCGGGCGTTTCGGTACATTGTATTTTTACAAAGGAGGACTATATTTCGACTCTAGGCGTAGAAACGCTCGAGGCTGCGCCACGTTCCGGGGGTTTTCTCGGGAACCCCTGTCTTCTTGTCCTTGATCATGTACGCTCCTCCTTCGATTACTTCCGTGACGACTTAAGGGCCCAGCCATGGTGACTCGAGCTTTTCAGTACTTTGCTGATTGAGCCGTAAGACCAGATCGCCGACCTGGAAAGATCTTGGCCGCAACCGTCGACTATGGTAGTTTTCGAGTCTGTTTGGTACTTGGTGACTCGTGAGAGTACTTCATCTCGAGCTTCGTCGAGTGCGTCCACATCGTCCTCCAAAGCTCTTCTTGAAGTTTCTTCGTCATACTCTATGACTCTTGGGGAGTCATGCTCTATCTCGATCGGTAGTACTGCCTCAGCTCCGTGGACTAAAAAGAACGGAGTTTCTTGCGTCGCCGTATTTGGTGTTGTTCGAATACTCCACAAAACACTTGGCAATTCTTCTGGCCAGGTATGCCGAGCTTTTTCAAGCGGTCCTAGCAGGTGCTTTTCAATACCGTTGCAGATGATACCATTGGCTTTCTCGACTTGGTCGTTGGTTTGCGGGTGCCCAACTGACGCGAAGTGCAGTTTGATGCCTACTTCTGCGCAGTATGCCTTGAACTCCTTGGACGTGAAGTTACTTGCCGTTGTACGTGACGATCTTTGTGAGGTACTCCAAACCGAAAAACGATGCTCTTCACGAATTTTATGGCTGACGCTGCATCTGGCGAATTTATCGGCTTTGCTTCTATCCACTTGGTAAATTTATCGACAGCAACCAACATGTACTCGTATCCTCCTGGCGAAGCTTTGTGTAATTTGCCCACCATATCAAGTCCCCATTGGGCAAAGGGCCAAGACAATGGTATTGGCATTAGCTCTGCTGCTGGGGAGTGTGGTTTTGCGGCGAATCTTTGGCATGTGTCGCAGGTTCGTACTATCTCTTTTGCATCCTCGATTGCTTGTCAACCGGTAAAATCCAGCCCGAAAAACCTTTCTTGCACTAGCTCGACTTGCTCGCGTGGTGACCACATATTCCCTCGTGTACATCCTTTAAGATTATTCTTCCTTCTTCGGGTGTAACACACCTTTGCGGCACTCCAGAAATCTTGCGCTTGTATAACTCCCCTTTGACCCTTGTGAAGGCTTTGGATCATCGAATAACTCGCCTTGCTTCAATTGGGTCGTCAGGTATTTCTTTCCATAGGATATACGATATGTACGCTTGCATCCATGGGATTTCTACCATCATCACCAGCTCCTGATCCTCTTCTTCATCTCTGACTTCTTTGTGAGGCGCCGAAGTTTTCTCCTCCTTCGTTTTCTTCTGCACCTTCTTTGTCTTTGTGGATCTCTCAGCTATTTCTTCCCAAAACACCCCTGGCGGGATTGGGAGGCACTGTGACCCGATGTTTGCGAGAACGTCGGCTTCATCATTGCTCAGCCCTGCTGATGTGATTTACTTCGCATCCATCGAACAACTTCTCAAGCTCGTTGTACACCTCCTTGTATGCCACCATGCTTGTCATTAGCTGCATCACATTGGTTCATAACTTGCTTGTGCTACCAATTGTGAGTCGCCAAAGATTTTTAATCGAGTCGCGCCGCGGGCTTTTGCCATCTTCATCCCGTATATAAGGGCTTCATATTCTGCTTCATTATTAGATGCGTTTGGGAACGTCATCCGTAGGACGTGTTTCAATTTGTCGCCTTCAGGTGATATGAGTATCACCCCTGCACCAGCTCCTTCTACTCTCTGGGATCCATCGAAGTTCATGGTCCAGGTTCTCGACAAATCTGGGGGTACTCTATTTTGTAATTCCATCCACTCTGCAATGAAGTCTGGCAAAATTTGCGACTTGGTTGCCTTTCTTTTTTCATATGTGATGTCCCGAGGGGAAAGTTCTATTCCCCAAAGGGAGACACGCCACTATAGCTACTGGATTGTTCGGTATATTTGATAGAGGTGCTTCATTGACTACTATTATCGGGTGTGCCGAAAAATAGTGGCGCAACTTTCTTCTTGTTGTAATTACTCCATATGCTAGCTTCGGTACTAAGGGTACCGCTTGTTTTGAGGGCGATAAAACTTCGATGAAGTATACCGGCCTTTGTACTCCATGGAGTTTTCCTTCTTCCTCTCTTTCAACGACTAGCGCCGTGCTAACCACCTGAGGTGTGGCTGCGGTGTATAGCAGGAGGGGTTCCATCTCTTTTGGTGCCACTAAGATTGGTGGTGTCAAAATTGTGCACTTTAAATCCTCGAAAGCTCGCTCTGCCTCCTCATTCCATTGGAATTTCTCTCCTTGCTTGATTAGAGCGTAGAACGGTAACGCTTTTTCTCCCAATCTGGCGACGAATCTGCTTAAAGCTGCAACTCGCCCAGTTAGCTGCTGTACTTCCTTCAACTTTGTTGGCTTTCTCATTGTTACGATAGCCTGTATTTTTTCGGGATTTGCTTCAATCCCTCTTGCTGAAACAAGAAAACCAAGAAGTTCTCCTGCAGGGACGCCAAAGGAACACTTCGTTGGGTTCAATTTGAGACAGAACTTGTCGAGGTTGTCGAAGGTTTCCTTCAGATCTTCAATTAGTGTTGTCCCCTTTTTTGATGTTATGACGACATCGTCGATGTATACTTGTACGTTCTTCCCAATTTGTGTCGCCAAGCACTTCTGCATCATCCTCTGGTATGTTGCTCCCGCGTTTTTCAAACCAAAGGGCATTGTTTTATAACAAAATACTCCATAAGGTGTGATGAACGCTGTTTTGACCTCATCTTCTTCTTTTAATCTGATCTGGTTATAGCCAGAATATGCATCTAGGAAGGAAAGACGTTCGCATCCTGCCGTGGAGTCGATAATTTGATCGATCCTTGGGAGGGGAAGTGATCATTGGGGCAATGTTTATTGAGACACGTAAAATCGACGCACATGCGAAGGACTTTAGTGTTTTTCTTCGGCACCAACAACTTGGATTTGCTACCCATGTTGCCTCTGTATGCGGCTCCTTGATAAAACCAGCTTCTCTTAGTCGATCTATTTCGACGAGCATAGCTTTGCGGCTTGGCTCGAAAACGCCGCAAAGGTTGTTTAATTGGTCTTGCTAATGGATCCAAGTTTAGGTGGTGCTCGGCAAGTTCCCTGGGTACTCCTGGCATGTCAGCTGGACACCATGCGAAGATTTTCCAGTGCTCACGGAGGAACTCAACGAGCGCGCTTTCCTATGCAAGGTCCATGTTTGCTGCAATGGACGTCATCTTCTTTGGATCTGTCGGGTGAATCTGCACCTCCTTGGAATCCTTTGCCGTGTTAAAGGTTGCCTCTTTATTAGGCCTCCCCACATCTGGTAGCACATCATAATCAGTCGTAAGCCTTGACTCCATGTATTCTGCTTGCATCCCAAAAGTTTCTGATAGTCGATGAAAATCATTGTCACATTTATCGGCTAAAGCGAAACTTCCTTTGACTGTAATTGGTCCCTTAGGTCCAGGTAACCTCTGATACATCCCAAACGTATCTATAATTTCTTATGTTCCATGCTACTTTTATGATGATACTCACATGTTTTATCCACATTGTATGTCATATTTATGCATTTTCCGGCACTAACCTATTGACGAGATGCCGAAGAGCCGATTCTTTGTTTTCTAGCTGTTTTTGGTTTCAGAAATACTAGTAAGGAAATATTCTCGGAATTGGACGAAATCAACGCCCGGGGTCCTATTTTTGCACGAAGCTTCCGGAAGACCGAAGGAGTCACGAAGTGGGGCCACGAGGCGCCGCCACAACGGGCGGCGCGGCCGGCAAGGGGCCGCGCGACCCTGTTGTGTGGGGCCCCCGTGGCGCCTCTTGACCTGCCCTTCCGCCTACTTAAAGCCTCCGTCGCGAAACCCCCAGTACCGAGAGCCACGATACGGAAAACCTTACTGAGACGCCGCCGCCGACAATCCCATCTCGGGGATTCAGGAGATCGCCTCCGGCGCCTCGCCGGAGAGGGGAATCATCTCCCGGAGGTCTTTTCATCGCCATGATCGCCTCCGGATCGATGTGTGAGTAGTTCACCCCTGGACTATGGGTCCATAGCGGTAGCTAGATGGTCGTCTTCTCCCCATTGTGCTATCATGTTAGATCTTGTGAGCTGCCTATCATGATCAAGATCATCTATTTGTAATCCTTCATGTTGTGTTTGTTGGGATCCGATGAATATTGAATACTATGTCAAGTTGATTATCAATCTATCATATATGTTATTTATGTTCTTGCATGCTCTCCGTTGCTAGTAGAGGCTCGGCCAAGTTGATACTTGTGACTCAAAGAGGGAGTATTTATGCTCGATAGTGAGTTCATGCCTCCATTAAATGCGGGACGAGTGACGAGAAAGTTCTAAGGTTGTGGATGTGCTTGTTGCCACTAGGGATAAAACATCGATGCTTTGTCTAAGGATATTTGTGTTGATTACATTACGCACCATACTTAATGCAATTGTACGTTGTTTACAACTTAATACTTTGGAAGGGGTTCGGATGATAACTCTGAAGGTGGACTTTTTAGGCATAGATGCATGCTTGGATAGCGGTCTATGTACTTTGTCGTAATGCCACGATTAAATCTCATAGTACTCATCATGATATATGTATGTGCATTGTTATGCCTTCTTTATTTGTCAATTGCCCAAGCTGTAATTTGTTCACCCAACATCTGCTATCTTATGGGAGAGACACCGCTAGTGAGCTGTGGACCCCGGTCCTATTCTTTACATCTGAAATACAAACTGCTGCAATTGTTCTTTACTTGTTCTTCGCAAACAACCATCATCATCCACACTATACATCTAATCCTTTGTTTACTGACAAGCCGGTGAGATTGACAACCTCGGCTATTACGTTGGGGTAAAGTTACGTGATTGTGTTGTGCAGGTTCCACGTTGGTGCCGGAATCCCTGGTGTTTCGCCGCACTACACTCCTCCGCCATCAACCTTCAACGTGCTTCTTGGCTCCTCCTGGTTCGATAAACCTTGGTTTCTTTCTGAGGGAAAACTTGCTACTGTGCGCATCACACCTTCCTCTTGGGGTTCCCAACGGACGTGTCAACCTCCACAACAAATATGTATAATGTGGTACTGCCATAAACCTGGCATATGCTGGTCGTGCCAACAAGGCGTGATACTGTGACGAGAAATCCACGACTTCGAATTCCAGCTTCTCGATCCTGTAGTTTTCTCGGGTCCCGAACTGAACGTCGAGATTGATCTTCCCCAGCGGATAACTTGGCTTCTCCGGTGTGATACCGTGGAATCGTGTGTCGGTCGGTTTCAGGTTTGCTAGAGATATATTCATTTTCCTTAGTGTATCTTCATACATAAGGTTTAAACTGCTGCCGCCATCTATGAACACTCGAGATACATCGAATCCCGCAATTACTGCTGGTAAGATCAGTGCTGACTGCCCTGGTCGAGGAACTTGTTGTGGATGATCAGCTATTGTGAAGCCAATATCTTGCCTACGACCAGTTAAGGTACTCGACTGTTGGTGGAGGCATCTTCTCTGCCATAAACACCTGTCGCGAGATTACTTTCTGAGCTCTATTGGATGGCCTGCCTTTCTGAATCATCGAGACCGCTCCGTTAGAGTTAGGATCAACATAAGGTGGTGGAGGAGGTGCTGCCGCTATTCTGAGCTGATGTCGATTTTCGTCCGTAATCGCGGGAGGAGGTGGCAAGTGAATCTCACTCCTAGGTCCTTGAGGATTTCTGTGCGCTGCCTGAGCATTAGCATGCCCTGCCCACCTTAACATTGCCTGGAAATTTCGGCAATCCTTTTGCAAGTGTCACTGTTGTCTTTTCGCATTATTGTCAAGATAAAAATGCATCCGACACGGCCCGTTCATCATCTCTTCAGGGGACACAAAAGGTCTTTGGAACCTTGACCCGGTATTTTGCCTGTTGTTTCGAGAATCATCTCTACCGTCGCCCCGCTGTTCGTTACTCCTCTGGTAATCATCTCTGTTGTTTTCTCCGGTGCTTGCTCGGAATCAGCCGAAATTTGCCCAGGAGCATCATAACTCGAGTACTGCCGAGAAAATCGTCGCCTATTTTGATAATTTCGGTCGCGGTCTTCCTCTGGTGACCTATGCCGTTTGTTGTGAACGGCATCTTGTCCATCTGCCCATCTGTTTGCTATTTCCATTAATGCGGATACTGTCTTTGGATTGGTCCTCCCCAAATCCTCGACAAAATCTCCTCGCCGGATTCCTGCGACAAATGCGTCTATTGCTCTCTCGTCAGATATATTCTCTGCCGAGTTTTTAATGATGTTCCATCTTTGGATATATTTTCTCATTGGTTCGTCTGGCTTTTGTCGACATGACCTCAATTCCTCTAGCGATGCAGGTTTTTGCGGGTGGAACGAAATTTCTTGACGAAAACGTCCTCAAAGCTGTCCCGGTTGTCGATAGATCCTGGAGGAAGTTTCTTTATCCAGGATCGCGCGGCTCCACTCAGGTGTATCCGAATACTTTGCATAGCTGTTGCTCTGGTCCCTCCTGTGAGCTTCACCGTTTCTAGGTAATCGACTAACCAATCCTCTGGATCTTGCAGGCCGTCGAATTTCTTGAAACTATCGGGCAACTTGAATCCCGAAGGGACTCGAGTTTTTAGGACTCTCCTTGTAAAGCATGGTAAACCGCACATGTCCTCGTTGTTTATTTCTGGGGAATGCCGATGTTCTCTTCTTCTTTGCCGTGCTCTATCCACCCTTGCTTGTGCTGCTGTGTCTCTTGCTCCACTTGTCCCTTCAGGAGCTGCTGCTGCTGCTGCCGCAGGTCGTGGACTATTTTGCCTTGCTGTTCCTTCGGGAGGTGTTGGTGCAAACGCCGTCCCCATGGCTCCGACTCCTGCCATTGCCATATTGTATAGTGCTTCCCTTGGATCTCCTGGAGGTGGCCTGGATGCCAGGATAAAGGCTTGTGTCACCATATACCCAGCTTCTGGTGTCTTGGGGATGATGTTCCCTCTCGTGTCTATCGACATAAAAGACATGTCGAGGTTTTGAACCAAGTACTCTCTTTCTCCTTCAGGTATATTTTGCAGCCTTGATCTTGCTCTGTTCCGAGCTTCCCTGTGGCTATCTCCCGAAGTTCCAGATTGTCGACTTAACTCTGCTCTTCGCCTGCTTGACACGGAAGCTGCCTCCCTTCTTCTGTTCAAAGCAGCTGTCTGTTTTTCCAACTCCCTTGCAGCTTGTGCGAGCCTATATTGATATGCTTGCAACTCTTCTGGCGTGGCTGTTGTAGCCATTGGTTCTGAGCCATCCATAGCTTTTGCGGCTCTATCCCATGCTGCTTGCGGGAGTTGAACTCTATCGCGAGGCTCGGGTCGATATATTTACTTGCCTAGACCTTGTCGTAAATTAGAGGGATCGACGTATGGATTTCCCAGATCGTCGAAAGCCTCAGATGTTTCCTCTTGATCACGACTTGGCTCTCCGATGGCATAAATCTGACGGTATTTTGTATTCAGATCTGTGCTATGTTTGGTGACACCATCATAAAGATTGGCGAAGACCTTGCCCAATGTAGTGGATTTGTCGATGAAATCGAAGCTGTCGATGCTGCTCGAGTCATCGCTTATATAGGAGTCCGCGGATGACTCGAAGGACATGTCGCTGAAGATCTTGGCGAGCTTTTCGCTTGCCCCGGTGCTGATGAAGCGTGGCGATGAAGTCTCTTCTTCGCCTGACTCGATTGACGATGTTGAGTTCGAAAAATCGGAATCGACCGCCGACAATCCCGACGAAATCGGAATTTCGAGACGATACGCTCCCTCTTTCTCGACACGAAAGTGGAATCTTCCGAACGTCATCTCCATAGGCTCCTCCAGATACGCATATGCATCCAAACGGGAGGGCGGGTGAGGAACAAAATCGACAGGACCAGTTGCGATCTGTTTACCTCCAGATACGTTGCTTGCAGTTGATGAAGTCGACGATCTTGAACGTGCCATCGAGATCAGATCCTTGACACCTCTAATTCCCACAGACGGCGCCAATTGACAAGGGATTAACTTATAAATGCCTACAGGTTGTAGACTAGGGTTTAGTTGGAAGTAGAGGGCAAGTAGATCTCGAAGGTTTCAGCCGAAAAGTACTTGACGATTATGAAAGCTAGGGTTTGAGAGACAATGATTCGATGCTTTCTTTGTACCTCGACTCCCCCTTATATAGGAGGTGGAGCCGAGGGATTCGTATTGTACAAGTTACAGAGTCCGGGAGGGTTTCCAACTCATCCCGTAAGATTACAAACATCATCTTCTAATACAACTCTAACTTTCCTTAATATCAACTTGGGCTTCTGATTCTTCTTATTCTTCGAGTCGTGGGCCTTCAGTAAACCCCGGGTACTATCTTCGGCAGGCCCATTGGGGATGCCTATGTCACATGGTGACCACATATTCCTTCGTGTACGTCCTTCAGGATTGTTCTTCCTTCTTCGGGTGTAACGCACCTTTGTAACACACCCGAGATACTTCGCTTGTACAACTCCCCTTTGACCACCGTGAACGCTTTGGATCGTCTAATAACTCGCCTTGCCTCAACTGGATCGTCGGGTATTGTTTTCCTTAGGATGTATGATATATACGCCTGCATCCATGGAATTTGCACCATCAGTACTAGATCATGTTCCTCTTCTTCTTCCAATGTTTCTTTCGCAGCCCCCGAGGGTTTCTCATCCTTCTCCTTCTTTGTTGATTTCTTCGGCTTTGTGGATCTCTCCATTATCTCCTCACAAAACACACCCGGAGGAATCGCGAGACACTGCGACCCGATGTTTGCAAGAACATCGGCTTCATCATTGCTAAGCCTGTTGATGTGATTTACTTCGCACCCATCAAATAACTTCTCGAGCTTGTTGTACATTTCCTTGTATGCCACCATGCTATCATTGACTGTGTCACATTGGTTCATGACTTGCTGAGCCACCAATTGTGAGTACCAAAGATTTTTAGTCGAGTTGCACCACAAGCTTTCGCCATCTTCATCCCGTGTATAAGAGCTTCGTATTCTGCCTCGTTGTTGGACGCGTTTGGGAACGTCATCCGTAAGACGTACTTTAGTTTGTCGCCTTCAGGTGATATGAGTATCACGCCTGCTCCAGCTCCCTCTAACCTCTTGGACCCGTCAAAGTTCATAGTCCAGGTTCTCGACAGATCTGGAGGTCCTGTGTTTTGCAGCTCCATCCACTCTGCGATGAAGTCTGGCAGAATTTGCGACTTTATTGCTTTTCTTTTTTCATACGTGATGTCCCGAGGACAAAGTTCTATTCCCCAAAGGGAGACACGGCCTGTAGCTTCTGGATTGTTGAGTATATTGGATAAGGGCGCCTCGTTGACCACTATTATCGGATGCGCCGAAAAATAGTGCCGCAATTTTCTTGTGGTTGTGAACACTCCGTATGCTAGCTTCTGGTACTGTGGGTACCTCTGTTTTGAAGGCGACAATACTTCACTGATGAAATATACTGGCCTTTGCACTCCATGGAGTTTTCCTTCTTCTTCTCTTTCGACAACTAGCGCCGTGCTGACCACCTGGGGTGTAGCCGCAATGTATAGCAGGAGGGGTTCCTTCTCTTTTGGCGCCACCAAGATTGGTGGTGTCAAAATTGCGCGTTTAAGATCTTCGAAAGCTCTATCTGCCTCTTCGTTCCACTAGAACTTATCTCCTTGCTTGATGAGGGCATAGAACGGTAACGCCTTTTCTCCCAGTCTGGCGACGAATCTGCTTAAAGCTGCGACTCGTCCAGTTAGCTGCTGTATTTCTTTCAACTTTGTTGGCTTCCTCATTGTTACGATAGCTTGGATTTTTTCGGGATTAGCTTCGATCCCTCTTGCTGAGACTAGGAACCCGAGAAGTTCTCCTGCAGGGACGCCGAAGGAACACTTCGTCGGATTCAACTTGAGACAAAATTTGTCGAGGTTGTCGAAGGTTTCCTTCAAGTCCTCGATTAACGTTGCCCCCTTTTTTGATGTTATGACGACGTCGTCGATGTACACTTGTACATTTTTCCCAATCTGTGTTGCTAAGCACTTCTGCATCATCCTCTGGTATGTTGCTCCCGCGTTTTTCAGACCAAAAGGCATTGTTCGATAGCAAAACACGCCATAAGGTGTAATGAACGCTGTTTTGACCTCATCCTCTTCTTTCAATCTGATCTGTTTATAACCAGAGTACGCATCCAGGAAGGAAAGACGTTAACATCCTGCTGTGGAGTCGATAATTTGATCGATCCTCGGGAGGGGAAAATGATCATTTGGACAATGTTTGTTGAGACACGTAAAGTCGACACACATGCGAAGGACTTAAGTGTTTTTCTTCGGGACCAACACTGGGTTTGCGACCCATGTGGCCTCTGTATGCAGCTCCTTGATGAAACCAGTTTCTCTCAATCGATCAATCTCCGACAGCATAGCTTTGCGGTTTGGCTCCGAAAAACGCCGCAAAGGTTGTTTTATTGGTCTCGCTATTGGATCCAAGTTTAGGTGGTGCTCGGAAAGTTCCCTGGGTACTCCTGGCATGTCAGCTGGACACCATGCGAAGATTTTCCAGTGCTCACGAAGGAACTCGACGAGCACGCTTTCCTATGCGAGGTCCATGTTTGTCGCGATGGACGTCGTTTTCTTCGGATCTGTCGGGTGAATCTGCACCTCCTTAGAATCTTTTGCGGTGTTGAAGGTTGATTCCTTGTTGGGCCTCCCTACATCTGGCAGCACATCATAGTCAGTCGTAAGTCTCGACGCCATGTATTCTGCTTGCATCCCGAAAGTTTCTGACAGTCGATGAAAATCTTTGTCACATTTATCGGCTAGCGCGAAGCTTCCCTTGACTGTGATTGGTCCCTTAGGTCCAGGTAACCTCCAAAGCAGGTATGTGTAATGTGGTACCGCCATAAACCTGGCATATGCCGGTCGTCCCAACAAAGCGTGATACTGCGACGGAAAATCCACAACTTCGAATTCCAACCTTTCTATCCTGTAATTTTCTCGGGTCCCAAACTGAACGTCGAGATTGATCCTCCCTAATGGGTAACTTGGCTTCTCTGGTGTGATTCCGTGGAAACGTGTGTCGGTTGGTTTCAAATTTGCTAAGGAGATGTTCATCTTCCTTAGCGTATATGCGTACATAAGGTTTAAACTGCTGCCGCCATCTATAAACACTCGAGATACGTCGAATCCCGCAATTACCGCTGGTAAGATAAGTGCTGATTGCCCTGGTCGAGGAACTTGCTGCGGGTGATCCGCTATTGTGAAGCCAATGTCTTGCCCTGACCAATTTAGGTACTCAACAGTTGGTGGAGGCATCTTCTCTGCCATGAACACTTGCCGCGAAATTACCTTCTGAGCCCTATTAGATGGCCTAGCCTTCTGAATCATTGAGACCGCACCATTGGAGTTAGGATCAACATACGGAGGTGGCTGTGGTGCTGCCGCTATTCTGAGCTGATGTCGATTTTCGTCCGTGATCGCGGGAGGAGGTGGTAAGTGGATCTCACTCCTGGGCCCCTGGGGGTTTCTATTTGTTACTTGAGCATTAGCTATCCCTGCAACCCGCAACATTGCTTGAAAATTGCGGCAGTCCTTCTGCAGATGTCCTGACTACCTCTTCCCATTGCTATCGAGATAAAAATGCATCTGGCACGGCCCGTTCATCATATCTTCGGGAGTTACAAAAGATCTCTGAAACCTTGATCCGCTATTTTGCCTGTTATTCCGAGGATCATCTCTATTGTCGCCTTGCTGCTCATTACTCCTTTGATAGTTGTTTCCTCGAAACCCAGCCGATATTTGGCCAGGAGCATCGTAACTCGAAAATTGTCGAGGAAATCGGCGCCTGTTTTGAAAATTTCGACTGCGGTCCTCCTCTGGTGACCTATGTCGTTTATTATGTACTGCATCTTCGCCATCTGCCCATCTGTTTGCTATTTCCATTAATATTGATACTGTCCTTGGGTTTGTTCTTCCCAAGTCCTCCACAAAATCTCCTCGTCGCACTCCTGCTACAAACGCATCTATCGCTCTCTCGTCAGATATATTTTCTGCCGAGTTTTTGATGATGTTCCACCTTTGAATGTACTTCCTCATTGACTCATCGTGCTTTTGTCGACATGACCTCAACTCCTCTAGTGTCGCAGGTTTCTTACAGGTTGATCGGAAATTCTTGATAAACACATCCTCAAAGCTCTCCCAGCTGTCGATGGAGCCTGGGGGAAGCTTCTTTATCCACGATCTGGCGGCTCCGCTCAGATGTATTTGAATGCTCTGCATGGCTGTTGCTCTGGGTCCGCCTATCAATTTTACTGTCTCGAGGTAATCGACTAGCCAATCCTCGGGATCTTGCAGGCCATCGAATTTCTTGAAACTATCGGGTAGCTTGAATCCTGATGGGACTCGAGTTTTTCGGACCCGTCGTGTGAAACACGGGAGTCCGCACATATCCTCTTCAGCAAGTTCTGGTGAACGCCGATGTTCTCTTCTATCTTGTCGCGCTCTATCTACCCTGGCCTGAGTCGCCGTATCTCTGACTCCGCTTGCTCTTGGTGGATCTTGCACTGCTGCAGTAGGTCTCGGGCTATTTTGTCTTGCAGTTCCTTCGGGAGGTGTGGCTGCGAACGCTGCTCCCATGGCTCCACATCCTGCCATGGCCATGTTATACAACGCTTCTCTTGGATCTCCGGGAGGTGGCCTAGACGCTAAGATAAAAGCTTGTGTTGCCATGTATCCTGCTTCTGGTGTTTTCGGGATGATATTCCCCCTCGTGTCGATTGACATAAAGGACATATCGAGGTTTTGAATTAAGGTCTCTTTTTCAGCCTCCGGTATGTTTTGCAGTCGGGATCTTGCTCTCCTCCGAGCTTCTCTGTGACTGTCTCCCGAAGTTCCTGATTGTCGACTTAACTCCGCTCTTCGCCTACTTGACGCGGAAGCTGCCTCCTTTCTTCTATTTAGAGCGGATGTCTGTTTTTCCAAATCTCTTCCGGCTCGAGCAAGCCTATATTGGTAAGCCTGCAATTCTTCGACCGTAACGGTTGTCTCCATTGGTTCAGAACCATCCATAGCTCTTGATGCTCTATCCCATGCTGCTTGTGGAAGTTGAACTCTAACACGTGGTGTAGGCCCGACATATTTAGTGCCCAAACCTCGCCTTAGGTCGAGAGGATCGACATATGGATTTCCCAAGTCGTCGAAAGCCTCTGATGTTTCCTCCTGATCGCGACTTGCTTCTCCGATGGCGTAGATCTGATGATATTTTGAATTCTGAACTCTGCTTGGTTTGGTGACACCATCATTGAGATTGGTGAAGACCTTTCCAATAGAGATGGACTTTTCGATGAAGTCGAAGTTGTCGTTGTCGCTTGAGTCATCGCTTATATAGGAGTCCGCGGATGACTCAAAGGATATGTCGCTGAAGATCTTGGCGAGTTTTTCGCTTGCCTTGGTGTTGATGAAGCGTGGCGACGAAATCTCCTCGTCGCCTGACTCGATGGATGATGCTGAGCTCGAAAAATCAGGATCAACCGTCGATAATCCCGACGAGATCGGAACTTCGAGACGATACGCTCCTTCTTTCTCGACGCGGAAGTGAAACTTTCCGAACGTCATCTCCATGGGCTCCTCCAGATACGCATATGCATCCAAACGGGAGGGCGGGTGAGGGATAAAATCAACGAGATCAGTTTCGACCTGTTTACCTCTGTCCATGATGTTGCTCGCTACTGACGAAGTCGACGATCTTGAACGTGCCATCGAGATCAGCTCCTTGTCGCCTCTAAATCCCACAGACGGCGCCAATTGACAAGGTATTAATTTGTCAATGCCTTCAAGTAGTACATTAGGGTTTCGTTGGATGTAGAGGGCAAGTAGATCTCGAAGGTTTCAGCCGAAAAGTACTCGACGATGTTAAACTAGGGTTTGTGAGACAATGAATCGATGCTTTCTTTGTCCCCCGACTCCCCCTTATATAGGAGGTGGAGCCGAGGGATTCGTGATACACAGGTTTTACAGAGTCCGGGAGGGTTTCTAACCCATCCCGCAAGATTACAAACAATGACTCCTATTACAACTCTAGCTTTCCTTAATAGTATCTTGGGCTTCCGAATCTTCTTATCCTTCGAGTTGTGGGCCTTCAGTAAACCCCGGGTACTATCTTCGGCAGGCCCATTGGGGATGCCTATGTCACCACCCTCGACCTCCTCCTTACCGGCCCACCTCGCCGCCGCAGCTGCCGGCCTTCGTGCGGTGGTGGCGGCGGCCCCCCCGCTGCCAAATGGTGCCGGGGGTGTCTCCTATTTCGGGGTAGCGCGCGCAGACGCCAAGCTTGGCTGGGGCGACGACGGCGGTTCGCGGGCGCAGGGAAGCCGGAGCGGCGGCTCCGGGCCGTGGGGTGGCGGATCGGGGGCCTGCGCGCCCAGATCTGATGGGGAGGCGGGCTGTGGCGGCAACTCGGCAGATGCGGCGGCGCTCGGGCCATGTGGATGGCCGGGCGGCGATGCACGCAGTCCCCGGCCGACGTGCGGTGCGGGGATGATCCCCTCGGTGGCGGAGGGGGTGGTGGCGACGCGGCAGGTCCGGCGGGTGGTCCGGCAGCATGACGGGTGCATTAGCGGCATCAGTTCCGGCGGCGGCCGTGCGGGCCCACTCGGGCCCGATCTGGCTGCGTGCGGCCGCGTCCCTGATGCGCTGCGTCGTCGCGTGTTGCTGCGGGGCTCCCTGCAGTGCCTTGGCAGTGGCAAGATCTGGTGCCTCCGGTCGGCCGTCTCGTGTCTGGCCTGCCGTGTGCGTCGAGGTGGGAGCTCGTTGAACTTTGGTCTGCTGTGGCTCCCGGATGCCGGAGTAGCGGCTCCGGACAGTGGTGGCTGATCTCTTTGGTGAGGTCATCTGGATTCCATGGCAGGCTATGGGGCAGCCCGCTGTGGTGTGGTTCTGGGCCCCGGCGCTCAGTCCTGCAGGTGGCTGCGGCGTCCTCGTCGGGCGCATGGGGCTGGCGGGCGTCGGGCATGGATGGGCTCAGGTTGATCAGTTGGCCCTTCTTCTGGTGGTGGTTGAGCTGTAACGTCGGGCTAACGCCTTGCTCCCGTCTCGCGGCCGGGGCAGACGACGGCGACGCTTATGGTGCCACTACCTTCTTGAAGGCGCCGTTGAGGCTGTTGCATGCTCCTCCACTTGGGATGAGCTCCGGGGGAAACCTCAGATCCCGCCGGGGATCGGACGAGGGTGGCATCTGATACGTCTCCAACGTATCTATAATTTCTTATGTTCCATGCTAGTTTTATGTCAATAGCTACATGTTTTATATGCACCTTATATCATAATATGGCATTTATTGGACTAACCTATTAACAAGATGCCACAGTGCCGGTTTACTGTTTATTATGTCCATTTATTGCGTGAAAAGGCCCAAAAACCAAAGTGCTCGGAAAAATCCAGAAAAATTATAGAAATTCTATTTTGCCAGAAGACCCATGGAGCCAGAAGGGCCAAGCCAGAGGAGGCCCACGGCCTCCTCCCCATCCACTGGCGCGGCCAGGAGGGGGGCGGCGCTGCCCTATGGGGTGGGCCCCTCGGGCACCCCCTCGCGCCGCCCTTTCGCCTATATTAAGCTCCTGCCCTGAAAACCCTAAGGGGATCGACGATTTCTTCAGAAGAGTTCCGTAGCTCCGCCGCCACCAAAAACCCTAATTCGGGGACAGAAGTCTCTGTTTCGGCATCCTGCCGGGACGGGGAATTGCCCCCGGAGCCATCTCCATCGACTTCATCGCCATCTTCATCGCTGTTGCTGTCTCCCATGATGAGGAGGGAGTAGTTCTCCCCCGAGGCTGAGGGCTCTACCGGTAGCTATGTGGTTCATCTCTCTCTCCCATGGTGTGATCTTTATGTGATCATGAGCTTTGTAATCTAGTTGAATATGTAGATGTTACTCTTGTCTATTATGCACTCTAGAGGTTACTTTAATATAAACTCCGGAGTCACTCTCCACGGTGTGATGGTGACAGTGTGCGCATCGTGTGTGACTCCTTTATGACGTTGTGGAGCTTGTTTACTTCGGCTTGAGGTGTGCTTTTGCAGCCCTACACAGTGAATGGTGTTTGTTATCCAACAAGAGAGTGTTTGAGAGTAGCATTTATTTATTCAATTATGTGATCATTGTTGAGAGTGTCCACTAGTGAAAGTATGATCCCTAGGCCTTGTTTCTAAGCATTGAAACACCGTTTCCAACAAGTTCTGCTACATATTCGCTTGCTGCCATTTTTATTTCAGATTGCAATTACTACTTATAATCATCCATATTATTTGTATTTCACTATTTCTTCGCCGAACTAGTGCACCTATACATCTGACAAGTGTATTAGGTGTGTTGGGGACACAAGAGACTTCTTGTATCTTAATTGCAGGGTTGCTTGAGAGGGATATCTTTGACCTCTACCTCCCTGAGTTCGATAAACCTTGGGTGATTCACTTAAGGGAAACTTGCTGTTGTTCTACGAACCTCTGCTCTTGGAGGCCCAACACTATCTACAGGAATAGAAGCGTGCGTAGACATCAAGCTATTTTCTAGCACCGTTGCCGGGGAGGTAAGGTAAAAGGTATTCACATCCTCCGACTACTAAGCTATTTCCTAGCACTGTTTTTCACATCAAGCTATGGAAGTTTGTCTGCATAATAGTGGTAGTAATGTTATTAGTATAAAGTTTTTGGACACCATTATTTTTAATGCTATGGAAAAACCCAAGCTTGGGGAAGCTAGCTTATATAAAAACAATCTTTTTTGCTCCTCGGCTTTGGATGAAGTATTTTGCCTTGATAATGCTTTGTCTCCAATATGTGGTAATTCGAATGATGCTTGTGATATTCCAAATCCACCCGTTGAAAGTATTCCTTTTAAAATACCTATGAAAATTGTTGAAAGGGTTATGAATGATCGAGTATGTAGGGGATGGATCAGTCCATCCAAGTGTTCACTTGTCTAAACTTACAGAACTTTGTGAGTTATTTGAGATTGCAGGTTTATCAAGAGAAAATGTTATGAGGAAACTATTTCCATTGTCACTTAAGGACAAAGCAAAGGAATGGTATAGGCTGCTGGATGAACAACCATCGAATTGGAAACAGCTTGAATCTCTCTTTTACTCTAAATTTTGTCCTCTTCATGAAGTGCATCTAGATAGGAATCACATTTATAATTTTTACCCTCATGATGGAGAAAGCATTTCTCAAGCTTGGGGAAGACTAAAAACATTAATACTCAAATGTCCTAACCATGAGCTTTCTGAGGAAATAATTGTTACTAATTTTTATGCAAGGCTTTCAAGTCATTATAAGGATTATGTAGATGCATGTTCACAGGGTTCTTTCACAAGTAAGAAGGTTGAAACTAGATGGGATCTTCTTGAAAGAATTCAAAGCAATGCGAAGATTGGGAGAACGACAAAGGTAAAGAATCGGTATAAACTATGAATATGAATGCATTAAGTCTTTCATTGAAACTGCTGGTTTTCAAAAGCTTAGTGATACTTATGGTCTTGATTCTCAAATTATTGTTGATTGTTGTAGAACCTTTGCTTCTCATATTAATATTCCTAAAGAAAATTGGGACGTGTATCATGAACCTGTCAAAGACACTTGCATGGAAAATGAAATTGTTGTTAATGATTGCAATAAACATGCCCAAACTTCTGAAAATACTATTTCTTATAAGCATGTTAATTTTTGTGGAATGCATAGACCTTGTGGAATTAATCAAATCGAAGATGAATATTCTATCCATCATAGGAATGCAAAAACTAGAATGTGGTACAAGGCTCTAAAAGATCTTGGTGAAAAAGTTTGTGACCTCCATCCTTTTATTTGTGAACTTTGCTATGAAGTGGGTCATTTTAATTTTCAATGTTCTGGTCATGATGATAGTATTTCGAATTTAATGAGTACGTCAAGTCTATATTGTGATAACATGATCACTCCTAATCAGCATGATGAACTTACTTTATTTTTGGGGTGTGAAGAGTTATCAAGAAAAATTTCTTTGATAGATATGAGTGATCTTGATATGAATAGTGTGTTGCATGGATGTTATCTCTATTGTGTTAATAATTGCCATGCCAACACCTACATACAAAGTGTTATAAAGGATGGGACTTTACCAAAATATGACAGGACTAATATGTGTTTTGTTCTTATTAATGAAAGAGAGGTATCCTCCCAAGTTTCTTCTATTGTTTCTAATAATAAACCAGGTTATGTGGAGAAGCTTCCTTTCAAGCCTCTCCCTCCTAAAGAGGAAAAGAAGAAGAAGAAGGTAACGAAGAAGAAGAGGAGGAGTAAAAGGAGAGAGGAAACGGTATCTTCTCCCAAACTTGTTGCTCCTATTACAATTGATACTTATAATTCTGAATTCGATGATTCTGAACTTGATGATGAACCTATGCCTGTTATTTATATTAGTGATCATGATTGGGAAAAGCACACTTCTTTTGATATTGAAGATCTCTGGGACACTAATTCTGAAAATGATGATGTTAATAATTGCCATAGTATTAGTACTATCCATGTTTCTTCCCATGATGATATAGAAAGCTCTAAGCTTGGGGATGAGGTGTTTGAAAATCCTTTTGCTACTGATGATTATATGTTTAATACATCTCCTTCTAGTAACAATGATGGTATGTTTACAGATGAACACACTTTGGAAGATAACTATTCTATTCATTATGATTATTCTATGCCTCCAATTTATGTTGATTATAATGATGGATGTGATAGTTTTACTCCCACTATTACTAATAAAATTGATTATGCTTGTGTGGAGAGTAATGATATTTTTATGCATGTGGATCATGATAAGAATGCTTTATGCGATAGGTATATTGTTGAGTTTATCAATGATACCACTGAAAATTATTATGAGAGAGGGAGACATGGTTTTATATATCTCAATAATATTAAGTCGCCTCTCTTTTTGTTGAAAATTTTGAAGTTGCACTTGCTTTGTCTTTCTATGATAGTAGCTTCATGCTTCAATAATTTGTTTTCTTACAAGATTCGTTTGCATAGAAAGTGGGTTAGACTTAAGTGTGTTTGGTATTTGCTTTTTGATGCTCTCTTATATTCATAAGAGCATCATGAAAATTATCATGCCTAGCTAAAAGGCTTTAAAGAAAAGCGCTCTTGGGAGACTCATTGTTTTATTTATGCAATTTTTGTTTTATTTTTGAGTCAAGGTACTGCCTACTACTGTAGCAATATCTTTGTATCTTTATTTTCTTGCATTGTTGTGCCAAGTAAAGTCTTTGATAGAAAGTTGATACTAGATTTGGATTTCTGCGCAGAAACAGATTTTTAGCTGTCACGAATTTGAGCTTTTCTCTCTGTAGAAAAATCTAAAAATTCTGAAAAAAATCATGAGTAATCCTCAGATATGTACGCAACTTTCATTCAACTGGAGCTTTTCCATCTGAGCATGTTAAGTGCCTCGAAAAAAATCGTCTTTACGGACTGTTCTGTTTTTGACAGATTCTGCCTTTTATTTCGCATTGCCTCTTTTACTGTGTTTGAGTGGATTTTTTTGCTCCATTAAATTTCAGTAACCTTGGGTAATGTCCACAAGTGTTGGGAATGATTGTGTCCTTGCTGAACATGTGAATTTTTGATTATGCACTAACCCTCTAATGAGATTGCTTTGAGTTTGGTGTGAAGGAAGTTTTCAAGGATCAAGAGAGGAGGATGATATAATATGATCAAGAAGAGTGAAAAGTCTAAGCTTGGGGCATCCCCATATATTCCAAGAAGACTCAAGCGTCTAAGCTTGGGGATGCCCAAGGCATCCCCTTCTTCATCGACAATTTATCAGGTCATCTCTAGTGAAACTATATTTTAATTCCGTCACATCTTATGCACTTTACTTGGAGCGTCTGTGTGCTTTTATTTTCGTTTTGTTATTTTCATTCTCTAATCGGATCCTAGCATGCTTGTGTGGGAGAGAGACACGCTCCGCTTTTTCATTTGAACAATTGTGTTCTTCGTTTTACTTTAATGTTCATGGCGAAAACTGAAAGCCTCAGCACTTATTGTTTATGTTTATGGCGAAAGCTGAAAGCCTCAGCATTGATTGTTATTTGGTTGGAAACAGAAAATGCTTCATGTGGTAGTTGGTATATTGTCTTGAATAATTTGATGCTTGACAATTGTTTTGAGCTCTCAAGTAGATTATGTTTAAACTTTTGCACGATGTAGTTTAAGCCTATTAGTGGAGAACTACCGTAGAGCTGGCTGAAATTTGGTTTGCATGATTGGTCTCTCTAAGGTCTAGATATTTTATGGTAAAAGTGTTTGAGTAACAAGGAAGACAGTGCAGAGTCTTATAATGCTTGCAATATGTTTTTATGTAAGTCTTGTTGTACCACTTTATACTTGTGTTTGCTTCAAACAACCTTGCTAGCCAAAGCCTCGTACTGAGAGGGAATGCTTCTCATGCATCCAAATCCTTGAGCCAAAACTTGTGCCATTTGTGTCCACCATAACTACTTATTATGTGGTATTTTCTGCCATTCCAAGTAAATACTTCATGTGCTACCTTTAAACAATTCAAAACTTTATTACTCCTTATTTGTGTCAATGTTTTATAGCTCATGAGGAAGTATGTGGTGTTTTATCTTTCAATCTTGTTGGGCAGACTTTCACCAATGGACTAGTGGCATATACATCCGCTTATCCAATAATTTTGCAAAAAGAGCTGGCAACGGGGTGCCCAGCCCCAATTAATTAACTTTCATTAATAATTCTCTCACATGTTTTGCCCTGATTTATCAGTAAGCAACTTAATTTGGCAATAGACACTCCTCCATGGCATGTGAAATGTTGGAAGGCACCCGAGGATTCGGTTAGCCATGGCTTGTGAAAGCGAAAGGTTGGGAGGAGTGTCATTTATAAATAAAACTAAAATACATGTGTAAACAAAAGAGAAGAGGGATGATCTACCTTGCTGGTAGAGATAACGTCCTTCATGGGAGCCGCACTTTGAAAGTCTATTTGACAAGGGGGTTAGAGTGCCCACTACCATTCATTGACAACAACAAACACCTCCCAAAACTTTATTTTTATGCTCTCTTTATGATTTCAAAACTTAAAAAGCTCTAGCACATGATTTAATGCCTGCTTCCCTCTGCGAAGGGTCTTTCTTTTACTTTATATTGAGTCAGTTTACCTACTTCTTTCTATCTTAGAAGCAAACACTTGTGTCAACTGTGTGCATTGATTCTTACATGCTTGCTTATTGCACTTATTATATTACTTTGTGTTGACAATTATCCATAAGATATGCATGTTGAAGTTGAAGGCAATTGCTCAAACTTAAATCTTCCTTTGTGTTGCTTAAAAACCTTTTATTAAGAATATATTGCTTTATGAGTTAACTCTTATGCAAGACTTTTTGATGCTTGTCTTGAAAGTACTATTCATGAAAAGTTTTTATTATATGATTCAGTTGTTTAGTCATTATCTATTTGTTAGCAAACTATAGACCATTGCTTTGAGTCACTTCATTCATCTCATATGCTTTACAATAGTATTGATCAAGATTATGTTGATAGCATGTCACTTCAGAAATTATTCTTGTTATCGTTTACCTACTCGAGGATGAGTAGAACTAAGCTTGGGGATGCTTGATACGTCTCCAACGTATCTATAATTTCTTATGTTCCATGCTAGTTTTATGCCAATAGCTACATGTTTTATATGCACTTTATATCATAATATGGCATTTATTGGACTAACCTATTAACAAGATGCCACAGTGCCGGTTTACATTTATTATGTCCGTTTATTGCGGAAAAGGCCCAAAAACCAAAGTGCTCGGAAAAATCTAGAAAAATTACAGAAATTCTATTTCGCCAGAAGACCCACGGAGCCAGAAGGGCCAGGCCAGAGGAGGCCCACAGCCTCCTCCCCATCCACTGGTGCGGCCAGGAGGGGGGCGGCGCCGCCCTATGGGGTGGGCCCCTCGGGCACCCCCTCGCGCCGCCCTTTCGCCTATATTAAGCTCCTTCCCTGAAAACCCTAAGGGGATCGACGATTTCTCCAGAAGAGTTCCGTAGCTCCGCCGCCACCAAAAACCCTAATTCGGGGGACATAAGTCTCTGTTTTGGCACCCTGCCGGGACGTGGAATTGCCCCCGGAGCCATCTCCATCGACTCCATCGCCATCTTCATCGCTGTTGCTGTCTCCCATGATGAGGAGGGAGTAGTTCTCCCCGAGGCTGAGGGCTCTACCGGTAGCTATGTGGTTCATCTCTCTCTCCCATGGTGTGATCTTTATGTGATCATGAGCATTGTAATCTAGTTGAATATGTAGATGTTACTCTTGTCTATTATGCACTCTAAATGTTACTTTAATATGAACTCCGGAGTCACTCTCCACGGTGTGATGGTGACAGTATGCGCATCGTGTGTGATTCCTTTATGACGTTGTGGAGCTTGTTTACTCCGGCTTGAGGTGTGCTTTTGCAGCCCTACACAGTGAATGGTGTTTGTTATCCAACAAGAGAGTGTTTGAGAGTAGCATTTATTTATTCAATTATGTGATCATTGTTGAGAGTGTCCACTAGTGAAAGTATGATCCCTAGGTCTTGTTTCTAAGCATTGAAACACCGTTTCCAACAAGTTCTGCTACATGTTCGCTTGCTGCCATTTTTATTTCAGATTGCTATTACTACTTATAATCATCCATATTACTTGTATTTCACTATCTCTTCGCCGAACTAGTGCACCTGACAAGTGTATTAGGTGTGTTGGGGACACAAGAGACTTCTTGTATCTTAATTGCAGGGTTGCTTGAGAGGGATATCTTTGACCTCTACCTCCATGAGTTCGATAAACCTTGGGTGATTCACTTAAGGGAAATTTGCTGCTGTTCTACGAACCTCTGCTCTTGGAGGCCCAACACTGTCTACAGGAATAGAAGCGTGCGTAGACATCAGCGTCTCGCGTCACTCACCTCTTGAGGCCTCGTTCTTGGAGTTGGCACTGACTGGAGGGTTTGCGGAAGACGGAGGTGGTCGGGTGTTCCGGTGGAGGCTTGCGAGGCAACGACAATGGTGATGACCAAGGGTTGGTGGCGTCAAGACCGTGTTAGTCGGCTCCGTTCCGGCGTGTTCGAACGTCTTCGTGTTGGTCTCATCTCGCTGTGAAGTCGAAACCGCCTTTGAGCGATGTACGATGACCTTTGAGGGGTGGTCTGCTGAAGGTCCTATTCGGCGAGCGGGTCTTGCGCATCTCCTCTCCGAGGCTCATCTTCAGAATCGGAGCTGCCAGCCTCTTCTCGAGGAGCCATCTGTTTGGCATAGGCCGACTTAAGATTCGCGGTTGTGTAGCTTTTGTGGGTAGCCTGGGTGGCTGAGTGTGCCCTTGGGGGTAGTCGTGGTTTGGGCGTGGCTCTGTTGTTTGTAGATTTTTGCCCGATTTTCTCCTAAAAATCGTGCACCTTCTGCTTAATTAATGGACGAGGCAAAGATTTTGCCTCCGTTTAAAAAAAACCCTTGTTTTTTCTAGAAGAATTCTCGGCCCTTTGATTGTCATAGAACAAACACGCACACGCACACACATGCACATGCACATAAATAAAAATAGAAAAAAGAGCCAACATGCATACCAAACAAACAAGAAGAAGAAGAAGAAAAAACAGAGGCTGCTTTATCGACGGAAAAACCCAGCAGCGGCTGCGCCTAGTCAACACAGTGCGGCATCAGCGGCTACAATAGGGTCGCCAGCCGCTTTGGACGGAAGAGACGTTGACTAAAAATTAGTCAGGTTTAACAATTCCGGTTGAAAAGGTCACTTGTAGTTGTAGTAGCAAAATAAATCAGTAATCCCCTTCTTACATTACACGTAAACCTCCTGTAGACGTGCAGATCATGTACATTTCAGTGAACTGATGGCCCAGAAACATGACTAAATCAAAATTACTACCAACTTAATCGACGAGCTTAAGACCGAAGCCCACATCTTCGCAGTGTTGCAGGAACGGCACGTGCGCCACCGGGTCAAGATCCTTGCCGCCACGGCACACGAGAGACGGCGGCGAGTGCAGGCACGGCTCCACCGACGCCGGCCTCACGCACGCCACGTCGGCGCCCCTCCCGCTCCAGTCCAGCGGGGCCAGCAGCCATGGCCGCAGCCCGGCCAGCGCGTGCGCCACGTACCCGAACGTCGACCACCCCGTGGTCACCATCCCGTCGGAGTAGCTCAGCAGGAAGATCTCCGCCAGCGCGCGCTCGTTGTGCGCCCGCGCCTCCGTGTGCTGCTCCCCGTCGTGGCTCGGCTGGTACACCGTCACCACCTCCCCGGACGCCGTCGCGTTGGCGTAGTACGTGCCGTGGAGCTTCTCGTAGTACTCCGGCTTCAGCGACACCACCAGCACGGCCGTCGTCTTGGCCCTCGCCGCCGTGCTGTTCGCCGGCAGCACGGCGGCGGCAGGCTCGTCGGTCACTTGCGGTAGGAGATGGTTCTCGCGCGTGCACCGGACGATGCGCTCGTACATGGCCTCGAACGGGACCCCGCTCTGTGGCACGACGCGCACCTGCACGCCCAGACGCTCGTCGGCGCCGGCGAGGTAGCCGTCGAAGAACCTCTGCACGACCCCCCACGCTCGGTTGCCCGGGTGGAGTAGGTACCTGCCGAGGTGGTGGAACACGGACCCCTTGGCCGGGAACATCCGGCCCAGCTCGTCCCGGTACGTCGGCACCAGGAACAGCGCCACGGCGAAGTAGCTGTCGGACCTGAGCACCATCCAGTTGAACCGGTCGAGCGCCCGGTGGTCCTCCTCGCAGAAGGTGTGGTTCCGGAGCCGGAGGTTCATGTTCTCCAGGTGGAGGTACACGTACGGCGGCAGCGCGCTCCCATTCTCACCACCGCCATCGTCGTCGTAGCCGACGACGCCGCTCTCGAGCATGCTGACGTAGCTCTCCGGGCAGCTGGACCAGAAGCCGCGGTTCATGTTGGGGAAGCCCGAGGGGGGAAGCAGCCACGAGGACCCCGGGAACGGCTCGCAGAAGAGGCCCACCATCTCGGCGGGCTCGTGGACGAGGAGGACGCGGCCGGTGAGCAGCGCGTAGAGGAAGGTGGAGACGAGGCTGAGCATCCGGTTGCCGAGGCCCTGGATGGGGAGCCACACCACGTACCGGCACTCGCCGCGGTCGCCGTTGCGGCCGGAGTGGAGCTGCGCCCTCGCCTCCCGGTACCGCGCCGTGCCCGGCCCGCACCGGCGGTGGTTCGCTTCGTACTGCCTCAGCTTCCGGGAGAGGTAAGATGACACCGGGAACGGCGACGGCTTCCATCGCTTGGACCCTTGGTACCGGCTGCGGCACGCCGGCTCGTCGAAGTCCGGAGACAGGAGGCCGCCGAGGAGCCGGTCCCGGGGTGACGACGCGGTACGGCGGGGACCTGATCGATCCGGCAAGAAAATGAATAAACGCATGGAACACGGGGCCCTTAACGTACGGCATCCGGCAGGCATGGGTGGCTAAGCTATGAGTACTTTGCTGAAGGAAAGTAGTAGGCGTCAATCATACTTTGCTGTTTCACCTGCGACCAGAGCTGGGTGTCGGCGGCGATGGAGGCGGCTCGGTCGCCGAAGAGGAAGAGAACCAGCAGCAGCGGCAACGCGGCGAGGAAGACGACCGCGAAGGCGCCCCGACGACGCTTCCCTGCCACCGGTGGATCTCGCGCTCCTTCCATCATCGCCTTGGGAACCATACACAAAAATGGCACTCTAGTACTCTGCTCCGTTTTCTGGAGCAGCAAGTGGCCGGAGATGTCAACTGTTGCGAATTGCGATGGGTTTATACGTTGGCTGTCATCTATAGTAGAATGCCAGAATGGCAAAACAAGCAGATCTAATAGTAGGGGGGTGGCGGTCTGCTGGTTTTGCTTATCATTGACAAGTAATCGCGCACATGTAATGCAAGTCCCATCTCACCGTAAATTACGGAAGAGTCCATCTTGCATCTAACCGATCCCATAAACGGTTAGAGGCCTAAAATTTCTTCATACCCGCACCTAAACCCCTATGTTAGAGCAGTAAAATATTATACTGCTTGACCACCACTCCGTTTCCTATATTTACTCGAGTGCTTGGCGGTTGAGTATAAGAGCATCTCCAGCGACGGCGTCCCCAAAGCGTTTGCAAACGGCGTCGAATCAAGCGTTTTGAGACGTGTTTTGTTCGTGCCGTGTTTGGGGGACGTCGCTCCCCAGCCGCGTTCTCCAAACGCCGCCCCCAAACTTTTTTAACATTAAAATATATTTTTTGGTTTTTTTCATTTTTATTTCAATACAGAGAAGAAACATTCCACAAATTAATACATAATTGGAAATATGGTTTACACAAACTAAGACATAGTTTGGAACATGATTTCCACAAACTAAGAGCATCTCCAGTCGCGTCCCCCAAACCGGCCCCCAAACGGCGCCGGATCGAGCGTTTGGGGGACGTGTTTCGTTCGTGCTGCGTTTGGGGGACGTCGCTCCCCAGCCGCGTCCCCCAAACGCCGCCCCCAACCATTAAAATACTCTTTTTTGTTTTTTTCCTTTTTATTTCAATAAATACATAATTGGGAACGTGGTTTACACGAAGACATAGTTTGTAACATGGTTTTCCACAAACTAATACATAGTTTGAACCATGGTTGACACAAATTAAAACATTGGAAAATGAGAAAACCTAACTAGTGTTGGCATCGCAGATTTCGTGTATTCGCTGCCAAGAAAGAACACTCCCAAGCACTCCCGGTCATCCAAACTGGAAAATCCAGCTGGTGATGATAGCCATGTTGGTCCTTTCGAGGAAGAACATCCAGAAATCTCCGTGCCTATTTTCGTTGCGAAGAAATAACACTCGGCGTGATCAATCGTCCTCCTCATCGGTGTCGCCGTGGTAGTGCCGACGACAACGTGTGTCGTCGAACACCTTGATGCTCATATCCGCGTCGCCAAGGTAGGAGAATGTGAGCATGCATCCGGCTTCGAGGTCGTGGTAGCGCGCGAACTTCTCCCATCCAGTGTGGAGGTACATCTTGTCGCGCCCGTCGAAGAGCACGTCCACGGACACCGGCAACCGTCGCAGTCAGCCTTCCGCAGATGTAGCGCGGCTGGCTCGTTGCCGGCGACGAAGTCGGCGAACTTGTCCGGTAAGCTTTGGATGTCGAGTGGGTCGCCCTTGAGGACGACGACGAACTCGAACAACCCTTGCTCCTCCTCCTGCAGGTCCGACGATGAAGACAACGGCGTCGCAGGCGACGGCAAGCATGCGGCTCTGGTAAGTTTGTATGAATTTGGCATGAGTCTATGTTTAAAGAGTTAAATTTAGGGATTCGGTTAAAAAAAAATAGAGAAGTAAACTCCTCTAGAATCTGTTTTCAGATATTCGGCTGTTTACTCCTCTAGAATCTGAGGATTGGCTAGAGATGCTGTAAGTGTCTAGCCCTTTTTTATCTTCTGGAACTGAAGAAAGTTCAAAATCTGTAATTTGTGGCACAAGAAAATCTAGGAGATGAGAAAATTCAAGTATCTTCCTTTTCCCCAATCACTTCCGATTTGGGTCTGCATCGGGGGTTTCATGTCCCTATCCTACTGTGATGAAACAGCGGCTTGCCTTGCCGTGACCTGTCTAAATCAGCAGGGAGCCGGCTGAGACCAAGAGGAGCCGTGTGCGTCCAGGCCCGCTTCGTTTTCTGTTGGACGACACGGACGAAGGAAGAAATATTCCTCCTTTGAATATGCACTCAGAGAGACAAACTGTGTATCCCATGAGTTAGCTAAGTTAGCCAGGGTTGTGGTCAAGAATGTTCGGTTAGATGAACCCCTAGCGTCAATTATACCTCTGCTTGTTTAGTCAGAGATAGAAGACGGATTTTGAACTTTCACTTGGATTTATTTTGTGCCACACCCACAAAGTTTCTTTGATAGGTTACCGTGGATGCCGTCATGGGCCTGCAAAGGTGAGGCGCAGTCGAGTTAACCAAACTTGGTAGCAACGTCGACGCCATGGGTACCTGAAGTTAATAGTAGCAATGTCAAGGGAGGTAGCAGGGTTAACTGAAGTTTGTTCTTCGTCTGTTCATCACATCACATGTGTTGCCTCGCTTTCAGTTTCAGCTCAGACAGTGGAACCTTATCATTGATTCGTTTTGGACGCATATGCAATGTGTTGTCACAGGTTCGTACTTCTTTTTGTTATAAGAAAGATGATGACCTCGCAAATAGTCGATTCCGGCAAGTTTTTGTTGTTTCTGTCTAACTTAAAACTTACATACCATGACAGGTTCAAACATCACAATCACAAACTACCGCACACCAACCTATTAGAAAAATTTGTAGCATTAAGTGCCAAATGAAAGAGCATAAACATATATAAATAAATAAATTTGGGATTTGAGTGAATTAGATATTGGTAGCCAACCAAGGATATTATGTCATTTATATTTAATTAATAACTCAGATCTGTAAAGTTTGGCCAAAAAATTCATGATATTTGTTTAAATTTAACAATGTTTGATTTTGGCTAAACCCATGATGCAACGTAATTTGGGATGGAGGCTTAGGAGTATCTGAAATTTCCCCTCCAAAAAGTACCTTATAAAGGAAGAGTTTTACTATTGATCTTCTAGCTTTTTATCACGGCTACATGTACCAACTTAAACAAGAGAATTCATAACATGAATCATCCAACCGAGTAACTTCTGAACGATCATACGACAAAAAAAAACGAGGCTAAAAGGCAAATGAAGGCGCAGAAAGTCCGTCACCATCTAATCGCCTGCAGGTGTGCCAATTAGTAGCAGAAAATAGCTCCATGACCACGGCCTTTGCCCGTTTCCACCGCTTCTCTGAACTCAGCTCTTTGCAATGGCGCCCAAGATCGCGGTAGGCCACCATATTGTATGTCCATCTGATTTGGATGATAAAGTGTTCTTTTGTCAAAGATAACATCATATCATTATGACAAAATCATCAACACACAGCAAACTCCCCGGCTAGTATTTGTACTTGATCCCATCTCAAGCCCATTGTCCATAATTTCGCAATATGTGAGAAATACTATAGGGCCGAGGTATATGAAAAGCTACTATATGTCATAAAGCTGGCAACATGGCACTCAAGAAAGATCTGTTGTATGGTCTTATCTTGACCGCAAGGACAAACTTCGCTCCCCTGCCATTTTCGTTTAATCATATTATCTATTATGGGAAGTAGGCTCCTCTGAAGATGCACTAAAAGTTCATATACTTGATGATGATTTCTGTTTTCCAAATATGTTTATGCCAAAAATAAATTTGAGAATTCATAGGACAGGGATGCCGTTGGATTGAAGACCGTTGTGATGAAGAGACCAAGAAAAAGTGTCTCGTCATTGTGATGATCCAGCCTATTCCACCTCTTGGACCAGCTTATTCGAAGCCCCCAGTTTAGGCTGAACGATTGCCCGTTGGAATGTCACATTTGGTAGGTCATAGAAAAAACCTGAACCGCTGCGACATTGACATTTTGCTGCCTCCTAACATTATATATAGGATATGATATTGCTGACGAAGTGGCTCATTAGCAGCCCAAGTATCCTAAGCAAATCTGTCCGTCATTCTAGTGGTAGAATCGACCTAGCACCGAACAAATGCTTTGCACACCTTAGGCCGTTCCAAAACCAATAATCTCCATCCAAAATTCCACTTGAGAAATAGTCTTTCTTTCGCTGGTATTAGTTTCTTAGAAGATGCTCACAAACCAGTCATCGTTAGTGAGCTTGAGCCACTTGCTATCCAGACAAATAATATTTATCTTCAGGCCCTCCTACCTGAACCTCTTTCAGGTTTCAGCCTGCATAAAATACCTCATTTGACGAGCCTATATATTTTCTCTTACGGCTGAGAAAATATTACTGCGATTTACAAGATCAAAAAGTTGTGAATTATGATATGCTAGCTCCACTTCCACAGTTCCACTACAATCATCATTCTTCTCCTCCATGAACATCGCTTCCAACTACTCCCTCCACCCGTAATATAAGATGTCATTACAAGTATTCGTTGTAATAACATCTTATATTATGAGATGGAGGGAGTACATCTCAACCACATATGCTGCACTCCACGGAGATCATGTTTTCGTGAAGTTCTCATCCAGATGGCTTGACTAGTGAGTGGGTGAAAATTTTCATAGAGAATGGTAGCAAGGGGGAAAGGAGATCCAGATTGTAACGAAGGTAGTATGAGAACAAACTGATAATGGGAATCTAATCATGTTTTCTCTTTTATGACTGCAATCCTGTACAGATATTTTCCCCCACGGAAATAAATCTTGCAACAAAAGTATAGCACCATACAGAACTTGATGTTTGTGAATCAGAAATAATAGCAACAGATATATATTTTCTAGAAAACAAGGGGAAAAACACGACCATATTTTATCACTTGACCTTAAAAAATTCCTTACAAGGCTAACCGTGAAATAATCATTAAGAATAAAAGCTCAGGCAGCAACTTAACGTTGATGATAGGCTGGCCATCACAGCATGTCAAGTGGGAAAATATGTGTGCTCAAACTCTATGCTTGCACAACAAACTATGCTGATACCTCATTGATATGTTGGTTAAGGCTCTTCCCAGGTGGTATGAAGATCAAGTCGTCCCATCCAGAATTTCTATCATTTATCTGTAAAATAAAGAGTTCTACGATGTTAGCAGTCAGTAAGGTACATACAAGCAGTCCTGAGTGTATGGTATGTTTTTCTCTATCCTACCTCCATTTTCTTCAGGACATCCTCCAAACTCCCAACCTGAAGAAACCAGAAGGCTGAGTTTTCAGGAGGTCTTACAAAAGAAATAAGAACTCTATAAAGCGCATACCATGATTTGCTTAGATAAGGCTGATCCTTTCGAAGCTTTAGATGTCTTTCTAAGCTCTCTTTCTATGTCCTCCTGGACAGAGAAGGAAACGATGACAATTTGACCAGACTGTCAGTAAATGAAAGAAAATAGATCCTAACAAACCTTTTGGAAATATATTGGACAATAGCGCTTCTTCTGTTTCTTAAGAACCAGTAGATCTGACTGCGCATGCAAATCAGGCATTTTCATCACAGTGAAGGGCAGTTCATTCAAAGTTGAATATGTCACTTGAAAGAAGTTAAACATCCAATGTACAAAAGCTGCAAAGCATGCATCTCCAGGAAAGAGTTATGGAAACACCTATGCCCTGCTGTAACAATGCCAGCATGAGGCTGTACCCTGGTTCTATTGTAAGGTACTTCACTTTCCTTTGGCATCCACTGAATAGCTGCTCTTTGTTTCAATCCAGTAAACCAAATATGCTCAGTTTGTTGGATAAACAACATAACAATAAAGGATGCCTTTTTTTGGTGGGGATGGGGAGGATGTCTTCCTGTTGTGAAAGCTAGTAAGATGGATGCGGCCAGCCAGACGGCAATAACACCAGGATGGTTGTATTGGACCAGGAGACGGTCACGTGTTTGGCAAAGACTTGCATCACCAAATAAAAGAGGAGAGTCCTTTAGGAAAGTATAGGTTTAGGAAAGAGTTCAACTGTATTAGGAAAGATCTAATAATTCCAGTTGTATTACGAGAGGTCCGTGGCCTGAGCTCCATTATATAAGGATGACGTGTATCTACTTTTGGATCAAGCAATAACAATCAATCTATTCTATCCCTGCTTATTCCCTCTTCTCAACCTATGTCTACCCAATCCCTAGCAGCCACGCCGTCTGGCTATCTTCTGCATGGTATTTATCCGGTTGTGGATCTAAGTCCACAACATTTGGTATCAGAGACGACCACCATGGCTTTCGATGCTGGCTCTTTCATGGAGAAATTCAAGGCCTCTGTTCAACAAATCTTTGACGAATTCAAGGTGTGCATGCTTGAGATCGTTACAGAAAAGGGAAGGGGGATAACAACGGTTTTAGTCGCAACCATGCCTACGCAGCCAGAAGTCGAGGAAGCAACAGTGACGTATCATCAAGAGGCAGCATTTTGGAGGAGCAGCAAAAATCAGAAACAGTGAAGCCAAACACAATGGCTGCCAGACTCTTCAAGGCGGTGGAGCTCGTTGGATCAATGGAAGTGAACCAGCAAACTATGACAGCTGCAGCATGTTATTACACTGTGATGAACATAAACAAGCCACATGTGTATCAGATATGCAAGAAGGGCGAGCTGCTGGGCAGCGATAGAAAGCCATGTCGACGAAAAGCATTAGAGCAAAATTCATGTGCAGCAGATTGCATGAAAAAAAAATGCATATGCATGCACATCAATTCCTGATCAATCCAGGAGAAAGAGTTGGAGATAAGAGAAAATCTATTATATTCAAGCGTCTAGCAAATCAGGAAGGCCAAGAGATAGACAAGTTCTACATGAGAGAATTGGGCAAGAACTAGCAAACTGTGGAGCTGGAATATTAGAACCACATCAAAGTGGGGATATGAAGGACTTCAACCCTTGGCCGCCACCATGCAGCTTGAGGGCAAGGCTTATCCAGGAGGGGTGTAGTGTTGTGGACGATAGTAAGATGGATGCGGCCAGCCAGACGACAAGAACACCAGGATGGTTGTATTGGATCCTGAGATGGTCATGTGTTTGGCAAAGACTTGCAGCACCAAATAATAGAGGAGAATCCTTTAGGAAAGTATAGGTTTAGGAAAGAATTCAATTGTATTAGGAAAGATCTAATAATTCGAGTCGTATTAGGAGTCGTCCGAGGCCTGAGCATCCCTTATATAAGGATGACATGTATCTACTTTTGGATCAAGCAATAACAATCAATCTATCTAACCCTGATTATTCTCTCTTCTCAACCTATGTCTACCCAATCCCTAGCAGCCACGCCGTTTGACTATCTTCTGCACGGTATTCATCCTGTTGTGGATCACTGCCTTACAATTTAAAATGCACGCCAACCAACTATTCAAATTGACGAGATAGGACTATCACAAGAGGAGGCACCCTGGTGAGAGTGGGGAAATCATGACAGGACTGTCCATTCAGTATTGGAAAGTAACTAATGATGGCAGGACAGGTAAACAGATTTAGCTTTAAGCAATGGGTTCATCCACCTATTTCTCTGGTGTCCATCCGGTTGTGGATCTGAGCCATATTTATGATGGAACTTAGCCCATATTAAATTAGATTTTTCTGTTAGAAGTCAAGGAATGAATCAACCAATCAACTAGTACATATGCTACCACGCCCATTATTGTTATATTGATCAATAGATGTAAAAAGAATTACCAGAGGTATATTTCACTCTTACCAGCATATTAATCAGTTGATGTAAAGTTCTCAACGAAGAGTTTAATATTTTGCATTCCAGAATTTCAGGACAGATAGAAGTGAGATTTTCCATTGGCAACTTGGCATGTCAGTAACCAGCAGGGTTTTAGGGTTGATGTCAGGTTATTAACAGGGTTTTAGAAACATGAACTGTCCCAAAAACAGAAGGTGGTGTAGACGAAGATGGTTTGGAAGAGGAGGAATACAAGGGTGGCCAGACAATCTGGTTTCTGGGACAGTAACAGTAGTTTGTGGAACCCTGGTTGATAATGCATATAACTGAACTTGACACATAAAATCCCAGTGTCCAACTGTCAATGAGCATATAAATCTAACTGCTTTCGATGAGAATAAATTTCTTAGTAGAGCAATAAAACAAGAAGTTACCTGAAAAACTGGAACACCATCAAAGCCAGTTAAGCCGGATTTCAACTGAAAAGCCAAATAGTAATAATCATTATTAGGCTGAAGAAGTCCACTTGCATTGCTTATATTAGAGTACCAGTGTGGAATTCCATTTCCAATGCTTATATTGATAACGGTAACCCGCATATACTGCAATAGTGCCCAACAATGCTAAACCAGCCCGAAAAGACTACAAAACTTGATATTGACATATGCTGTCTTTGAAGCCACAGAATGACAACTGTATGTTATCTGACAAATATGAATATAAAATAAAAAACGATATATTACAAGTATTCAGACACACATGTGGATGATACATTGGAATGATCGGTGGCCATCTAACCTTTATATGCCTGATGCAGACAAGGAAGTTGAAATTAAAAGCTTCGAGTAGTGTTTATGCAAATTTCGGCATTCAAGAAGTAACCCTAGCTCATGGACTTTTTTTTTGGTTAACATCCAGAAACAGAATGATATATAAGTTGATACAAATGGCAGCCATGTGGACCTTGAAACACATACTTGCTGCATTGCTGCTTTGAACAATAATTTGGTTAATATGATAAATTTGGCTTTCTTTCTGGTGAGAACGACAAAGGGGTGGGGGTGCTTAAACTGGTACACATATATATAGATAATATAATAGAAAAAGGAGACACAGTTCCATCAAGGTGCAAACCTCCAGTGCATTCTTTATTTGAAGAGGGTCTGGTAAGAACCGGAAAGCAATACCTTCGGCCTTCAACATATAAACCTGCATTCCAAAACATGAAACAATATCAGTAACATTCAAGATATACAATTACAGTGATCCACTTAATTAGAGGTTTGTTTTCTGCACAAGTCACTTGCATCTGTGGTCAGGCAAAAAAACTATACTCATTTGCTTAATTAGTGTTTCATTTCATTAGGATGGTGAAAAAGCAGAGTTGCTGTGAGTTGGCCAACACCACCCTACTTGCTCCGTAGCAGCGGAGTCAAGTGAGAAGCTGCAATAGGGCTAGCCTAAGCTCATAATAAATGCTCAAAGTGTGTAGAATTTAGCTACTGAGACAATCCTAATCTAGAAAAATTGGCCACACATAAGCAATCAACAACATAAACTCATTATTACTAAAATCTAGCGTAAACCCAATTCTCTGTGAACTCCGTGCGGGAATGTTCCCGAGATACATGACATGATGGCGATCACGAGACACACCAAGTTGAGCTCACCTGATCAAGCGTAATGGGAACAACTTTTGCCCCCTTCCCTAGCATCGGCTGCCGCTTCCTGACCTACACAAAAGACGCTCCAGCACCATCAGTAAAGAAAACATATAAAAGCAGGCAGATGGCGAGGGAGGGGCAGGGAATAGATACATGGGAGAGGAGGGAGTCTGCGTCCTCGGATCGGAAGCAAAGGAGGCCGAGGGAGCGTAGGCCGGTGGCGGGGTCGGAGACGAGCACGAACTCGTTGCTGGAGTTGCAGACCGTGAAGACGGGGGTGCCGGTGAGCGCCCGCGCGACCTCGTCGGGCGCGAGCGCGAGGGATTGGGAGTGGGAGGCGCCCTGGGGCCCCGGCGGGCGCGCGGCGGCGAGCGCGGGGCGCGGGACCGTGAAGCGCGAGGCGAGGCTGGAGAGGTGGTGGTGGAGGAAGGAGGAGGCGGCGGCGAGGGGGTTGGGAGGCGGGGAAGGGGAGGGGGAGGGGTTGGACATGGGGGCGGCGGCGAGTGGCAGGGCGGCGGAGCTGGGCGGCGGCATCGGGTTTGCTTGGTCGCTATCGCCGCGCGGTGTCGCCGAGGACGAGGAGTCCAGCCCGAGCCCGTGTTGTGGTGCGGCCTGCTCCGGTTCAGTTCTCCGCGCCTGCCGTGGCAATTCTTCTGTCTTCTTTTTTTTTTTACAGAAACTGTGGCGCTTTATTGATCACATAACATCATTACATAGTTCTACCCGGATATACTCCGGAACAACCTCAAAAGAAAGATTACACACACCTTGCTCACTACTCCGAGCTAACTTATGCGCCACGCCATTGATCCTGCGTCCAACATGTTGGAACACACAACAGTCGAACTCTGTAGCCAGGCGCTTGATGTCGCCAATGACAGAGCCAACTTGAGAACGATCCATCGTCTTTGACTTGATTTTCTGGATCACCGAAAGGCAATCAGAGGCAAGAACAATGCACCCAAAGCCATTGTCTCGAGTGACTCTCAAAGCACAACGAACAGCCAGTGCTTCCGCCAATTCAGGTGAGACCATGCCCTCCATCCCTTCATTGTATGTGAGCTTGACAGAGCCTAGGTGATCACGAACCACCGCGCCCCATCCAAAGCGATTCTCGTCCTTAAAAATTGCAGCATCCACATTGACACAAAACTTCCCGGCCGGCGGCGGACTCCAACGAACTGGTGGGGAGGAATCACACCTTGTAGCCATCTTGGTTTTGAAACAATGTTGCTGAATATTATCGACATACACTGCAATTTTGCCAGCAATTCTTTGCGGAGATAAAGCCTCAACACCATGTCGCGCATCGTTGCGTGCCTCCCATATATGCACGCAGTGACCGCCATAGTTGTAGCTTGAAGCTTCGATGCTCTGGCGATGAACTGAAAGAGCCAAGACTTCATGCCAGAGAAAGACCTCCGGTCCAAACAGATCAGTGCAGACTCCTTCACTGCTGACCACACCGCAGAGGCCATAGGACAGAAAAGGAACAGATGCTCCACTGTTTCCAAACGGCCACAGAACACACATCTGTCCTCAGCTGGTATGTTGCGCCTCTGAAGCTGAACGCCAGTGGGAAGACAGTCATGCGCCATTCTCCATAGGACAATCTTCATCTTGTCCGGGCAGGTTATAGCCCAGATAGACTTCCACGCCTTCTCCTCGCGAGGCATATCGGAGCTACCGCCACGCCCAGCCGCCCGTTTTGCTAGGAAACGTTCAGTCCGAGCCAGCCGATATGCAGACCTCACTGAATATTGTCCCAGCTTTGTATGCTCCCAAATGGCATAGTCGTTGATGTCTACGTTCCCCCTCCTTTCCTGTAGACAGTGTTGGGCCTCCAAGTGCAGAGGTTTGTAGAACAGCAGCAAGTTTCCCTTAAGTGGATCACCCAAGGTTTATCGAACTCAGGGAGGAAGAGGTCAAAGATATCCCTCTCATGCAACCACTGCAACCACAAAGCAAGAAGTCTCTTGTGTCCCCAACACACCTAATAGGTGCACTAGTTCGGCGAAGAGATAGTGAAATACAGGTGGTATGAATATATATGAACGAGTAGCAATGGTGCCGGAAAATAGCTTGTCTGGCGTGTAGTTGATGGTGGTAGTATTGCGACGAGTAGTAACACGAGTAAAACGATGAAACAAGCGGTAGTAACTCAGCGGTATTTAGGGACAAGGCCTAGGGATTACACTTTCACTAGTGGACACTCTCAACATTGATCACATAACAGAATAGATAAATGCATACTCTACACTTTTGTTGGATGATGAACACATTGCGTAGGATTACACGAACCCTCAATGCCGGAGTTAACAAGCTCCACAATAATGCTCATGTTTAAGTAACCTTAAGTGTAAGATAGATCAAAAGACTAAACCAAGTACTAGCATAGCATGCACACTTGTCACCTTCATGCATATGTAGGAGGAATAGATCACATCAATATTATCATAGCAATAGTTAACTTCGCAATCTACAAGAGATCATGATCATAGCATAAACCAAGTACTAACACGGTGCACGCCCTGTCACCTTTGCACACATGCAGGAGGAATAAAACTACTTTAATAACACATCACTAGAGTAGCACATAGATAGTAGTGATACAAAACTCAGATGAATCTCAATCATGTAAAGCAGCTCATGAGATCATTGTATTGAATTACATAGGAGAGAGATTAACCACATAGCTACCGGTACAGCCCCAAGCCTCAATGGAGAACTACTCCCTCCTCATGGGAGCAGCAGCGGTGATGAAGATGGCGGTGGAGATTGCAGCGGTGTCGATGGAGAAGCCTTCCGGGGGCACTTCCCCGCTCCGGCAGGGTGCCGGAACAGAGACTCCTGTCCCCCAGATCTTGGCTTCGCGATGACGGCGGCTCTGGAACTTTTCTCGTATCGTGGCTCTCTCTGTCAGGGTTTTTAGGTCAGGGACCTTTATATAGGCGAAGAGGCGGCGTCAGAAGGTCGAAGAGGCGGCCAGGGGGTAAGGCGGCGCGGGCCAACCCTAGGCCGCGCCGGCCACCCTCCTGGTGGGCCTGTGGCCCCCCTACGGGTCCTTCCGGGTGTTACTGGAAGCTTCGTGGAAAAATAGGAACCCGGGCGTTGATTTCGTCCAATTCGAGAATATTTCGTTACTAGGATTTCTGAAACCAAAAACAGCAGAAAACAGGAACTGGCACTTCGGCATCTTGTTAATAGGTTAGTTCCAGAAAATGCGTAAATATGACATATAATGTGTATAAAACATGCAGGTATCATCAATAAAGTGGCATGGAACATAAGAAATTATCGATACGTCGGAGACGTATCAGCATCCCCAAGCTTAGTTCTGCTCGTCCCGAGCGAGGTAAAACGATAACAAAGATAATTTCTTAAGTGACATGCCATCATAAACTTGATCATATTGTAAACATATGTAATGAATGCAGCGATCAAAACAATGGTAATGACATGAGTAAACAAGCTGAATCATAAAGCAAAGACTTTTCATGAATAGTACTTCAAGACAAGCATCAATAAGTCTTGCATAAGAGTTAACTCATAAAGCAATAAAACAAAGTAAAGGTGTTGAAGCAACACATAGGAAGATTAAGTTTCAGCGGTTGCTTTCAACTTGTAACATGTATATCTCATGGATATTGTCAACATAGAGTAATATAACAAGTGCAATATGCAAGTATGTAGGAATCAATGCACAGTTCACACAAGTGTTTGCTTCTTAAGGTGGAAGGAGATAGGTAAAGCTGACTCAACAATAAAAGTAAAAGAAAGGTCCTTCAATGAGGAAAGCATCGATTGCTGTATTTGTGCTAGAGCTTTTATTTTGAAAACATGAAACAATTTTGTCAACGGTAGTAATAAAGCATATGAGTTATGTAAATTATATCTTACAAGTTGCAAGCCTCATGCATAGTATACTAATAGTGTCCGCACCTCGTCCTACTTAGCTTGGACTACCGGGTCTTTGCATGCCATGTTTCAACCAAGTGTCACAAAGGGGTACCTCCATGCCGCTCGTACAAAGGTCTAAGGAGAATGCTCGCATTTCGGATTTCTCGCTTTTGATTATTCTCAACTTAGACATCCATACCGGGACAACATGGACAACAGATAATGGACTCCTCTTAAATGCATAAGCATGTAACAAAGTTATTATTCTCATATGAGATTGAGGATATATGTCCAAAACTGAAACTTCCACCATGATTCATGGTTTTAGTTAGCGGCCCAATGTTCTTCTCTAACAATTTTACATGCTCCAACCACTAAAATGATAGACCTTCAGACAAGACGGACATGCATAGCAACTCACATGATATTCAATAAAGAGTAATTGATGGCGTTCCCCAGAAGCATGGTTATCGCACAACAAGCAACTTAATAAGAGATAAAGTGCATAAGTACATATTCAATACTACGATAGTTTTTAAGGCTATTTTGTCCCATGAGCTATATATTGCAAAGGTGAATGATGGAATTTTAAAGGTAGCACTCAAGCAATTTACTTTGGAATGGCGGAGAAATACCATGTAGTAGGTAGGTATGGTGGACACAAATGGCATAGTGGTTGGCTCAAGGATTTGGATGCATGAGAAGTATTCCCTCTCGATACAAGGTTTAGGCTAGCAAGGTTATTTGAAGCAAACTCAAGGATGAACGGTACAGCAAAACTCACATAAGAGACATATTGTAAACATTATAAGACTCTACACCGTCTTCCTTGTTGTTCAAAACTCAATACTAGATATTATCTAGACCTTAGAGAAACCAAATATGCAAATCAAATTTTAGCAAGCTCTATGTATTTCTTCATTAATGGGTGCAAAGCATATGATGCAAGAGCTTAAACATGAGCACAACAATTGCCAAGTATCACATTATCCAAGACATTTTAGAATTACTACATGTAGCATTTTCCAATTCCAACCGAATAACAATTTAACGAAGAGGAAACTTCGCCATGAATATTATGAGCTAAGAACACATGTGTTCATACGAACCAGCGGAGCGTGTCTCTCTCCCACACAAGGATGAACTTATTCAGAGAACTAAGATAACAAAACAAAAACAAAAATAAAAGCACACGAGACGCTCCAAGTAAAATACATAGGATGTGACTGAATAAAAATATAGTTTCACTAGAAGAAACCCGATAAGTTGTCGATGAAGAAGGGGATGCCTTGGGCATCCCCAAGCTTAGATGCTTGAGTCTTCTTAAAATATGCAGGGATGAACCACCGGGGCATCCCCAAGCTTAGAGCTTTCACTCCTCTTGATCATAGTATATCATTCTCCTCTCTTGACCCTTGAAAACTTCCTTCACACCAAACTTCAAGCAAACTCATTAGAGGGTTAGTGCATCATTAATAATTCACACATTCAGAGGTGACACAATCATTCTTTTCACTTCTGGACATTGCATAATGCTACTGGACATTAATGGATCAAAGAAATAAATCCAACATAGCAAAAGAGGCAATGCGAAATAAAAGGCAGAATCTGTCAAAAACAGAACAGTCCGTAAAGACGAATTTATAAATGGCACCAGACTTGCTCAAATGGAAAAACTCAAAACTAATGAAAGTTGCGTACATATCTGAGGATCACGCTCGTAAATTGGCAGATTTTTTCGAATTTTCTACAGAGAATTATGCCCAGATTCGTGACAGACAGCAATGCTGTTTCTGCGCAGCGATCCCAAATATAACATCAACTTTGACATAGAAACTTTACTTGGCACAACAAAACACAAAATTAAGATAAGGAGAGGTTGCTACAGTAGTAAACAACTTCCAAGACACAAATATAAAACAAAGTACTGTAGTAAAAAAAACACATGGGTTATCTCCCAAGAAGTTCTTTCTTTATAGCCATTAAGATGGGCTCAGCAGATTCAATGATGCACTCGCAAGAAATAGTATTTGAAGCAAAAGAGAGCATCAAGAGGCAAATTCAAAACACATTTAAGTCTAACATGCTTCCTATGCATAAGAATCTTGTAAATAAACAAGTTCATGAAGAGCAAAGTAACAAGCATAGGAAGATAAAACAAGTGTAGCTTCAAAAATTTCAGCACATAGAGAGGTGTTTTAGTAACATGAAAATTTTTACAACCATATTTTCCTCTCTCATAATAACTTTCAGTAGCATCATGAGCAAACTCAACAATATAACTATCACATAAAGCATTCTTATCATGAGTCTCATGCATAAAATAGTTACTACTCCCAACATAAGCATAGTCATTCTTATTAATTGTAGTGGGAGCAAATTCAACAAAGTAGCTATCAAATATAGGAGGTATATTGTAATCATAATCAAATTTATCCTCCATAACAGGTGGTAACAAAAGACTACTATCATTATAATCATCATAAATAGGAGGCAAAGTATCATCAAAGTAAATTTTCTCCTCAATGCTTGGGGGACTAAAAATATCATGCTCATCAAAGCCAGCTTCCCCAAGCTTAGAATTTTCCATAGCATTAGCAACAATGGTGTTCAAAGCATTCATACTAATAACATTCCCATTATCATGCATATAAAGTTCCATGGGTTTTTTAATTCTCTCTTCAAACACATCATGTCCTAATTCAAGATAAAGTTCATAAAGATCTCTCATATTTTTGTTGTTTTCCATTATGCCTAACTAGTGTAAACAAGAAACCAAATGTCGCAATTGCAGAGTCTAAAGGAAATAGCTTCGAGTACTTACAACGGCGGAAAATAGCTTGGTAGCCGAGGTCCGGAGTGTGAGTACCTTTTACCTTTCCTCCCCGGCAACGGCGCCAGAAAATTAGCTTGATGTCTACGTTCCCCCTCCTTTCCTGTAGACAGTGTTGGGCCTCCAAGTGCGAGAGGTTTGTAGAACAGCGGCAAGTTTCCCTTAAGTGGATCACCCAAGGTTTATCGAACTCGGGGAGGAAGAGGTCAAAGATATCCCTCTCATGCAACCCTGCAACCACAAAGCAAGAAGTCTCTTGTGTCCCCAACACACCTAATAGGTGCACTAGTTCGGCGAAGAGATAGTGAAATACAGGTGGTATGAATATATATGAACAGTAGCAATGGTGCCAGAAAATAGCTTGCTGGCGTGTAGTTGATGGTGGTAGTATTGCAGCAGATAGTAACACGAGTAAAACATGTAAACAAGCGGTAGTAACTCAGCGGTATTTAGGGACAAGGCCTAGGGATTACACTTTCACTAGTGGACACTCTCAACATTGATCACATAACAGGATAGATAAATGCATACTCTACACTTTTATTGGATGATGAACACATTGCGTAGGATTACACGAACCCTCAATGCCGGAGTTAACAAGCTCCACAATAATGCTCATGTTTAAGTAACCTTAAGTGTAAGATAGATCAAAAGACTAAACCAAGTACTAGCATAGCATGCACACTTGTCACCTTCATGCATATGTAGGAGGAATAGATCACATCAATATTATCATAGCAATAGTTAACTTCGCAATCTACAAGAGATCATGATCATAGCATAAACCAAGTACTAACACGGTGCACGCACTCGTCACCTTTGCACACATGCGGGAGGAATAAAACTACTTTAATAACACATCACTAGAGTAGCACATAGATAGTAGTGATACAAAACTCGAGATGAATCTCAATCATGTAAAGCAGCTCATGAGATCATTGTATTGAATTACATAGGAGAGAGATTAACCACATAGCTACCGGTACAGCCCCAAGCCTCAATGGAGAACTACTCCCTCCTCATGGGAGCGGCAGCGGTGATGAAGATGGCGGTGGAGATTGCAGCGGTGTCGATGGAGAAGCCTTCGGGGGCACTTCCCCGCTCCGGCGGGGTGCCGGAACAGAGACTCCTGTCCCCCGGATCTTGGCTTCGCAATGACGGCGGCTGCGGAACTTTTCTCGTATCGTGGCTCTCTCCGTCGGGGTTTTAGGTCGGGGACCTTTATATAGGCGAAGAGGCGGCGTCGGAAGGTCGAAGAGGCGGCCGGGGGTAAGGCGGCGCGGGCCAGCCCTAGGCCGCGCCGGCCACCCTCCTGGTGGGCCTGTGGCCCCCCTGCGGTCCTTCCGGGTGTTCGGAAGCTTCGTGGAAAAATAGGAACCCGGGCGTTGATTTCGTCCAATTCCGAGAATATTTCGTTACTAGGATTTACGAAACCAAAAACAGCGAGAAAACGGAAACTGGCACTTCGGCATCTTGTTAATAGGTTAGTTCCAGAAAATGCGTAAATATGACATATAATGTGTATAAAACATGCAGGTATCATCAATAAAGTGGCATGGAACATAAGAAATTATCGATACGTCGGAGACGTATCAGTCGTCTCCTCCAAACTTGCTCACTGGTATGTGTTGGATCACCCGTGCCATTGGCTCATAGAAGAACTCATAAACCTTGTCCATATCCCAGACTTTGGCAGAAACATCGAGGAAAAACTCCACCTTGGTCTCCACAGGCAGATGCTTGACAGTAGCAAAAGTACCAGCCCTGTATCCCGGCACCCAGGAGTCTGTCAAGGCATTGATCCGTTCACCATTTCCAACACCCCAGCTCAGGCCCCGTACCAGCAGATCACGTCCAAAGAGAATTGACCTCCATGTGTATGAGGAGGAGCGGGGTTTAACAGCCGACAAGAAGTCAGCGTCGGGGAAGTATCGTCCCTTCAGAACCCTTGCACACAGGGACGTAGGCTCAGTTAGTAGCCGCCAAGCTTGCTTTCCAAGCATCGCTTGGTTGAAGAGAACAAAGTCTCTAAACCCCATGCCACCGAGAGACTTAGGCGTCGTTAACCAATCCCACGAGCGCAAGTGAAGCTTCCTTTTTCCATCTTCTAAACCCCACCAGTCATTGGCCACATGTGTCTTCATTTTGTTGCAGATACCGACAGGAACCTGAAAGCAACTCATGACATAATTAGCAATGGACTGTGAGACTGACTTTAGCTTAGTTTCTTTGCCAGCCCTTGAGAGCGGTCGATCGGACCACCCAGACACACTCTTCCAAACTCGGTCAGACAAAAACTTGAATGAACCCTTGGCCGATCGAGCGATCTCCGTTGGCATACCCAAGTATGAATCTTGTAGGACCTCGTTAGACACTTCCAGCGCCACTTTCACATCATGTTTGACACTGTCCACACACTTGTGTCCAAAGAAAACCGAGGATTTCTGGAGATTGATCCTCTGTCCAGATGCAGCACAGTATTTATTAAGCACATCCTTGAGGGAATTCACACTCCTACTATCACTTCTAGCAAAGAAGATACTGTCGTCGGCGAAGAGTAAATGGGATATAGGGGGACCTTGTCTGCCATTTCGCAAACCATGTAGCTCTCCAAGGCCCTCCTTCTTCTGCAACAAACACGACAGTCCTTCAGTACACAAGAGGAATAGATAGGGGCTGATAGGGTCGCCTTGGCGGATCCCTCTCGACGGCACCACTGGAGGAGTTAACTCCCCATTGACTTTGACAACATATCTCGCTGTAGTCACACATCTCATAACTGATGTAATCCAAGCGTCCGCAAAACCCAACTTGGACGGACGACCATGCAAGTACTGCCACTCAATGCGGTCATACGCCTTCATCATGTCGATTTTCAGCGCGAAAAAGGGGCTCTTGTTCCTCTGTTTCCTCACTGTATGAAGACATTCATAGGCCACCAAGGCACTGTCGGTTATAAGACGGCCAGGAACGAAAGCACTTTGGTACTCCGAGATAATATCCGGGAGCCACACCTTCAGTCTGTTTGCTAGAACCTTTGAAGCTAGCTTGTAAAGGACATTACAAAGACTGATAGGTCTGAACTTGGATAGATGCTTAGCCCTTGATACTTTTGGAATCAGGACAATAACCGAGTCGCAGAAGCCATCGGGAATTTCCACCCCGTTCAGAAAGCCCCGAACTGCATTGCACACCTCATTCTGAATAAGATCCCAGTGTGTTTGGTAAAACAGAGCTGGGAAGCCATCGGGCCCCAGCGCCTTTGTCGGACCCATTTGGAAGAGAGCCTCTTTGATTTCTTCATTAGAGTACTGCTCACATAGAGACGCATTCATAGTGTCATCAACCTTGACAGGTATTGCATCCAGAACCTCATCCATTGACAGAAAAGGGTCCGAGGTGAAAAGGTCTTCATAGAAGGAATGCACCATGCCTTTGATCCCATGTTGGTCCTCACACTTGGACCCATCCTCCCGCACTAATACATCGATGCGGTTGGTTTTTTTCCTTGCCGATGCACGGGCATGGAAGAACGCCGTGTTCCGGTCACCCTCACGTAACCAATCCACTCGTGATCTCTGCCGAGCCATGATCTCCTCACGCTCGAAGAGTTCACACAACTGCTGCTCAATCATCCTTTCCTCTGCCAACACCTCAGGACTGATCGCTGACTCACGCAACTGACGGAGCTTCTTCTCCAAATGATGGATTTTCTTCCGAACCGATCCAAAAACCTCCCTGCTCCAAGTTTGGAGGGAACCAGCCATTTGAATCAATGTCGACCAGGTGGACTGCAAGGGGTTCGGCCCATTTTGACGGTCGGCCCACGCTTCCTCCACTGTCGCATGGTAGTGATACGTCTCAAACGTATCTATAATTTCTTATGTTCCATGCCACTTTATTGATGATTTCTACATGTTTTATACACATTATATGTCATTATTATGCGTTTTCCGGAACTAACCTATTGACGAGATGCCGAAAGGCCAGTTGCTATTTTCTGCTGTTTTTGGTTTCAGAAATCCTAGTAACGAAATATTCTCGGAATCGGACGAAATCACCGCCCAGGTTCCTATTTTTCCCGGAAGCTTCCGGAGCACCGGAGGAGGATGAGAGGGGAGCCGGGGGGCCCCACACCACACCCGGCGCGGGCCGGGGGCGCGCCCCCTAGGGTGTGGGCAGCCCGTGGCCCCTCCGACTCCCTCTCTTCGCCTATTTAAGCCTCTCCGACCTAAAAACACCGACGGAGAGCCACGATACGGAGAAAACCTTCCCGAGCCGCCGCCATCGCGAAATCAAGATTCGGGGGACAGAAGTCTCCGTTCCGGCACCTGCCGGACGGGGAATTGCCCCGGAGTCGTCTCCACCGCCGTCTCCACCGCCGTCTTCACCGCCATCGCTGCCTCCATGATGAGGAGGGAGTAATTCACCCCTGGGGCTGAGGGCTCTACCGTAGCTATGTGGTTAATCTCTCTCTCTCTGTACTCCAATACAATGATCTCATGAGCTGCTTTACATGATTGAGATCCATATGATGAGCTTTGTATCGCTACTAGTTATGTGCTACCCATGTGATGTTATTAAAGTAGTCTATTCCTCCTGCATGGTGTAAAGGTGCTAGTGTGTGCACCGTGTGGTTCTTGTCGTAGGCTATGATCATGATCTCTTGTAGATCGTGGAGTTAATTGTCATTATGATAGTATTGATTGATCTATTCCTCCTTCATAGTGTAATGTGGATAGTGCGTGCACTATGTTAGTTCTTGGTTTATTTTGCAATGATCTATTATGCTCTAAGGTTACTTAAACATGAATATCGAATGTTGTGGAGCTTGTTAACTCCGGCATTGAGGGTTCGTGTAATCCTACGCAACGAATGATGTTCATTATCAAACAAGAGTGTATGTAGCACATATGAGAAGAAGTATTAATTATGCGATCAATGTTGAGAGTGTCCACTAGTGAAAGTATGATCCCTAGGCCTTGTTTCCAATACTGAAAACACCGTTTATTTACTTGTTCGTTGCATGTTTACTCGCTGCCATATTTTATTCAGATTGCTATTACCACTCATATACATCCATATTACTTGTATTTCACTATCTCTTCGCCGAACTAGTACACCTATACACACGACAAGTGTATTTGGTGTGTTGGGGACACAAGAGACTTCTTGCTTTGTGATTACGGGGTTGCTTGAGAGGGATATCTTTGACCTCTTCCTCCCCGAGTTCGATAAACCTTGGGTAATCCACTTAAGGGAAACTTGCTACTGTTCTACAAACCTCTGCTCTTGGAGGCCCAACACTCGTCTACAAGAATAGAAGCACCCGTAGACATCAAGCACTTTTACAGCGCGCTGCGCGGGAGGAAAGGTAAAAGGCTATCATACTCCGGTTCCGAGTAGCAGTACTTTTACGGCGCCATTGTGTGTGTGCTCGAAGCTATTTCCTTTAGACTACTGCAATTGCGACATTTTGTTTCTTGTTTACACTAGTTAGGCATAATGGACAACAAAGAGCTTCTTATTCTATTTCCTGATTTAAGACATGGATGGTTTGATACAAAAATTAAAAAACCTATGGAACCTTATTTACATGATAGTAGCAATGTTATTAGTATGAATGCAATTACTGCTAATGCTATGAAGAAGTCTAAGCTTGGGGAAGCTGGTTTACATAAAAATAATCTTTTTAGCTCCTCCGCTTTGGAAGAAATATTTTGTTCGATAATGCTTTATCTCCCATATGCGATAACTTTAATGATGCTTCGATATTTTAAATCCACCTGCTGAAAGTATTCCGTATAAAATACCTATGGAAATTGTTGAACGTGTTATGGATAACCGCTATGAAGGGGATGGAGCTGTCCATCCTAGGAATCATTTCTTGTTTTTGCATGAATTATGCGGGTTATTCAAGTGTGCAGGTATTTCAATGGATGAAGTTAGAAAGAAATTATTTGTTATATCGCTATCTGGTGAAGCGGCGCATTGGTATAAACTATTGAAGGACGGGCGCTCTCTTGATTGGAAGGATATTGTGCCTCTATTTTATTCCAAGTTTTATCCTCCAAGTGAAATTCACAAAGATCGAAACCATATATATAATTTTTGGCCTCATGATGGAGAGAGTATTGCCCAAGCATGGGAGAGATTGAAGACTTTAATGCTCAAATGCCCCAATCATGAGCTTCCAGGTAATATCATCATTGATAATTTCTATGCAAGACTTTCTTTTCAAGATAAGACCTTGCTGGATACTACTTGTTCGGATCATTCACGAGCAATAAAGAAGAGTTTAAAAGGGACCTTCTTGATCGGATTAAGGAGAACGCTGAAGATTGGGAGAATGACAAAGGTAAAGAGTCGGGTATAAACTATGATTATGAATGCATTGAAACTTTTATGAATGCTTGATAAATTTCGAAATATGAGTGCTACTTATGGTCTTGACTCTCAAGTTGCTGCAAATCTTTATAAAGCCTTTGCTTCTCATTTAGAATTGCCTAAAAGAATTTTGATAAGTATCATGAACCTTTTAAAGAGGCTTGCATGAAGAATGACATTGTTGTTAATGATTGCAATAAGCATGCTCAAACTCCTAAGAATGATATTTCCTATAAGCATGTTAATTTTTGTGGAATACATAGACCTTGTGGAATTAATCAAATAGAAGATGAATATTGTATCCATCACAGAAATGAAAAAACTAGAAAGTGGTCTAGAGCTCTAGATGATCTTGGAGAAAAAGTGTGTGCCCTCTATCCTTTTATTTGTGAACTTTGCCATAGAGTTGGTCATTTTAATTTTCAATGTTCCTCCAATGATAATTCAAACCCCATGAGTGCTGCAAATTTGTATTGTGATGATGAAATTATTCCTAATCAGCATGATGAACTTACCTTATTTTTGAAGTGTGAAGAGTTATCGAGAAAAATTTCTTTGTTAAATATTAACGATCTTGATATTGATGATGTCCTGCATGGTTGTCTTTCTTATTGCATTGATAATAGCCATACAAATACTTACATACAAAATATTTTAGAAGATGACACCTTGCCAAAATATGATAGGACCGCTGTGTGTTTTCAATTAATTAATGAAAAGGAGGGATCCTCCCAAGTTTCTTCTATTGTTTCTAAAAGTAAATCAGGTTATGCGGACAAGCCACCCTTCAAGCCTCTTCCTCCTAAAGAAGGGAGCAAGGAGAGGGAAGTAGAGAAGAAGAAGAAGAAGGGAACGAAGAAGAAGAAGAAGAAGGAGAATAAAAAGAAAGAGGTAACGGCGTATCCCCGCGTGAATGAGATAACGCTAGGTAACCGTAAGTATGTTGCTCCTAATGATTATTGTGATAATGAATCTGAATATGATGATCTTCCTATGCCCTTTACATACATTAACGATCATGATTTGAATGAGCACACTACCTTTGATATTGGAAATCTCTTTGGTACTGATTATGAAAGTAATGATGATAGCATTATTCATGTCCCCTTAAACGATGATATTGAAAGCCCTAAGCTTGGGGATGTTGTGCTTGAAGATCCTATATTTGAGACCTCTACTTTTAGTGAAAATGATGATATTACATACTCTGGTTTAGATAATTGCTATAGAGATGTATATGACACATGTTACAATTATCCTTATGAAACTTGTCATAGTTATGATGGGCTTGCCAAAAACCATTCCCTTAGTATGCAACTTGTTTACCATGTTCAAATTCTTGATAATAATCTTGCTCCAATTACTATTAATGAGAATAACTCTTCTTATGCCAAAATTAATGATACTTCTATGCATATGAACCATGATAAGAATGTTTTAAGTGACGGGTATATTGTGGATTTCATCAATGATGCTACTAAAAGTTATTATGAGAGAGGGAAATATGGTTACATGCATCTTAATAATATTAAGTTTCCCCTCTTTATGTTGAGAATCTTTAAGTTACTCGTGTTTTACCCTCTTATGCTTGTTACTTTGCTCTTCATGAATTCATATGTGTATAAGATTCTTCTGCATAGGAAGCATGTTAGGCTTAAATGTGTTTTGAATTGCCTCTTGAAGCTCTCTTTTGCTTCAAATACTATTTCTTGCGGGTGCATCACCAAAATTGCTGAGCCCATCTTAATGGCTATAAAGAAAGAACTTCTTGGGAGATAACCCATGTGTTATTTTGCTACAATACTTTGTTTTATATTTGCGTCTTGGAAGTTGTTTACTACTGTAGCAACCTCTCCTTATCATGTTTTTGTGCCAAGTAAAGTTTCTATGTCAAAGTTGATGTTATATTTGGGATCGCTGCGCAGAAACAGCATTGCTGTCTGTCACGAATCTGGGCACAGTTCTCTGTAGAAAATTCGAAAAATCTGCCAATTTACGAGCGTGATCCTCAGATATGTACGCAACTTTCATTAGTTTTGAGTTTTTCCATTTGAGCAAGTCTGGTGCCAGCTTTAAATTCGTCTTTACGGACTGTTCTGTTTTTGACAGATTCTGCCTTTTATTTCGCATTGCCTCTTTTGCTATGTTGGATTCATTTCTTTGATCCATTAATGTCCAGTAGCTTTATGCAATGTCCAGAAGTGAAAAAAATGTTTGTGTCACCTCTGAACATGTGAATTTTTGATTATGCACTAACCCTCTAATAAGTTTGCTTGAAGTTTGGTGTGAAGGAAGTTTTCAAGGGTCAAGAGAGGAGGATGATATACTACGATCAAGAAGAATGAAAAGTCTAAGCTTGGGGATGCCCCGGTGGTTCATCCCTGCATATTTCAAGAAGACTCAAGCATCTAAGCTTGGGGATGCCCAAGGCATCCCCTTCTTCATCGACAAAGTATCAGGTTCCTTCTCTTGAAACTATATTTTTATTCGGTCACATCTTATGTACTTTACTTGGAGCGTCCGTATGTTTTTGTTTTTGTTTTTGTTTGAATAAATGATTGTTTGGGAGATAGACACGCTCCGCTGGTTCGTATGAACACATGTGTTCTTAGCTTTTAATTTTCATGGCGAAGGTTGAAACTGCTTCGTTAATTGTTATATGGTTGGAAACGGAAAATGCTACATGTAATAATTGATATAATGTCTTGAATAATGTGATACTTGGCAATTGTTGTGCTCATATAGATCTTGTCTAAGCTCTTGCATCATGTACCTTGTACTCATTAATGAATAGTTACATAGAGCTTGTTAAAATTTGGTTTGCATGATTGGTCTCTCTAAGTCTAGATATTTTCTGGTTGAGGTGTTTGAACAACAAGGAGACGATGTAAAGTCTTATAATGCTTACAATATGTTTATATGTGAGTCTTGCTGCACCATTTTATACTTGAGTTTGCTTCAAATAACCTTGCTAGCCTAAACCTTGTATCGAGAGGGAATACTTCTCATGCATCCAAATACTTGAGCCAATATTCATGCCATTTGTGTCCACCATACTTACCTACTACATGGTATTTCTCCGCCATTCCAAAGTAAATTGCTTGAGTGCTACCTTTAAACAATTCAAAAGTTATTACCTCTTATTTGTGTCAATGTTTTATAGCTCATGATGAAGTATGTGGTGTTTATCTTTCAATCTTGTTGGACAACTTTCACCAATGGACTAGTGGCTTCATCCGCTTATCCAATAATTTTGCAGAAAGAGCTGGCAATGGGATTCCCGAGTCCCAAATTAATTAACAAAAATAGACACTCCTCCATGGTATGTGATTGTTGGACGGCACCCGAAGGATTCGGTTAGCCATGGCTTGAGAAAGCAAAGGTGGGGAGGAGTGTCATCATAATAAAACTAAAATAAAAGGGCACTCCTTCATGGTATGAGATTGTTGGCGAGGCACCCGAGGATTCGGTTAGCCATGGTTTGTGAAAGAAAGGTTGGAAGGAGTGCCACCCAAAAATAAAATAAAATGGGAGCCGCTCTTTGAAGGTTTGTCCGGCAAGGGGTTAGAGAACCCGCTACCATTCGTTGACAACAACAAACACCCCTCAAAACTTTACTTTTATGCTCTCTATATGTTTTCAAAATCAAAGCTCTAGCACAAATATAGCAATCGATGCTTTCCTCTTTGAAGGACCATTCTTTTACTTTATTGTTGAGTCAGTTTACCTATTCTTTCTATCTTAGAAGCAAACACTTGTGTAAATTGTGTGCATTGATTCTTACATGTTTACCTATTGCACTTGTTATATTACTTTGTGTTGACAATTATCCATGAGATATACATGTTAAAGTTGAAAGCAACCGCTGAAACTTATATCTTCCTTTGTGTTGTTTCAAAGCTTTCTACTAAGAATTTATTGCTTATGAGTTAACTCTTATGCAAGACTTATTGATGCTTGTCTTGAAAGTATTATTCATGAAAAGTCTTTGTTATATGATTCATTTGTTTACTCATTATCTTCATCATTGCTTCAAATCTCTGCATTTATCTCATATGCTTACAATAGTATGATCAAGGTTATGATGGCATGTCACTTCAGAAATTATCTTTGTTATCGTTTTACCTGCTCGGGACGAGCAGAACTAAGCTTGGGGATGCTTGATACGTCTCAAACGTATCTATAATTTCTTATGTTCCATGCCACTTTATTGATGATATCTACATGTTTTATACACATTATATGTCATTATTATGCGTTTTCCGGAACTAACCTATTGACGAGATGCCGAAAGGCCGATTCTTGTTTTCTGCTGTTTTTGGTTTCGAAATCCTAGTAACGAAATATTCTCGGAATCGTACGAAATCACCGCCCGGGTTCCTATTTTTCCCGGAAGCTTCCGGAGCACCGGAGGAGGATGAGAGGGAGCCGGGGGCCCCACACCACACCCCGGCGCGGGCGGGGGGCGCGCCCCCTAGGGTGTGGGCAGCCCGTGGCCCCTCCGACTCCCTCTCTTCGCCTATTTAAGCCTCTCTGACCTAAAAACACCGACGGAGAGCCACGATACGGAGAAAACCTTCCAGAGCCGCCGCCATCGCGAAATCAAGATTCGGGGGACAGAAGTCTACGTTCCGGCACCCTGCTCGGACGGGGAATTGCCCCGGAGTCATCTCCACCGCCGTCTCCACCGCCATCTTCACCGCCATCGCTGCCTCCATGATGAGGAGGGAGTAATTCACCCCAGGGCTGAGGGCTCTACCGTAGCTATGTGGTTAATCTCTCTCTCCGTACTCCAATACAATGATCTCATGAGCTGCTTTACATGATTGAGATCCATATGATGAGCTTTGTATCGCTACTAGTTATGTGCTACCCATGTGATGTTATTAAAGTAGTCTATTCCTCCTGCATGGTGTAAAGGTGCTAGTGTGTGCACCGTGTGGTTCTTGTCGTAGGCTATGATCATGATCTCTTGTAGATCGTGGAGTTAATTGTCATTATGATAGTATTGATGTGATCTATTCCTCCTTCATAGTGTAATGTGGACGGTGCGTGCACTATGTTAGTTCTTGGTTTATTTTGCAATGATCTATTATGCTCTAAGGTTACTTAAACATGAATATCGAATGTTGTGGAGCTTGTTAACTCCGGCATTGAGGGTTCGTGTAATCCTACGCAACGAATAATGTTCATTATCAAACAAGAGTGTATGTAGCACATATGAGAAGAAGTACTAATTATGCGATCAATGTTGAGAGCGTCCACTAGTGAAAGTATGATCCCTAGGCCTTGTTTCCAATACTGAAAACACCGTTTATTTACTGTTCTGTTGCATGTTTACTCGCTGCCATATTTTATTCAGATTGCTATTACCACTCATATACATCCATATTACTTGTATTTCACTATCTCTTCGTCGAACTAGTACACCTATACACTCGACAAGTGTATTTGGTGTGTTGGGGACACAAGAGACTTCTTGCTTTGTGATTACGGGGTTGCTTGAGAGGGATATCTTTGACCTCTTCCTCCCTGAGTTCGATAAACCTTGGGTAATCCACTTAAGGGAAACTTGCTACTGTTCTACAAACCTCTGCTCTTGGAGGCCCAACACTGTCTACAAGAATAGAAGCACCCGTAGACATCAGGTAGTCATCTGCTCGCCGCCATGCCGCTTCATACCGAAACGGCCGATGTACCTGGCGTTGCTCATGCCTCACTGCACTGGCCACACAATCAATGACAAGTGCATAATGGTCAGAGGTTGTTGTAATCACATTCTCAACATGACAGTCCGCAAACCTTGTAGCAAAGTCAACATTGCTGACTGCTCGATCCAGGCGAACCCTGACATTACTTTGCGCATCCTGACGGTTGCACCAAGTGAATTTGGGGCCTGAGAAACCCATATCAGATAGACTGCATGTATCCATGCAATCCCTGAACAGCTCAATCTGAGCATCAGATCTATCCCTCACGCCATAATGCTCATCATGACAGAGCACCTCGTTGAAATCCCCACAGCAAATCCATGCACCGCGGCGGTTCTGACTCAGGCGACGGAGAAGATCCCAGAAGATGTGCCGATGCTCACGCCTCGGCTCACCATAGACGAAGGTAGCAAACCACGGTGCCGCATCATCAGTCTTCACTGTCACATCAATGCAATGTGAGTTGAAACCACCAAGTGACACGGAGCATGGTTGCTTCCAAAAGAGTGCAAGGCCGCCACTGCGACCCTCACAACTAACCGCAAAAGAACCAGTATAGCCCAAAGACCACATGAATCCTTTCGCTTTCTTATCCCACATCTTTGTTTCAGAGAGGAAGAGGAGGGCAGGTCTAAACTTCTTCACCAAAAAGCGAAGTTCACCAACTGTCGCATCTGACCCAAGACCAGACAGTTCCAAGCAATGATACTCATTGCGTCTGGCGGGGCTGTTCCACAGCCGCCGCCTGATCCGCCGATCCTGGTACAATCGTCTTACACTTCTTATTGGAGTCTGAACTGTGAGCATCCCCATCAGGTATTGGTACTGAGCTTGATTTGTCCACCACGACAAGGGCCCGCTGGTCCGCTACTCCAGCTTGCTCAATGGCTAGCACCGGGGTTGCCGCAGCTTTCGCCGCTTTCCTCTTGGTACCAGTTGCTGCTCGGCCCGTGCTCTTTTGAGGAAACAACTCACGCTCCGTGCTCCCCCTGCCACGACCGCGCGTCCCACGCCCACGGCCTCTGCCTCCACCTCGGCCCCCCTTAAGAGGGGACGAGACCTCTTGATCATCCATTTTGGTTTGCTCCTTACTGACTCCCTTGCCCCGATCATCACCATTAAAGGATGATGGAGTGTTGGCCGAGCCCTTCGAACCCGAGGTATTATGGTCAACACCCACGGAAGCAGTACTGGCACTAGACTTGGAGCCTCCCATCTTCCTCGCACTCTCCTCTGGCGGTGAAAGCTTCTGGATAGCATATGGGAGCTCATCCTTCTCATCTCGATCTGCCGGTGTGGCACACGACAACGCCGAGTGTCCCAGAAGACCGCAAGAGAAACAGTAGTACGGTAATTTCTCGTATTGCACCTGATACATATCAGTAGACTGCAGCTTGCTTGAGAAAACAGTCACATAGCGCACTAAGGGTTCATGCACCTTAATCTCCACCCTTACACGCATGAAGCCGCCCCAGCACCTGCCAAGGGCATCAGAGACAACCTTCTTCACCAGGCCAATAGGCTTGGCAATCTCTACGCCACGCTGTGAGTTCATCAATCTATTTGGCAGCGCAAGAATCCTGGCCCAGATAGCCAATCTGTCGAAAACCACATCTTGTGGTTGGACATCCGCGTCATATTTCTTCATCAGGACGACATGTTTTCCCACCGTCCAGGGTGATCCTTCCAACACCCGATCTCGATCCGCCTTTGATCCAAATTCAGCAATGAACAGATTGGCGCCCGCGGGGTTTAGTGTGAGACCTCGCGGGTTTCCCCATGCCGGCGTCAGTGCCGACGAGATAGTCTGGATATGGAGGGTATTGGGAGCCAGTACCTTACCCACGAAGGCACGATCTGGATCCACCAAATTGAGATCCTCCGTATCGTCCACCACCACAGCTTCAGCTTCGATCGTAGTCAGGCGCAAGCGCGCCATCATTGATTCCATCCTCTCGCCCGATCTTGAGATCCAGGCGCATCAACCGTCGGGGCCGCTGCCCCTGTACCTCCCATCGTCGACGGATCGACCACAGGAAGACCACCACCAGCTCCAGGAAGACCCACCTCCTTCGCCCCCGATCGCACACCCTCCTTATGTCCTTCCATCGCCACCCAGTTCCAGATCGCTTTTCCAAACCCAGCCAAGGGTGGGAAACACTGCTATAGTGCCCCTTAATCACCCCGAACCTAGCCGAAAAAGGACCGGGCTAGCAAGAGCAGACAACGGAGGATCGAATTGATGGAGAGAGCACGAAGAAAAACGAGATCAGCAATCGAGATCGCTGCCTCAAGGGAGTTCTAGACCTAGGAAACCGCACGTCGCAGGAGCGCCGTGGAAACCCTAGCCCCGAACAGTTTTTTTACTTTGGGAGGGTCTTAATTCTTCTGTCTTCTGTGCTCGTTTCAACGTGTGGAAGTTTAGTTTCGGGAATATTTCAGCCAGTAATGAAACAATTTCAGTGATTTTGGTTTTCATCTTGGCCAAAGTGCCGAAATTTTCTTTCAAAATTCATTTAAATATTAAAAAATTGGAAAGATATTTGAGTTATGTGTACTAGTACTGAAATATTTGAAATATTTTGACCGAAAGATAATTATTTTGAGGTCTACTGAAATCTCACTGATAATGATTCTTTGGAGACTATGGAGAGATCAAGACTAGCTGCCGCGCCAGATAACTCACCACAAGCACCTTCAACCTGCAACACCACCACTAAAAACATGCAAGCTGTTGAATGAAGATGCATCAGGAAGGTAGGAAAACCGGAGGCATCAACCATCACAAGATTGGAGTTTGACAAGCAACCTCCAGACCTCACTCGTCGCCGCAGATGAAGCATCGCCAACAACCATCACCGACCAACGGAAAATCTCCAACCATAACAGCAGCCCCGAACCGTGCCTTCGAGAAGGGTGCCCAAGTAAGGGGTTAGGGTTTTCACCTAGAGTAGGGGTGGGTGGGGGAGAGGGGGCCTCAACGAAGCCTTAGAGGAGGGAACAGGCGCCAAGGGCATTGATGACATCGTGGCCACTGCTAGCCAGGGTTTCCCCCAGTCCCAAATACCCCACCACCATCCACCCGACCAAATCGCAGGTCCGACCAGGAACTAGAGCTTCACCGGTCAAGGACGGAGATCTCCCACACCTGACGCCGCAGGCCGGCGGTGATGTGGGCATTACCCTTCGGGTACCCGACATTGCTATACCTAGTGCAGATTATGAAGATGGACCAGCACAAGGACTCAACAAGCTGGACCCACACGTAATATCGACTTGGACTACAAGAAATAACTCTCTGATTCGTAGTCGACTAGGACTCTTGTAAACCCTAGCCTAGTTGCATATATAAAGCCAGGCAGGGATATCCCTTAGATGATTATTCAGAAAAACAGAAAAACATACACGCGATACGTCTAGACATCGCAACCAACATATTAGAACTAGACTAGATTCAACTCCCCCTACGGCGGCCCCGTGTACACATATATTCTTATAGTGGATTGCTAGTAGGACGTAGTGATCCTCCACCGCGGGGACGTGAACCTGGGTACATCGTGCTTTCTCTCGCTCCCGGAATCTCCATCATCGCCTTCTGTAAACCCTAAGCCCCTCATGGTGGACATTGCCGAGGAGCCGCCTCATCAATTGGTGCCGTCTATGGAAAACGCGACAACTGGATTTCATTATCCGAGCGAGATCCCTCATCATCATCAAAACATCAAGATCGCATCCGAGCGCAAGAATCTGGAGTTCGTCGTCATTGAAGACCGATCACCCGACTCAACGAAAAAAATAAGCGGCGACCCCGGCGTGTGATTGCAAGATCGATCGGGTGGCAGCGTTTTTCTTGAAGGGTCAATTCCCAAGACGGAAATACAAGTCAAGCATATACATGCACGCGACTACAGGGATCAGCAAGGCAAGCCACGCATCAAGTATCAGCAAGTTATGCTTTTTGGGCAGATCGAGCACGCATGCGAATATCATGGTGAATTCAAGAAATGTAAACGTCCATCAGCGGCAGCTCACTCAATTCCCAAAGATAAGAGAAGTCTACGATGAAAAGAAAAGATACCAAGTTGACCCTGGCAGGCCCGTTGCGGATTCACCGACCCGCTTCGTCATGTCGAATATTTTCGGCTAAACATCGCATGACACTAGAAACATCAAGTGTTATATTTTCAGCTAATTATTATTTGCAAAATATATTCAGCCAAATATTTTTCGGCTCGTACTATTTGCGTGCAGTTTTTTGCGCCTTAATATAACTACAGTTCAGGAATAAGCTTCGACTACTTTGTTGTGTCGATCTCGTTCGCCATCACACACATCTGTAGGGATTCGTAGCATACAAAACAAACATTTTCCTACCGCAAGAATAAATAACAAGCCAAGATCTAATCTAGTAGATGGTAGCAACGAGGTGAAGATCATCATACCCTTGAAGATCGCTAAGCGTTAACGAGATAAATCTCGTGGTTGATGTAGTAGATCACTTGCCGCTTGCAAAAGCGCGTAGAAGATCTTGACGATGCCACAATCAAGCAGCACCTCCGCACTCGGTCACACGTACGGTGTTGATGACGACGTCCTTCTCCCCGTTCCAGCGGGCAGCGGATATAGTAGATCCTCCTCGGAATCCCGCCAGCACGACGGCGTGGTGACAGTGATGGTGGAGATCTCTGGGAGCGCTTCGTCGTAAGCACGGCGGGAGAAGATGGAGGTGGGAGTGGCTAGGGTTTGGGAGAGGGGGCACTTGGGCACCGGCCTTGGGTGCCCTTGGGTGTGCGGCTGTTGTGGTGGTCGGCCCTCTCCCTCTCCCTCTCTTTATATAGGTGAAACCCCCTAGGGTTTGCCCCAAAACCAATCTGAAGTCCAACTCCAAAATTGCCATAATAGGGAAACCTAGGTGGAGTGGGATTTCTCCCTTTCCTTCTCCTTTGGCCGGCCAAGGTGGTGGATTCCACCATGGACTCCACCTTCCCTCTTGGTTGGCCGGCAAGGGTTGGTGGAGTCCATCCGGGACTCCACCTTCCATAGTGATTTATTCCGGAATCTTCATTCTAGCGTCTTCCATTAATGCACCGGATCATTTCCAAACTTGAAAAGTGACTTCTTATATATGAATCTATTCTCCGAACCATTCCATAACTCCTCATGATGTCATGGATCCCATCCGAGACTCCGAACAACATTCGAACTCCATTCCATATTCCATATCTACTTAAAACGACATCGAACCTTAAGTGTGTCACCCTACGGTTCGAGAACTATGCAGACATGATCGAGACTCTTCTCCAATCAATAACTAATAGCGGGACCTGGAGATCCATAATAGCTCCCACATATTCATCGATGACTTCGAGAACCATTTACATAAAATAACAATTCCCTTTGTCCGTGATATTTTACTTACCCGAAGTTTGATCGTCGGTATCTCCATACCTAGTTCAACCTCGTTACCGATAAGTACTCTTTACTCGATCGTACCGTGATATGATATCCCTTGTGAGCCAGTCACATACTTGCAAGCTAATTGGATGTCATTCCACCGAGAGGGCCCAGATTATATGTATCAGTTATTAGGATGGACAAATACCACTATTGATTCACGTGCCTCAACCCTATACTTTCCGAGCAATTAATGCCACCTTTATAACAACCCATTTACGAAGTAGTGTTTGGTGTCATCAAAGCATCCATCCGGTGAAGGTGATTAACATGATCTCATGTTCGAAGGATTAAGTTACTATGTATCTTAAAGCTTGAAGCACAACGAACTAAATGACTTGATCATATGCTACGCTTACTATGGGTGTATGTCCATCACATCATCCACCCAATGATATGGCCTTGTTATCAATAACATCCTATGTTCATGATCATGAAACTATGATCATCTATTAATCAACAAGCTACTTTAACAAGAGGCATACTAGGGACTCTTTTATGTTTACAAAACACACATGTATTAATGTTTCCAGTTAATACAATTATAGAATGAGATGCAAATATTTATCATAAACACAAAGATATAATAATAACCACTTTATTATTGCCTCTTGGGCATATCTCCAACAGCGTCCGCCATCGTGCACTCGGGGGCTCGCTTGTCGTGGACCCAACATCGTGCACTCACCACGCCCGGGGCTCGCCCGTCGAGGATCCATCACATCGATTGCGTCCTCTTCATCGACTATTTTTGGCCAGGCGCCGCGCGACTACATCGACTGCGTCCGCCGCATGACCTGCTTCCACGTTGGCTCCGCCGTAGCCGATATAAAAAAGCTAAGGATTCCTCTTCCAAGAGTCAATTATTATTTACTTTCGCCACACCCGAACACTCAGGGCTGCGCCATTACATCGTTACCACAAATACATCCTCCGGAAATGCGAAGTAAAATAATCAAGATATGGGGCTAAGGACTACTACATCGGACAGAAATCAAGTTATTACTGGATTTATTTTCTATGGTTATCTAGCACTGACCCGATGAACTTCCGGGCCAAGGGATTCAACTATATGGTTTTATTTGTTTCTCCGTATACTGTCGTTGCTTAGTAGACGGTACCTCGGAGGAGGGATCCTCACGAGGGGGAAAAGAAGTGGGGGCCATAGGGCGGAGTGTCCTCGGGACGGTAGTACGCGAGTTACCCAGCTTCGGAACACCTGCACGGAGACAGGGCCTACTGCTGCTTGTCTGGAATTATCTGGGCGCTTGCGCGTTGTTACAATGAGTTGTGGTTGTGCCTCTAGGGCTCCCGGAATCCGGCTTATATAGACGCACGGATCTAAGGTTTACATGGAGAGTCCTAGCCGGAATATAAGTTGGCTAACTACGGTACAATATCTTGCCGTGTACGTCAATGATCCGCCTTCCATCTAAGCCGTATTGGATCCGGGTACTTTATGGGCCTCCACGGATCCGGCCTTCTTCGTAGGTCGGTTAGGATCCGGCTCCTTGCTCCTGGGCTGGACTTCATCCTTCATGATCAACAGCAACTGGGCCGCCCGATGGGCCACATGCCATCATCACCGTCTGTGGGCCACCCGGGCTTGCCGGATCTAGGCCATGTCATTGATATACCCATAAAGTATACCCACAACAGTATCCCCCAAAGTTCTCCGAGATTCATCATTCCTCCGACTTTAATCAACTCAGATCCGAAGAGAATCTTGAAGAGCTTCCAAACTTTTACTCGTTTCCGACTTTATCTTCTGGGAAATCTCCCGTTCTTCAGTAATGACAATGTAACGGAATTTCCACTTTTCCCGCGCACAACTTCCTATTTTTCCGCACTAAATTTTCAAAGATGCGAATCTTCAGCCGGAAATTTCGGGAGCGCATAGTTAAGTTACCTCCACGTAGTTTTACCGCTTTTGACCTAAGACACGTATCAAGCATCCAACGGTGAGACCGTTCAGTTTGCACCGTCAGATCCGAAACACGAATCTCCGCGCAAGGTCTATAAATATCCCCCACATGCGGTAACTTCTCATTCTTTCACCATCTCACCCACTTCGTCTTCTTCCTCGCGCCGCGCCACCCGACAGATCTCAACTCCGGCGAGCTCCTCCACGGAAAGCTTCGCGCGCCGCCACTCCAAGGTTCTCCTTGCGCCAAGATCGTCTCGGTTGATCGGGAAATTCTTCCCGCGGCCGATTCGTGGTCACGCAGCGTGGTTTGCTTCAAGTCCGGCGACCTTCTCTTCGCCGGAGCTCCGCCGAGGAGTCGCCTCGTCAGGCGGAGAGACAACACGACCATGCCATCCGCTCGCCGCCGCCTTGCTGCTCCCACGACCGCGACGCGGGCTCGCCGCAAAGCCGACACTGTCACCACCACCCTGAGCTGCCGCTCCGCCGTCCAAAAGCCCCCACCTTGGGAACAACCTGCAGCACCTCCGCCGCCTTTGTCCACATCTAGTTCGTCATCACACGAAGCATCTGCCGCCACGAGCGAAGGGGGTGGCCGCTGGGTTCCAGCCTATGGAGAGACGCAGAGGAGCAGGAAGAAGCCACCGAGCAGTGACCTCAGTGCGGTAGCCACCCTCCATGCGAACGCGTTGAGGAGCCGAGGGCGGAGTGCCAGGAGCCTAGGGCCAGATCCCCGCCGCCCTCCTTCACCGGCGCCGCGGTCTTTGATCGGCACCAGCTCTGGGAGAGACGACGAGGAGGGAGAGAGGAATGAGCGGGGGCGACGACGGGCTAGGGTTCGCCTCCTCGGTCGCCTAGAGAAGACGACACAACACACAAGGTGGCGTTGTGTCTCCCAAAGTACAACTTTGAGTGACCTACATTCGTGGGATGAGTATCTCACAGGACGATGGAAAATTCTACCACCTTCGCCCATAAAAAGATGTTGAAGATTTATCCCAAATCTTTTTATGGACAGAGGTTGTATATTTTTTTTGAGCTTGAGACTCTTTGGCAGCTTAATTTATCAAAATATTGGTTAGAAGGTGGTTTGAATTATCCACATCAGTGGAATGTGCTGGCGTTGCACAGTTACTAGAATGTTCCATCAAATCAATAGCCTACTCTACTTTAACGTTTGAAGAGATATTGGAATTTTGTGCCCTCACCTGTTGATGAGTCGTGGCCACATCCGCTCTAAAAAATTTCAACGCCACTTCCACTAAACTCGCCACGAAACACACACGAACTCCACGCACACACGCATTACCCCCAATTAAGCTCTTTCCATTGTTGTAGGCGTAAATTACTCTACAAATCAAACGGCCGTCTAAGCTCTTTCCATTGTTTCCTCTCTGTTATACTTAAATATCCTACCCCTCTTTCTCCTCCTCCCCAGTTCTGAAACACATCGATCGGAGCAAGCCCCAGGCCCAGGCAGGAATATGCAGGGTTCCTCCTTCCAGAGTCCAGTCATGGTGATCGATGCAAGTTCCTCAGTCCCAACTCCAATGCATCCATGTGTATCCTCCCCATCTTAGTTTCCTCTGTGTTACTTTATTGTTATTCATCTGATTCTCCTCTCGGTCCTTAGGTTAATGGAACATTGTAGTTTATTGTTATTTTCTTTTGCTAGTTTAGTTAGGGGATTCTTGCACAAGAAGGAGATGCAGTATTGTCTACCTTGTACCATCTGATCTTGCATTGCTGAATTTAGGCATCTCCGTTCTTCCATTCTCGAGAGTATCAGATGCAAGTTGTCATACAACCTGAGTGCATCACTTCTGATATATAGATTATTGACATGTGTTGTAGAATCATTATTTTTTAAGGACCTGTGAACCCATGTGATGGGGTTGTACATCCATTCCCCGATCCTCAACCAAGTGAACAGGGCTTGCTTCCTGTGATGTCACGTTACTGAAAGTTTCGACTGACATTGTTATGAGGCCACTTTAGTAATGTTTTATGTCAGAAATCTCATTAGCCCATTCCCTTCTTTTTCTCCGATTATTCAGTTATGCATACCTTATCATTCTGCCCAACAAATTAAAACCTATATGTTTATCTTGTTTTTTCTAGTGCTCAGCCAGTACAAGTACATGTGTTTCGTTTTGGTCTATTCTAAATTTGAACCTTCATTTGACACAATAAGTAATTTGGTTATCACAGTATGAGGGGGTCGTTAATATTGTCGGTGAACAGTCTGTGGGAATTGATGACTGCGATGAACGAGACGCCGAGTTCGATTATGCTCCTTTGAATGTAAGTGTTAATTTATTGAGTTTGTATATGCATTAGAAGGCAGAAATGGCTCCATTCAGAGCATCACTACCTACCGATGGAAGAAATGGTATCTTCATATTGCTACAATAGTTATTCCTTTCCATCTTGGTCATAATAATTTTATAAAGCATATAACCTGCTGATCTCATCTCATTATGGCAGGTTGTGACGCCAGAGAGCATGGAGAGTGTGCCGATTAAGCGTTCGGGCGGTCGGGTTAAAGTGTGGGCACAGAGAACAAAACCTTACAAAGTAAGATAATATACACATACTAATTACATCTATGTGTTTATACTTCTGTTATGCACATGTCTTGTAAGGGAAAGTAGAAAAATAAACAGAGCTTCCTGTTTTCATTTATCAAGTCATAATGCTTCAGAGATCTTGGCTCGTCCACAACTCAGATTATTCTCTGTTTTCGGCCACACATAATTAAATTTGTTTCTCTTCTTTGACCGGTCGTGTTACAGAGGAAGAAAATGTGGCCAGAAGCTTCCAAATCTTCGAAGAGTGACAAGAGTGATAATTTTGTTCCGACGGTAAACCCTACACTAAATATAACGAACTTGAATAAGTTACATGTCCATATAAGTGTGACAATACATATTTATCTTCTTACACTCGATTATCCATAATCGAGTGTAAGAAGATAAATATGTATTGTCACACTTTGCATTGGAACAGACTAAATATAAACAATTTCCTCTGATTTGATTGCTTGTTTTACAGAGGAAGAGAGGGAGGCAGGCAGTTCCCAAGTCTGCTAAGAGCAAGATGGGGCGGAAATCGGCATTGGCTTACATCAGCAGCAGTGGTAGTGAGGGCGAGAGGAACGAAGATGATGATTTCGACCCGACAGTAAGGGTCCTACATGAAATATTATTAAATTATTTGTTAACCACATATTGACATATATAAAATTATTAAATTATTTGCTTTGCTCTGATTTCTTGTGTTACAGAGGATGAGAAGTTGGCCGGCAGGCTCCAACTTTGCCAAGAATAACAAGGACAATAATTTTGTGCCAACGGTAAGTCCTGAACGGAATAATCAAACTTGAAGGAATCACATGTCCATATCGCACTCAATTATATTTTTGGAAAGATGGAAAAATATAATACTCCCTCAGATCCAAATTAATTTGTGCATATTTATGTAACATGTTGCTGAAAATCTATATAGATTCAATGAATTTGCGTGAACTAATTTGGATCAGAGGGAGTAGCATAATTGAGTGTAAGCAGTTCAGTACGTACTGTCACACTTGGCATAGAAAAATAGACTACCTAGGAATAAGTTGCTCTGATTTGATTGCCTGCATTACAGAGGAAGAGAGGGAGGCCAATTGGTTCAAAGTCTGCTAAAAGCAAGATGGGGCGAAAACCAGCATTCACTCACATATGCAGTAGTAATAGTGAGGGCGAGAGAGGAAAAGATGATGATTTTGATCTGGCGGTAAGGATCCTACGTGGAAACATTTCAAATTGCTTCATTTAAGATATTTTTTAATTCAAATCTTGAAAGAATCATATATATTCATGTACATCCATTCTGTGAAAAGCATCTTATTGGAGCAATAGATTAACTAAGATATGTTGTACTCACAGGTCCCCGATGCTGATGGCCAAAAGAAATATCCAAGGTACTTCAACTTTTGTTACTTTTTCGTGAGTAGAGTATGATGTTAAAAACTTCAAGTGTGTCTGAATTATGCACCTGAATATTCACCAAAATAATAGGGTTCAGGGCAGATGTGGCCCTGCTTTCAAAAGAGTTTTGGAGGTACAGGAGAAATTTCCAGGAGAATATCCAAGCTGCACCAAGTGTATGATGCCATCTAATGTCCTTAGTGTTTTTTGGCTGGTAAGTTTATGTTTACTATGTGTTGGTATGTTACAGTATCACCAGTTAATTTAGCTTATTTTTTCTTCCTCATTTAACTTTGAGAGCTCTCTGACATTTATTTTTCCAGCATCTCTCGAGTGACTTCTGCAGAAGCTATCTTCCAGAGAGTGATGTCTTAATGACATTAGAAGATGAGGATGGGCAGACGGATTATGCAAACTACAAAAGTAGAAGGTGCGGTCTCAGTGGTGGGTGGGGAAGATTTGCGACGGATCATAGACTTAAGGTCGGCGACATCGTGGTCTTTGAGCTCGTGGAGACGACAAAATTCAAGGCAGAGTCCTCCTTCATAGTATTTTTTTCTCAAATGCAGGAGCACTACCATGAATTCATTGATCTGATTATCATTTGACTATTGTTTTCAGGTGTATATAAAAAGACAGGAGTTGGCAACTACTGATGATGATGTCAGGTGCAAGGAGGATACAGGCGTTACCACCAGAGGCAGCAGCTCAGCACCCGGGGATGATGCGGACAACCTAGCCGGTGTAGAAGCAATAGGTGATGTCGATGATGGCATGGTATCTCCAGATCAAGTCATCAAAGATCCTGATGACATCACTGCTCGTTCATCGACAGATCAATCGTCGGTGCAGCATGAGGGGTACGAAGAGGTCCAGCTCGAGGAGGACGATGCATTGGAGAAGATGAAAGCCCTCAAGTTGGAGATGGCGGCTCTGACAGATGCTTTGAAGGAGGTGGATGTCGATTTGGGAGAGTTGGAGTCGAGTGTGAAGAAGAATGCTCAAGCTATGCAGCAGATGGCGAATGCTCAAGTATGAAAAGAATGCCCAAGCTATGCTCAGATGGCAAATGCACGATGGTGACTGTCAACAATCTGTGCACGTCTTCAGTAACATTTTGTAATTTTGTTTTGATAACATCTTCAGGAACATTTTTTTAAGAATATCTTCAGTGACTAGGTACTGTTTCTGGTGCACATCAATTTGAACCTGTGCACAGCAATGCTGCAAAATGGAAGGAAGAACAGTTGTCCAGTTTCATAAACATGCGAGACTGGATTCAAATTCACACAAGCAATTACTAAATAGATGGCCAAGCACTGGAGATGAAGTCAGTACATTAAGCTTGTTAACATTACAATTTACTACTGATCTACCAAATGAATTATTACAGTTTACAAATGACAAAGTCAAATGAATTAAATACATTACACTTGGTAATATTACAATTTACAACTAGGTCATTTTACCGCTGCTTTAGTAAGGGAATTATGCCTAACCAAACGGCTAACAATCTGGAACCAAACCGAGTAAAAGAAGGCTGCATATGGCTACAGCAGACCAACCATATCAAAATCTCTCCTACTAAAAAAGAAGGAACTGCTTCCATCGTCAATTGGTACGTCGTCAGTTTCATCCTTCGTCCAACTGCCCGAGCGTCCCTCGTCCCGCAAACAGCGCTGCCCAAAAAAACTCTTCGTCAAAATTGTTCGCTCGCATACAGTGCCCTGCCGCCCCTCCCTTCCCTGTCTCGAACAGGACCCTCGCGCAGTCCCCGCTCCTCTCTTGCACCTGCATCGCTGCCGTTCACATCGCCCTTGGAAACCCATCCTCTACCGTGCTCGCTGACGATCCCTCCTACGCCAACCACTTTCTACCATTCCCCATACTCAGGAACGCCGCCTGCCTCCTCGGCGGTGCCGCCGCCGCTTGTGCCCCGTGCTCTCCAAGATCTGCATCTCGCCGGAGGCCGCCAGCAGCGCCTTCACGGAGTTCAGCGACTCGGCGCCGTTCCGCTGGACTCCAGATGGCGCCGCCGCGGACGAGGCCGAGGAGCCCGACTTCGATGACGATGACGGCAGTGGCGGCGCGCGGCTGCCACATGGACGATGCTCGCCGGCTCTGTCCTCCTGCCCTCGCCTTCCTCCTCGGCCTCCACCACACTGGTAAGGTACCGTGAGGACGAGTCGTCGATTTGTTCAGGCTGCATCTTTGCAGAGCGCATGTGCAAGTCCCAAGTCGAGGAAGAAGTTCGAGATCATCACCAAAGTCTTTCTTAGTCGATCTTCATAGTAAACATTGACCTGCACAACTTCTGGCAATTATTTAAATCTCATTGACCTTCAGAACTTCTGGGTGTGCCGACAACATCATCTTGATCCGCCCCCATGTGTGTTCCTGTCTTTCCGAATGAAATCGACCCACACCATTTGATCCCAGTGTGTGTTTTTCTTTTGTCTGCGGAGGACTGGTCACACGATGCATGATTTGTTGTGGAGTGTTTATTGAGCCGAAACCTGTGGCGCGTCTTTGAAAGGTCCTGGGGTGCGCACCTCATGGGTCTGCACAGTCGTTCATAGAAACTGTGAGTCCTTGCAGCTGGATTCATCAAATTGTGGTCTGTGTGTCAATGTTCGTATTGGGTATACAGGTTGCAGGTTCATTGTCCTATGTTACAAATTGATCCTGTTCATGTTATTGGACTGAATTTTGATGTGCAGCGTCCAAACATTCACATGGAAGAGCATTCAGGCTTATGGTTTCTGCACCAAGCCTTTGCCGTTAAGAGTTTTCTCGATAGTTGGGACTGCCGAGGTTTCTCTTGAGGATGAAGATTCCATCTCTCCCATGGTTGAGCACCTGCCACGCATTAAGTTGAAGAGGCCAGACAAGACGGCTACACACATTATGAATGTAAGCCAAGAGTTATTTCAGGAGTCATGGAACATCAAGTAATGTTGCAATGATCACTTGGACAACTTAATCTCTCCTACTAAAAAAGGAGGAACTGATTCCGTCGTCAATTGGTACGTCGTCAGTTTCGTCCTTCGTCCAACTCCCCGATCGAGCGTCCCTCGTCCCGCAAACAGCGCTACCCAAAAAAACTCTTCGTCAAAATTGTTCGCTCGCATCCAGCGCCCTGCCGCCCCTCCCTGCCCTGTCTCGAACAGGACCCTCGCGCAGTCCCCGCTCCTCTCTCGCACCTGCATCGCTGCCGTTCACATCGCCCTTGGAAACCCATCCTCTACCGTGCTCGCTGACGACCCCTCCTTCTACCATTCCCCATACTCAGGAACGCCGCCTGCCTCCTCCGCGGTGCCGCCGCCGCTTGTGCCCCGTGCTCTCCAAGATCTGCATCTCGCCGGAGGCCGCCAGCAACGCCTTCACGGAGTTCAGCGACTCGGCGCCGTTCCGCTGGACTCCAGATGGCGCCGCCGCGGACGAGACCGAGGAGCTCGACTTCGATGACGATGACGGCAGTGGCGGCGCGCGGTTGCCACATGGACGATGCTCGCCGGCTCTGTCCTACTGCCCTCGCCTTCCTCCTCGGCCTCCACCACACTGGTAAGGTACCGTGAGGACGAGTCGTCGATTTGTTCAGGCTCCATCTTTGCGGAGCGCATGTGGAAGTCCCAAGTCGAGGAAGAAGTTCGAGATCATCACCAAAGTCTTTCTTAGTCGATCTTCATAGTAAACATTGACCTGCACAACTTCTGGCAATTATTTAAATCTCATTGACCTTCAGAACTTCTGGGCAACTTCTGGGTGTGCCGGCAACATCATCTTGGTCCGCCCCTATGTGTGTTCGTGTCTTTCCGAATGAAATCGACCCACACCATTTGATCCCAGTGTGTGTGTTTTTTTGTCTGCGGAGGACTGGTCACAGGATGCATGATTTGTTGTGGAGTGTTTTATGGAGCCGAAACCTGTGGCGCGTCTTTGAAAGGTCCTGGGGTGCACACCTCATGGGTCTGCACAGTCGTTCATAGAACCTGTGAGTCCTTGCAGCTGGATTCATTAAACCGTGGTCTGTGTGCCAATGTTCGTATTGGGTATACAGGTTGCAGGTTCATTGTCCTATGTTACAAATTGATCCTGTTCATGTTATTGGACTGAATTTTGATGTGCAGCGTCCAAACATTCACATGGAAGAGCATTCAGGCTTATGGTTTCTGCACCAAGCTTTTGCCGTTAAGAGTTTTCTCGATAGTTGAGACTGCCGAGGTTTCTCTTGAGGATGAAGATTCCATCTCACCCATGGTTGAGCACCTGCCACGTTGAAGAGGCCAGACAAGACGGCTACACACATTATGAATGTAAGCCAAGAGTTATTCCAGGAGTCATGGAACATCCAGTAATGTTGCAATGATCACTTGGACAACTTAACATATTCATTACTTGAATTCCTCAGATCTTAAACAAAGAGCCAGTCGACAAAGTCCGCATAGAGAAGGAGATTCCTTTGTATAGCCTGGATGTATTATTCAACGAGAGTTGTAACTACCAAGTAAGTGTACTCTCGACTTAGTGTTGTTCATTTATATATATTCTTTTCTGATTCTATGTAGAAAGGGCAAGTTCCTAAGAACAAGCGGCAGGAGTCTACATCGGAAGGCGTCGCCATAGAAAGGCACAATGCTGGGATTGCTACAAACTTTCAAATTGTGTAGATTAGTAGCTGGTGTTGGAGTTGAGTCGGTCTTTCCACTGTAACTGACACCAAATATTTGCTTTTCCCTTCCATTTTTCTTTTTCTTTTTTGAGAGCACGCAAAACTTGTGCCTTATCTTTATAGAAGAAGAAGCAAAACTTTTACAAGAAAGCACAAGAGTGCTGAGACACACGCACACCACCTCCCTCCGCCTAGGCCTACTCTCTCGCTATACCTAGCCTCTCTCCTCTCTTGGCCCTCTCCTAGAGGTGAAACTTATCTCTAATCTGCACTAGCATTTGGTCTACCGTTTTCTGCTCCCTCTCATTTCAAAAGGCCATTGCGTTCCTCTGCTTCCCGGAGCGTCCTTG
>NC_061508.1:43514513-43615230 GCF_022539505.1 Lolium rigidum
ATTTATCCATGTGCTACTCTAGTGATTTGTTATTAAAGTAGTTTATTCCTCCTGCATGTGTGCAAAGGTGACAGTGCGTGCACCGTGTTAGTACTTGGTTTATGCTATGATCATGATCTCTTGTAGATTATGGAGTTAACTATTGCTATGATAATATTGATGTGATCTATTCCTCCTACATATGCATGAAGGTGACAGTGTGCATGCTATGCTAGTACTTGGTTTAGTAGTGTTGATCTATCTTACACTAAAGGTTACTTAAACATGAGCATTATTGTGGAGCTTGTTAACTCCGGCATTGAGGGTTCGTGTAATCCTACGCAATGTGTTCATCATCCAACAAAAGTGTAGAGTATGCATTTATACTGTTCTGTTATGTGATCAATGTTGAGAGTGTCCACTAGTGAAAGTCTATTCCCTAGGCCTTGTTCCTAAATACTGCTGAGTTACTACTGCTTGATTACTACTACTGCGTTACTACTGCTGCGTTACTACTGCTTGTTTACTGTTTTACTGCGTTACTACTGCTGCAATACCACCACCATCAACTACACGCCAAGCACTTTTCTGGCACCGTTGCTACTGCTCATACTTATTTATACCACCTGCATTTCACTATCTCTTCGCTGAACTAGTGCACCTATTAGGTGTGTTGGGGACACAAGAGACTTCTTGCTTTGTGGTTGCAGGGTTGCATGAGAGGGATATCTTTGACCTCTTCCTCCCCGAGTTCGATAAACCTTGGGTATCCACTTAAGGGAAACTTGCTCGCTGTTCTACAAACCTCTACTCTTGGAGGCCCAACACCGTCTACGGGAAAGGAGGGGGAACGTAGACATCAAGCACTTTTCCAGCGCCGTTGCCGGGGAGGAAAGGTAAAAGGCTCTCATACTACGGTCGCGAGTAAAGTATTTTTACGGCGCCGTCGTGTGTGTGCTCGAAGCTATTTCCTTTAGATCCTGCGAGTTGCATCTTGTTGTTTCTTGTTTACACTAGTTTGGCATAATGTACAAGAGTGAGCTTCTTATTCTATTTCCTGATTTAAAACATGGATTGTTTGATGCGAAACTTAAAAAACCTATGAAATCTTATTTGCATCTTGGTAGTGATATTAGTATGAACGCTTTGAACACCATTGTTGATAATGATATAGAAAGTTCTAAGCTTGGGGAAGCTGGTTTGCATGATATTTTTAGTCCCCCAAGCATTGAGGAGAAAATTTTCTTTGATGATACTTTGCCTCCTATTTATGATGATTATAATGATAGTGGTCTCTTGGTGCCACCTACTATGGAGAGTAAATTTTGTTGTGATTATACTATGCCTCCTACACTTGATGAGAATAATAATGATAGCTACTTTGTTGAATTTGCTCCCACTACAACTAATAAAATTGATTATGCTTATGTGGAGAGTAATAATTTTATGCATGAGACTCATGATAAGAATGCTTTATGTGATAGTTATATTGTTGAGTTTGCTCATGTTGCTACTGAAAGTTATTATGAGAGAGGAAAATATGGTTGTAGAAATTTTCATGTTACTAAAATGCCTCTCTATGTGCTGAAATTTTTCAAGCTACACTTGTTTTATCTTCCTATGCTTGTTACTTTGCTCTTCATGAACTTGTTTATTTACAAGATTCCTATGCATAGGAAGCATGTTAGACTTAAATGTGTTTTGAATTTGTCTCTTGATGCTCTCTTTTGCTTCAAATACTATTTCTTGCGAGTGCATCATTAAAACTGCTGAGCCCATCTTAATGGCTATAAAGAAAGCAACTTTTTGGGAGATAACCCATGTGTTATTTTGCTACAGTACTTTGTTTTTATTTTGTGTCTTGGAAGTTGTTTACTACTGTAGCAACCTCTCCTTATCTTAGTTTTGTGTTTTGTTGTGCCAAGTAAAGCCGTTGATAGAAAAGTAAGTACTAGATTTGGATTACTGCGCAGTTCCAGATTTCTTTGCTGTCACGAATCTGAGCCCACTGCCCTGCAGGAAGCTCAGAAAATTATGCCAATTTACGAGCATGATCCTCAGATATGTACGCAACTTTCATTCAATTTGAGCATTTTCGTTTGAGCAGGTCTGGTGGCCTAATAAAATCCATCTTTACGGACTGTTCTGTTTTGACAGATTCTGCCTTTTATTTCGCATTGCCTCTTTTGCTATGTTGGATGAATTTCTTTGATCCATTAATGTCCAGTAGCTTTATGCAATGTCCAGAAGTGTTAAGAATGATTGTGTCACCTCTGAACATGTTAATTTTTATTATGCACTAACCCTCTAATGAGTTGTTTCGAGTTTGGTGTGGAGGAAGTTTTCAAGGATCAAGAGAGGAGGATGATATACTATGATCAAGGAGAGTGAAAGCTCTAAGCTTGGGGATGCCCCGGTGGTTCATCCCTGCATATATCAAGAAGACTCAAGCGTCTAAGCTTGGGGATGCCCAAGGCATCCCCTTCTTCATCGATAACATTATCAGGTTCCTCCCCTGAAACTATATTTTTATTCCATCACATCTTATGTGCTTTTTCTTGGAGCGTCTGTTTGTTTGCTTTTGTTTTTGTTTGTGTTTGAATAAATTGGATTACATCATGCTTGTGTGGGAGAGAGACACGCTCCGCTGGTTCATATGAACACATGTGTTCTTAGCTCATAATATTCATGGCGAAGTTTCCTCTTCGTTAAATTGTTATATGGTTGGAATTGGAAAATGATACATGTAGTAATTGCTATAATGTCTTGGGTAATGTGATACTTGGCAATTGTTGTGCTCATATTTAAGCTCTTGCATCATATACTTTGCACCTATTAGTGAAGAATACATAGAGCATGCTAAAATTTGGTTTGCATAATTGGTCTCTCTAAGGTCTAGATAATTTCTAGTAAGGTGTTTGAACAACGAGGAAGACAATGTATAGTTTTATAATGCTTGTAATATGTCTTTTATGTGAGTTTTGCTGTACTAGTTCATACTTTTGTTTGCTTCAAACAACCTTGCTAGCCTAAGCCTTGTATCGAGAGGGAATACTTCTCATGCATCCAAAATACTTGAGCCAACCACTATGCCATTTGTGTCCACCATACCTACCTACTACATGGTATTTTCTGCCATTCCAAAGTAAATTGCTTGAGTGCTACCTTTAAACAATTCAAAATTTATTACCTCTTATTTGTGTCAATGTTTTATAGCTCATGAGGAAGTATGTGGTGTTTATCTTTCAATCTTGTTGGGCAACTTTCACCAATGGACTAGTGGCTTCATCCGCTTATCCAATAATTTTGCAAAAAGAGCTGGCAATGGGATTCCCGAGTCCCAAATTAACAAACTAAAAATAGACACTCCTCCATGGTATGTGATTGTTGGACGGCACCCGAAGGATTCGGTTAGCCATGGCTTGTGTAAGCAAAGGTTGGGAGGAGTGTCATCATAATAAAACTAAAATAAAAAGGTACTCCTTCATGGTATGAGATTGTTGGCGAGGCACTCGAGGATTCGGTTAGCCATGGTTTGTGAAAGAAAGGTTGGAAGGAGTGCCACCCAAAAATTAAATAAAATGGGAGCCGCTCTTTGAAGGTTTGTACGGCAAGGGGGTTAGAGTACCCGCTACCATTCGTTGACAACAACATACACCTCTCAAAACTTTATTTTTATGCTCTCTTTATGATTTCAAAATCAAAGCTCTAGCACAAATATAGCAATCGATGCTTTCCTCTTTGAAGGACCATTCTTTTACTTTCATTGTTGAGTCAGTTCACCTATGTCTCTCCATCTCAAGAAGCAAACACTTGTGTGAACTGTGCATTGATTCTTACATATTTGCATATTGCATTTGTTATATTGCTTTGCATTGACAATTATCCATGAGATATACATGTTACAAGTTGAAAGCAACCGCTGAAACTTAATCTTCTTTTGTGTTGCTTCAATACCTTTACTTTGAATTATTGCTTTATGAGTTAACTCTTATGCAAGACTTATTGATGCTTGTCTTGAAGTGCTATTCATGAAAAGCCTTTGCTTTATGATTCACTTGTTTACTCATGTCATACACATTGTTTTGATCGCTGCATTCTCTACATATGCTTTACAAATAGTATGATCAAGTTTATGATGGCATGTCACTCCAGAAATTATCTTTGTTATCGTTTTACCTGCTCGGGACGAGCAGAACTAAGCTTGGGGATGCTGATACGTCTCCAACGTATCGATAATTTCTTGTGTTCCATGCCACATTATTGATGTTATCTACATGTTTTATGCACACTTTATGTCATATTCGTGCATTTTCTGGAACTAACCTATTAACAAGATGCCGAAAGGACGAGTTCTTTGTTTTCTGCTGTTTTTGGTTTCGAAATCCTAGTAAGGAAATATTTTCGGAATCGGACGAAATCAACGCCGAAAGTCTTAGAAATACGCGAAGCTTCCGGAGCACCGAAAAAAGGTCGAGAGGGGTGCCGGGGGGCCCCACACCTGTGGGCGGCGCGGCCCAAGGGGGGGGGCGCGCCCCCTATGGTCTGGGCAGCCCAGGCCCCCTCCGACTCCGACTCTTCGCCTATTTAAGTCGTCCTGACCTAAAACCTCGACACCAATTGACGAAACCCACAGAAACCTGCCAGAGCCGCCGCCATCGCGAAGCCAAGATCTGGGGGACAGGATCTCTGTTCCGGCACGCTGCCGGAGCGGGGAAGTGCCCCCGGAAGGCTTCTCCATCGACACCGCTGCCATCTCCACCGCCATCTTCATCACCGCTGCTGCTCCCATGAGGAGGAGTAGTTCTCCATCGAGGCTCGGGGCTGTACCGGTAGCTATGTGGTTCATCTCTCTCCTATGTAGTTCAATACAATAATCTCATGAGCTGCCTTACATGATTGAGATTCATATGATGATGCTTGTAATCTAGATGTCATTATGCTAGTCAAGTGGGTTTTACTTATGTGATCTCCGGAGACTCCTCGTCCCACGTGTGTAAAGGTGACAGTGTGTGCACCGTGTGGGTCTCTTAGGCTAGATTTCACAGAATACTTACTCATTGAATGGCATAGTGAGGTGCTTATTTATATCTCTTTAAGATTGCAGCATGTTGTATCACAATTTATCCATGTGCTACTCTAGTGATTTGTTATTAAAGTAGTTTATTCCTCCTGCATGTGTGCAAAGGTGACGAGTGCGTGCACCGTGTTAGTACTTGGTTTATGCTATGATCATGATCTCTTGTAGATTATGGAGTTAACTATTGCTATGATAATATTGATGTGATCTATTCCTCCTACATATGCATGAAGGTGACGAGTGTGCATGCTATGCTAGTACTTGGTTTAGTAGTGTTGATCTATCTTACACTAAAGGTTACTTAAACATGAGCATTATTGTGGAGCTTGTTAACTCCGGCATTGAGGGTTCGTGTAATCCTACGCAATGTGTTCATCATCCAACAAAAGTGTAGAGTATGCATTTATCTGTTCTGTTATGTGATCAATGTTGAGAGTGTCCACTAGTGAAAGTCTATTCCCTAGGCCTTGTTCCTAAATACTGCTGAGTTACTACTGCTTGATTACTACTACTGCGTTACTACTGCTGCGTTACTACTGCTTGTTTACTGTTTTACTGCGTTACTACTGCTGCAATACCACCACCATCAACTACACGCCAAGCACTTTTCTGGCACCGTTGCTACTTGCTCATACTTATTTATACCACCTGCATTTCACTATCTCTTCGCTGAACTAGTGCACCTATTAGGTGTGTTGGGGACACAAGAGACTTCTTGCTTTGTGGTTGCAGGGTTGCATGAGAGGGATATCTTTGACCTCTTCCTCCCTGAGTTCGATAAACCTTGGGTATCCACTTAAGGGAAACTTGCTGCTGTTCTACAAACCTCTACTCTTGGAGGCCCAACACTGTCTACAGGAAAGGAGGGGGAACGTAGACATCAGCGTGTCAGATCCGATGACTAAAAACCTCTCCCGTGAGCAATACATGATAAAGCACCAGAAGGCCAAGGTGTTATATCTTTACAAATGTAAACTAGATTATTGACTCTAGTGCAAGTGGGAGACTGAAGGAGATATGCCCTAGAGGCAATAATAAAATGGTTATTATTTATATCTTTATGTTTATGATAAATGTTTATATATCATGCTATAATTGTATTAACCGAAACATTAGTACATGTGTGATATGTAGACAACAAGAAGTCCCTAGTATGCCTCTTAAACTAGCTTGTTGATTAATGGATGATTAGTTTCATAATCATGAACATTGGATGTTATTAATAACAAGGTTATATCATTATATGAATGATGTAATGGACACACCCAATTAAGCGTAGCATAAGATCTCGTCATTAAGTTATTTGCTATAAGCTTTCGATACATAGTTACCTAGTCCTTATGACCATGAGATCATGTAAATCACTTATACCGGAAAGGTACTTTGATTACATCAAACGCCACTGCATAAATGGGTGGTTATAAAGGTGGGATTATGTATCCGGAAAGTATGAGTTGAGGCATATGGATCAACGAGTGGGATTTGTCCATCCCGATGACGGATAGATATACTCTGGGCCCTCTCGGTGGAATGTCGTCTAATGTCTTGCAAGCATATGAATAAGTTCATAAGAGACCATATACCACGGTACGAGTAAAGAGTACTTGTCAGGAGACGAGGATGAACAAGGTATAGGTGATACCGAAGATCAAACCTCGGACAAGTAAAATATCGCGTGACAAAGGGAATTGGTATCATATGTGAATGGTTCATTCGATCACTAAAGTCATCGTTGAATATGTGGGAGCCATTATGGATCTCCAGATCCCGCTATTGGTTATTGGTCGGAGTGAGTACTCAACCATGTCCGCATAGTTCACGAACCGTAGGGTGACACACTTAAAGTTGGATGTTGAAATGGTAGAACTTGAATATGGAATGGAGTTCGAATATTTGTTCGAAGTCCCGGATGAGATCCCGGACATCACGAGGAGTTCCGGAATGGTCCGGAGAATAAGATTCATATATAGGAAGTCATATTCCAAGTTTGGAAATGATCCGGTGCATTTATGGCAGGTTCTAGAAGGTTCTAGAAAAGTCCGGAAGAAATCACCATGGAAAGTAGAGTCCCGGAGGGACTCCACCTTGCATGGCCAGCCAACCCTAAAGGGGAGGAGTCCAAGGTGGACTCCCCTAGGGTGGCCGGCCAACCCCCTCATGGAAAGGGGGAATCCCACCCCAAGTGGGATTCCCACCTTGGGTAGGTTTCCCTACATATGGGAGGTTTCATTGTTGGGGTCTTATTCGAAGACTTGGATACCAACACTTGGGGATTTCCACCTATATAATGAGGAGGAGAGGGAGGGGGCTGCCCACTCTTGGCCGCCCCACCTAGGGCTGCCCTTGGCCGGCGCCCTAGCCTCCCACTCTCTCCCCAAACCCTAGCGGTATCTCTCCTCCACCACATCCCGCACGCTTAAGCGAAGCTCCGCCGGATTTCTCCACCACCACCGACACCACGCCGTCGTGCTGTCGGATTCAAGAGGAGCTACTACTTCCGCTGCCCGCCGGAACGGGGAGGTGGACGTCGTCTTCATCAACAACCGAACGTGTGACCGAGTACGGAGGTGCTGCCCGTTCGTGGCGCCGGAAGCGATCGTGATCAAGATCTTCTACGCGCTTTTGCAAGCGGCAAGTGAACGTCTACCGCAGCAACAAGAGCCTCATCTTGTAGGCTTTGGAATCTCTTCAAGGGTGAGACTCGATATCCCCTCGTTGCTACCGTCTTCTAGATTGCATCTTGGCTTGGATTGCGTGTTCGCGGTAGGAAATTTTTTGTTTTCTATGCAACGTTATCCTACAGAACTCGCTCTAGATCATCTTCTTTATTGATCTCAACAGGTTACAGGCTTCTCAGTACAAGTTCTTCTAGACCTAGCTCTCTTCGTGCGTCTCTGTAAGAAGGGCTGCCCCCTCTCCTTATATAGGGGAGAGGGTGGCTTACAAGGCAAGAAACCCTAATGGCATCTTTGACTAGACAAACTACTTTACAAAGCTACTTTAATCATAGAAGACACCGGAGTCCTCTTTAATCAGGGATGCTGACGTCCTCCGGCTTCTTTGACCGTCATCCTTCTCTTTATCGTCAGCCCTTCGTCTAAAGTTACTTTGCTTAGCTCATCTTTGTCTTCTAGCTCTGGAGAGAATCTTTGACCAGTCCTGCCGACCTGCTCTTCCCTCCGGTGGCCCGGTATCTTCTTACCCGGTTCCGGCATACCCCTCTTGGGGATACCGGCTTAGCTCTACTTAGCTAAGTTCTTATCTGTACCTTCCGGTACGAACCTTAAACCAGTATCTCGATGGCTCAAACCATCCGGTTTAGCATGCCTTTGGCATACCGGGGGTCATCCCCCAACATCAACAAAGGCATTATTATCCAAGATGATTTTATGAGCTGATAACAAATTTTTGGTTGCACAAGGTGATGGGATTCGTAGCATAGAAAACAAAAAATTTCCTACCGCAAGAACGAAAACACAAGCCAAGATCTAATCTAGAAGACGGTAGCAACGAGGGGATGACGAGACTAACCCTTGAAGATTTCCAAATCCTACGAGATTAGATCTCGTTGTTGCAGAAGATGATCACTTGCCGCTTTCAAAAGCGCGTAGAAGATCTTGACGGTGCCACAATCGGGCAGCACCTCCGTACTCGGTCACACGTACGGTGTTGATGAAGACGACGTCCTCCTCCCCGATCCAGCGGGCAACGGAAGTAGTAGATCCTCCTCGGAATCCCGGCAGCACGACGGCGTGGTGACGGTGGTGGTGGAGAACTCCGACAGGCTTCGCCTATGCGCTGCGGGAGTTGTATGTGGAGGAGGGGTGCTAGGGTTTGGGGAGAGGCTAGGGTTTGGGGCGCCGGCCTCAAGGGGGTGCGGCCAACTAGGGCTTGGTCTGGCCGGCCCCCTCCCCTTGCTCCTCATTATATAGGTGGAAGCCCCAAGTGTTGGACTACAAGTCTTTGAATAAGACCCCAACCCAAAACTTCCCATATGGTGGGAAACCTACTCAAGGGGGGAGTCCTACTCAAGGTGGGACTCCCACCTTTCCTTGAGGGGAGGTGGCCGGCCACCTTAGGTGGAGTCCACCTAGGACTCCTCCCCCTTAGGGTTGGCCGGCCATGCTAGTGGAGTCCCTCCAGGACTCCACCTTCCATAGTGATTTCTTCCGGACTTTTCTAGAACCTTCTATAAATACACCGGATCATTTTCAAACTTATAAAATGACTTCCTATATATGAATCTTATTCTCCGGACCATTCCGGAACTCCTCGTGATGTCCTGGATCCCATTTGAGACTCCGAACAAAACTTCGAACTCCATTCCATATTCAATATCTACTCAAACGACATCAAACCTTAAGTGTGTCACCCTACGGTTCGCGAACTATGCAGACATGGTTGAGACTTCTCTCCGACCAATAACCAATAGCGGGATATGGAGATCCATGCATAATGGCTCCCACATATTCAACGATGACTTAGTGATCGAATGAACCATTTACATACGATATCGATTCCCTTTGTCACGCGATATTTTACTTGTCCGAGGTTTGATCATCGGTATCTCTATACCTCGTTCAACCTCGTCTCATGACAAGTACTCTTTACTCGTAGCGTGGTATGTGGTCTCTTATGAACCTTTCATATGCTTGCAAGCTAATTAGACGACATTCCACCGAGAGGGCCCAGAGTATATCTATCCGTCATCGGGATGGACAAATCCCATTGTTGATCCATATGCCTCAACTCATACTTTCCGAATACTTAATCCCACCTTTATAACCACCCATTTACGCAATGGCGTTTGATGTAATCAAAGTACCCTTTCAGTATAAGTGATTTACATGATCTCATGGTCGAAGGACTAGGTAACAATGTTTCGAAAGCTTATAGCAAATAACTTAATGACGTGATCTTATGCTACGCTTAATTGGGTGTGTCCATTACATCATTCACATAATGACATAACCTTGTTATTAATAACATCCAATGTTCATGATCATGAAACTATGATCATCTATTAATCAACAAGCTAGTTATACAAGAGGCTTACTAGGGACTCCTTTTTGTTTACATAACACACATGTATCAATGTTTCGGTTAATACAATTATAGCATGGTATATAAACATTTATCATAAACACAAAGATATATAATAACCACTTTATTATTGCCTCTTGGGCATATCTCCAACACAAGGAACATGGAGAATATTATTCAGATGCAATGAGCTATGAGGGGTATGTAGTGTTGAATGACCAATATGCTGTATTGCCATACCTGTGCCACTGGCGTTGTGGACTTGATCGCGGCCCTTGTAGTTGTCATGAGTGTGTAGCTTATTCAGTTGTCCCGTGATGTGATCCGTGGCACCAGTATCCATGTACCAGTTGGTATCAACTCCATATGCACCCTTCTCATTGCGGGGGCGATCGTCATCATCATCATCACGGTCAGAATAACGCCACAAACAATCACGTGCAGGGTGTCCATATTTGGTGCAGATCTGACAAGTGGTGTCAACAAACCGAGTGGGTGTGCGTCCACGACCACGGCCACGGCCGCCACCACGGCCACCACCATCACGACGCTGCATATCATCACGCCTGTTATACCCCCGATCATCACGGCGATACTGCCTATCGTCACGCCTGTCATCGCGCCTGTTGTAACCATCTCTGTCATCTCGGCGGTAGCCACCACCACCACCAGCATACCTATCACGATCATCAGATCGGTAGCCACGGTCATCTCGGCGCTGGGTGTCTCTGTCATCGCGCCGGGAAGATCCATTGTCATCACGGCGTTGAGGCGCACCACCACCACCACGTGCAGCAGCATTTGCACTGCTCTGAAAGACAGTACTGCTCTGACCAGACTGAGAGATGGCTGTCTGGCGATCATCAAACGCTTGAAGCTGAGAGCACATGTCAACACAGGTAGTGGTAGGATTTGCATTGATTGATGTAACAAACGGTGTATAGCGGTCGTCCTCCAGACCACCAAGAATATAGCCCTTCAATTCATCTTGATCAACAGTTTTCCCGGCAGCAGCAAGTTCTTGAACAAAGCCTTGCATTGTGGAAATGTACTGACGAGCAGACATGTCCTGTTTCTTGGTGTTGATCAAAGCACTACGCAGAAAATTCACACGAGCCCGAGACTGAGATGCAAACAGACTCTGAATTGTTGACCAAATCTGATGAGAATGCTTTAGGCCGATCATCTGAGACAAGAGATCTTGATCAAGGGATTTTACAAGGTAGCTCATCAATGCTTGATCCCGAGCAAACCAGACAGCATAGTCACGGCTCGGGACTTGAATTTTCTTTTTATCTGTATCTTCTATCTCCTCCGTTTCTGGTGGTGCAGGGTCAGATCCATCCAGGAGCCCCATAGCCTGCGCGCAGTAGAACGCCGGCAACACCTGTGTCCTCCAGAACAGGTGATTATCCCGCGACAGTTTTTCTGATGGCGGCGAGCCAAGGGCTGCAATCAGCGTTGCTGCAGCAGAGGCCGCCGATGGTGTCGAGGAAGACATGATCGAGCACGGCAGCAGAAGACGACCGGGTTGGATTGTGTGGTTGCGGTTGATCTAGGGTTTTTGGCTCTCGACAGCAGCGGCGATCGGAGCGATTGATCTAGGGTTTTTGGTTCTCGACAGCAGGGGCGATCGAAGCGGAATTGTCTGAGGCTCTCGACGGCATGAGGCGATCGGAGCAGTTTGTGTTGCCTAGCCTCTATGCTTATTTTTCCAAATAAGTTCAGATTGAACAAAGACACAAATTCTGATGTCCCTAAGAAAAACGCATCTTCTGAGGCGTTGCGACAAAAGTCAGAACCGTAGGGCCTAATGATAACACCGGCCCCAAAATGCTGGTTCTGCATTCCGCCCAAGTGCCAATGAGTAGATCCTGGAATAGTAATTCATTGGACCATCTGAGTGAGTTTCTCTGAGTAAACATATGATTCTATGTCTTGAAGGTTTTCTATGTAGGTTGCCTCAAACATTCTACAATCCTGGTCACGTTTGTAAACTTTTGGATGAACATAGCATTCCACCTCTCTCTGCATATAACTTACGGACAAAAATGCACTAACGTTTTATTAAATTCGCAAATTATGTAGAAGTGACTAGCTATAGGAAAAATATGAGATAACTAAGCTTAATAAGATCACTCTTTCAAAATGTTATTAATGTGAAACGGAAAACAATAGTTTTTTACTATCATTCAAGTCTACCAACAAAAACTGCAATAACATTATGATATTAGCAAACTATCTAGAATCCAATCTTAGGTGACTATATTTTTCGGAAAATATGAGACAACCAAGACTTAATTGGACCATTTTAAAAAATTTAATTTATTTGAAATAGTAAATAGTCGTTTTTGAAAATGTAATTTTAAAAACAGATGCGCCATTTTTAACATTCAAGTCATGCCCCATTGATAAATGTGTTACTTTCTGACATGTCTGTCTCGTGTATAGATTCGAACTTCGAACCTCTTTGCTTGTTTTTTCCAAAGAAATTTAAATTGAACAAGCCACAAATTTTGAGGTCGCTTAAAAAGCACAACTTGTGAGGCTTTATGACAAAAGTCACAACTGTAGGGCCTAATGATAACACCAACCTCAAATATACACAAGTTAAGGCAGCAAGAAGCCCACCACTGACCACCCTCTCTCTTTCTACCCAAACATGTCTTGGTGTACTTGCTGTAATAGTTTATGCTTTGGAGTGATGAAGTCATTATATCCACATGAACGTTTATGCTAGAGCAAAATATGAAGGAACTTTTACAGGTGAAGAAACTTCTATCCGCAACGAACGCAAAAAAAGAAAAAGGATGGCGCCTCACCTTCAACTAGCAGGGCTGCCATTATAACGGAAAAGGTTGCCCAAAAGTTTCTGTGCTTGTCACTTTCTGTGAAAACTTTACTTTTGCCACCAAATTACGTTGTCAGAAAGCATCTGCCCGCCACTCATTCGCGTTATAATTGGATGGCAGCCGCTGTGTTCTTTCACGTCATGGATGAGCTTTTGATTAATTAGTTGCCATTCAGCTATAGTTCCATTGGGCTGTCCAAGAACTCGCAGCCAGGATTCCACCACAGTTGTTGCTACCAATCACTCCTTCGGATAGTTCGGATATGGAAAATCATGAAGCTGGATACTATGTAGGTGCACCATCGAAGCATCATCTGTGACCGAAGAATTACACTACATGCTACTGGTAGAAGAAAACGTTGTGCTTTGTGGGTTGACATTTGAATAAGTACCATGTCAAGATTTTCATTGTGTGCGTGCACGCCCAAAATTAACAAATCTTTTAATAAACAATGCTCATTGATCATCTTGGTGGGGGGTCGATGTTGATGAATGATGAAGATGCTACTTCAATGTCTGTAGGGTAAGAGGGGTGTTAAACCGCGGGACCATTGTATATGTTACTCAAGTCTTTGACATTTTGCTTCCGAGGTCTCTAGCCGATCCCTTATAATTTAGCTCTCTATTCGGCTGCGTGTCTCTTAGCTTCTTATATTTGCCGCTCTAAAAAAAGCGGTTCCTAACCAATCTCTTATAACTAACTTCCTACTCCTTTTCCAAACCAAACTATTCAAAATGAAACACATGAAAACCGAGAAATGAAGTTAACTAGCATGAATAAATAATAAAGTTGAAGTTTACAAACTAAATTATTCAACGCCAAACATATGACATAGTTCAAATAAAGTGAATAGCATGAATGGTTCAAATAAGTAAAAAAAAACACAACTATAAAGTATTGTGGATTAGCCAGTGTTGCTCGATAGGCCGATGGCATTGAGCTATTGCCGAAACTGCACGCCGCACAACGTGGCTCGGAGGAGGAAGGTTTGACTCCAACCTCGACCGCGATCACACCCCAAGCTCGCCACGGTCGAAGATGGTCGGTCGGGATTTCGCCGGCATCCCTCGATTTCGGTGCCACCTAGCTCCGTTGCGGCCTATCTACTACATCTCCATCCTCTACCAGCTCCGTTTTACAACAAATAAAGCTCTCCGCGGCTCCCTTTTGAAAAAATGGATGCGGTTGCGGTGCCGGAGCTACGAATTGATTTCGGCGATTGCGAGAAAATCTGAGTGGGGCAGGAGGAAAGCGGGGACGTTTCCCGTGACGTTGTGGTGCGGGCAGGGGAAGAGCGTTGGCGCGTGGTGGTGATCCAACTTTTTCTATGTAGGGACCGAAGGCGAGTATATTTAGCAGTCGGGTCGGCTGAGTAGTCGAAGCTTTACTCCTCTAACACTGTGTTTGGTTGCATTGAATTGGGGCGTGGAATTGGAATTTGGGCCAAATGGGCCAATTCCACTGTTTGGTCTGTGGTTGGAATCTTCGCGTGGAAACCTAACAAAATTCCGCCCTCCGAATCTTCCTGTGCAAATAGCCGACCAAACATTCCGAGTGTACCACTTCGCCCTTCTCCCTCCCCGCCTCCCTCCCATCGCATGGGCCCTCCGCCGCATGCCTGTATCGCCGCCCGCCACTGTTCCCCCACCGCTGCCGTCGCATGGCCCCGCAGCCAGGTTCCCCCGCCACCGCTCCCCATCCGCGCGCTTGCCGTCCTCCGAGCTCCGCATCCCCGGCGTCCTCCGAGCTCCGCATCCCCGCTGTCCTCCGAGCTATGTGTCCTCGCCCCCCATCCTCAGCTCCGTCGGCCGCTCCGTGCACTCGCCCTAACCCTAGTTTTCACTGGGTTCGAAGGGTGACGGCGGCGGCGGTGGGGGGAAACGGTGGTGGCACAACTCCCCGTCTCCCTTCCCTCCGGCCGAATCTGGCCACCATTGGCCTCTCCACCGCAGCCATTTCATTTCCAATCCAGACATGATTTGGAAATAGGAACACCGTTGATTTCAATGGCAGTTTCCAAACACATCCAAACAACAAAATCGAATTAGAAGCCAATTCATTTTCATCTTGGATTTGAAATTTTAATCCAATTCACCATGGCAACTTTCTTTGCAACCAACAGTGTAAAGATTTTAGAGATTTGGCTGGTCAGGTGCAGAAGAGAAAACCAAAGTTTTTACTCCTTTTTTTTTGATGAAAAAGCAGTCGACTGTTCCATCCGATTAGATAGAAAGAAGATGTTTATGTAGCTGTGAACGCAAGGTTCACAATGCCCTTGGGACCCGCACACCCCACTCACACAACAGCCTATAGCTAATGGCCTCCAGGGTAAGTTTTTTACTCTTCTAACCAGTTTTAAGGGATGGGCTGGATGCTCTAACAAAACCATCGGTTGCAAACACACTGTATCTATATATCCTTGAACAGTTATCTTGGCCGACTGGTGAGAACCCTGAAATTTTGGCAGTCCGGAATGAAATATTCGGTCTGACAGTCTGACCAATAAGGTAGCAGTGGAGGCTTTCTGATGACATGTAGTATGAGACAAAAGCTTGTGATGTCAGCTTAGCGCATTTGATAGGAGTAGTTTTTTTTCCCCTAACGATAAGAGCTAATCAGGCCAGCATAAGTAGTTTTACTATAGAGACTTTGCTGAACTTTGAAATGGATGCCAGCCTCTTCTCAACTCCATGCCTTCGGAAGCCACTACAGGAAAGCCAGAACATAAAATTTCCACGTCAGCCAAGTTTGTTTCTTTCCGTTGCGGAAATCGCCCAAGAGAAGCAGACAGCGAAGGGGAAAAGGTCTGATCCGCAGGCATCGTGCAGATCGCATTAAGAGAAGAACCCCAAACACAAAAGGACAAGGGAGATGTGAAGCACGAACATGAAGAGATACCCACGAGGTCACGCTCACTGATCCCAAGGGAAAATTACAGCGCCTGGCAGAAAGAATACTCCAAATTGGCAGTTTCCGATGAGTGCAGATTTCTAGAGCTCGGGCTACACCACTAGTAGAAAACCTCTCATCCATCTAGCCTTAGTACTGCGGTTCACTTACGAGCCGAGTACTGAAAGCGCTATTAATACTGGTTCGAGTGGTGGGACATCTATACCGGTTCGTTATGGACCTTTAATATTGGTTCGTGTTACGAACCGGTATGAAAGGGTTTCTGCCCAGTTTCCAGGCTGAGGTGGGGCCAGGGCTACACCTTTAGTACCGGTTCATCTAAAGAACCGGTACTAAAGGGTCCCCCCCTTATCAGCGCGCGCCACCCCGCCCGAGACCCCTGCATCTCATTCTCCAATTCTCCTCCTCCCTCACATTTCCAAATATTTTGCACCTCTCACACTCCAAATAATATTTATTTTTCTCCACCATTTTAACAAGATTTACGGCATACATCTATCCAAGGGTTAGCAATATCATCCTTCCTTCCGGCGTTTCTAATTTAGCTCATTTATTTGGTAGTTTTAACTCGTACTATTTTGTAGTGCAAGCAAGGTGTTCGATGAAATGCCTAAGTTAGTGATTTTATTTTTTTATATGCAATTTGAGCTGAAATTATGGTATGTTTTGTAGGTTTTAATTAGTATCATCCCCGTCCTTACCACCGTCGATCGCCAGCGTCGTCCCCTAGCCGGCACGGTACCACCTCGGTGAGCCCCTCTTCTTTTTTATAAAAACAATTAGTTTTATGTGATGAACTTGAATATTAATTAATTAAGTTGGTCACTCATATATCCACGATGTTGTGTACTTAATGATTTTTGATATACATATAAAATGCGGATGAGTCGACAATGGATGTACGGTGACCGGTGCCATCCCGAGTTCATTAATGGCATGCATTATTTTCTCAACGTGGCTGAGGCAAACAGGCGGTCGAATGGTTTCATGTATTGTCCATGTAGTTCCTGTAAGAATATGAAGGATTACTCTACCTCAAAGACCCTTCACGTCCACCTGCTGGAGAACGGTTTCATGCCCGACTATAATTGTTGGACCAAGCACGGAGAAAGAGGGGTTATATTGGAAGACAACGAAGAAGAAGAGGATAGTGACAACTATCCCTTATTCACCGAAGACGGTGATAGTAGAATGGGGGAAGACGAAGCTGAAGAAGAGCCCATTTTCGATGAGCCAATTTTTGATGACCCGGATGACGATTTGGGTCGGGCCATTCTTGATGCGAAGATGAACTGCGGAAATGAAAAGGAGAGGTTGAAGTTGGAGAAAATGTTAGAGGATCACAACAAACTGTTGTACCCAAATTGCGAAAAGATACATGCATGCATCAATGACTGCATCCTCTACCGCGGGGAGTACGAGAATTTGAATGCATGCCCGGTATGTAGTGCATTGAGGTATAAGATCAGGCGAGATCACCCTGGCGATGTTGAGGGCGAGTCCACCCGCAGGAAGAGGGTTCCTGCGAAGGTGATGTGGTATGCTCCTATAATACCACGGTTGAAACGTTTGTTCCAGAACAAAGAGCATGCCAAGTTGTTGCGATGGCACAAAGAGGACCGTAAGAAAGATGTGATGTTGAGACACCCCGCCGACGGGTCGCGGTGGAGAAAAATCGACAGAGAGTTCAAGTCATTTTCAGATGACGCAAGGAACTTAAGATTTGGTCTAAGTACGGATGGCTTTAATCCTTTCGGGGAGCAGAGCTCCAGTCATAGCACTCGGCCGGTGACTCTATGTATCTATAACCTTCCTCCTTGGTTGTGCATGAAGCGGAAGTTCATTATGATGCCGGTGCTCATCCGGGGCCCGAAGCAACCCGGCAACGACATTGATGTGTACCGAGGCCATTGGTTGAAGAACTTTTAGAGTTGTGGCGTGACGAAGGTGTACCGTGTGGGATGAGCACGAACAAAAGGAATATAACCTACGAGCGTTGTTATTTGTAACCATCAATGATTGGCCTGCTCTTGGTAACATTTCGGGCGATCAAACAAGGGATACAATGCATGCACACACTCGTTTAGGTGAGACCGACGATAATTATTTGGGAAACAAGAATGTGTACCAGGGCATCGTCGATTTCTTCCAAAACAACATCATGTAAGAAAGAGAGGAAAGCATTTTGGAGGTGAGGCAGATAACCGAACGAAGCCTACCCGCCCTCTTCGGGGAAGTTATATATGATATGGTCAAGGATTTAAAAGTGATCTTTGGAAAGGGTCCCGGCGGACAATCCGTTCCGCATGATGTTGACGGACACGTACCCATGTGGAAGAAGAAGTCGATATTTTGGGAGCTACCCTACTGGAAATTCTTAGAGGTTCACTCTGCAATCGACGTGATGCACGTGACGAAAAATCTTTGCGTGAACCTGCTAAACTTCTTGGGCGTGTATGGGAAGAGAAAAGATACACCGGATGCACGGCAGGACCAGCAAAGTATCCACGAACGAAACAACCTGAATCCAGAGAAGTATCAAGGTCCTGCCAGCTACGCTCTTACCAAAGAGGAGAAGGAGATCTTTTTTGAAGCCCTGAGTAGCATCAAGGTCCCGTCTGGCTTCTCGTCGAATATAAAGGGAATAATAAACATGTCCGAGAAGAAGTTTCAAAACCTAAAGTCTCATGACTGCCACGTGATTATGACACAATTACTTCCGGTTGCATTGAGGGGGCTTCTGCCGGAAAATGTTCGAGTACCCATTGTGAAGTTATGTGCGTTCCTCAATGCAATTTCTCGAAGGTGATCGATCCACTTACTCTACAAAATTTACAGAAGGATGTGGTCCAATGTCTAGTCAGCTTCGAGTTGGTGTTTCCACCATCCTTCTTCAATATTATGACACATCTCCTAGTTCACCTGGTCGAAGAGATTGGCGTTCTCGGTCCTGTATTTCTACACAACACGTTCCCCTTTGAGAGATTCATGGGAGTCTTAAAGAAGTACGTTCATAACCGTGCTAGGCCAGAAGGAAGCATCTCCAAGGGCTATGGAACAGAGGAGGTCATTGAGTTTTGTGTTGACTTTATTCCTGACCTTAAGCCGATCGGTGTTCCTGAATCGCGCTATGAGGGGTGACTGCGTGGAAAAGGCCCGCTAGGAAAGAAATCAACAACGTGTATGGACGGACATTCTTTCACTCAAGCACACTACACAGTTCTACATAATTCCATCTTGGTGGCTCCGTACAAAGAGGAACACAAGGATATCTTACGCTCTAAATACCCGGAGCAACGTGAAGATTGGATTGCTGGAGAACACATGAAGACTTTCGGCGGTTGGTTGCAAACACGTCTCATGAATGTCACTAATGACGAGCAGCTGTACTTGTTGGCCAAGCAACCATCTTCGACTATATCGACTTTTCAAGGGTACGAGATTAATGGGAACACATTTTACACGTTCGCCCAAGACAAAAAGAGCACCAACCAAAACAGTGGTGTCCGCTTTGATGCGAGAAGATGACAATGGGAACAAGGTCACATATTATGGGTACATAGAGGAGATATGGGAACTTGACTATGGACCTAATTTCAAGGTCCCTTTGTTCCGGTGCAAATGGTTCAACTCTGAAAGACGGGGTACGGTGTAGACCCACGATGACGGAATGACTACGGTGGATCTCAAGAATCTAGGGTACGACACCGAACCATTCGTCCTAGCCAGTGAGGTGGCTCAGGTTTTTTATGTGAAGGACATTTCTAGCAAACCGAAAAAAAGAAAAGAAAGGCAAGAGGACACATCATACGATGAGCCAAAGCGGCACATAGTTCTTTCAGGAAAAAGAAACATCGTGGGAGTAGAGGACAGGACAGACATGTCAGAAGATTATAATAAGTTTGATGATATTCCACCCTTCAAAGTAAAAATTGACCCAAGCATCATCTTACATAATGAAGATTGTCCATGGTTGCGTCGCAGTCAGAAGAAAGGGAAACGGACGAAGAAAACTCAGAAGAGTAGCTAGATATAGGGATCATAACTTGTGTATCTCAATATGGAAATCACTTTTGTGCAATGATGTTACTGTATGTAAGATATTAACAATGGAGATGGTTGGCTTGTTTTACTAGTTAAGTAGCTTTCACGGGCTTGCAGGGAAATTTTTCCGAGGCGGAACTTCCGAATATGCCATATATAGGGCATGTGCACCAAGGGCATATTCGAGATGTTCCGCCACGGAGATTTCCCAACCCTTTCCCCAACATTGTTAGAGGAGATGGAGTCTTTCACGGGCTTGCAGGGAAATTTTTCCGAGGCGGAACTTCCGAAGATGCCATAGGGCGTGTGCACCAAGGGCATCTTCAACAAGTTCCGCCACGGGAGATTTCCCAACCCTTTCCTTCATCCATGGGGATGAAACTCTCCATCCATGTTGGCTTGTTGAGCTGCTTGCCATGGCGTATCGATGCTCCTTTTATAGGCACGACGCCGCTTCTACATTCTCTTCTTCCTCCGACAGGGCGTCGTGCGCTACATGCTTTATCTCATCGAGCAGGGCGTCCTTATCCTGCCGACAGCTTTAGTACCGGTTGCACCCACCAGCCGGTACTAAAGGTTACCCACGCGTCCTTATCCCACCGACAGTTTTGTTACATGATAGAAAACCACCTTTAGTACCGGTTGCACCCACCAGCCGGTACTAAAGGTTACCCACGCGTCCTTATCCCACCGACAGTTTTGTTACATGACAGAAAAACCACCTTTAGTACCGGTTGCACCGACCAGCCGGTACTAAAGGTTTCCCGCCTATTTTCTTCCCGCGCTTTCCACCGGTTCCCGCCTCCGTAATCCCGCCATTTTTTTCACTATATATATGTAGGCTTGGCCGCCATTTACATATCACATCTAGACTCATATCTGCAAATCTCATCATTCTCTCCCATGGCTTCCATCGTATCTCTAACCCCCTGGGAGGCGGAGGCGCTTTGCGCCTCGAACTACCCCTGCCCGCCGGGCTACCGCATCCCGACCGGCTGGTTGCTAAGCGTCGGAGGCGTACCGGTCCCTCCAGTCCCTCTAGGTGTGGCGCGCGAGATGGCCATCACGAACCACTACTACTTCGAGCTCACGCCAGAGCAGCGGAGGAATCCCAAGTGGCATCCCGACTACAGCCCGACTTGGGAAAGCTTCTTCATCAATCGGCGTGAGAGGGCGCTTGCCAGGCACGAGGAGGGCGGCCCGCCTCCTTCGAACTTCAACGAGGCCGACCGTCGGCTGTGGTGGCGCGGCCGGACTCTCCAGGGCGTCATCGCCTACCGTGGCCCCCGCCTGCGCTACCCTCAGTCCCAGCCCACGCGTGCTCACCCGCCGACGTTCGACTACCGCGACCCCGATGCCAGCGATGATGATGACGGCGACTACGACGACTACAGTGGCGACTACTACAGGGCTAGGCACGAGTATGACTGAATGACTCCAACGGTAGAATCTGGCCATGTATCTTTAATTTTCAGTTAAGCTATGTACTTTTAATTAGAGTTCAATCGTAATAAAAATTTATTCCCGCCCTTTCTTTCCCGCCTTTTTTCTCCCACGCGCGGCGTCGTGGCAGGAGTAAAGAAAAGAAGTAGAAAATAAATAGAAAAGATATAGAAAAAATTAGAAAAAAAATAGAAAAGAAAATAGAAAAGAAACAGAAAAGAAACAGAAAAGAAAAGGAAAAGAAATAGAAAAGAAAAGAAACGGAAAAGAAAAAGAAAAGCAATAGAAAAAATAAATGGAGAAGAAAATAGAAAAGAAAAGAAAAAGAAACAGAAACAGAAAAGAAAAGGAACAGAAAAGAAAAAGAAAAGAAAAAGAAACAGCAAAAGAAAAAGAAAAGAAAAGAAATTAGCACCAGAAAAAGAAAAACGAAAAAAACCTTTGGTACCGGTTGGTACCACCAACCGGTACGAAAGAGACCTTTCGTACCGGTTGGTGGTACCAACCGGTACCAAAGGCCCCTCCCCTGTGTTAACTTAGGCGCGCGGGAGGGGAAATCCCCAAATCGACACTGTACTGCAACGCGCGCGCCACCGTCCGAGCCACGCCGCCGTCCGCAGCCACGCCGCGCCGCCGTCCACAGTCACGCCGTCGCCACGCCATCGCCGTCGCCGTCGTCCGCGTGCAGCAGCTCCCCGCGCCGGCAAGGTAAGCTTCTTCCCTCTCTCTCCGCGCCGGCCGCCGTCGCCATCCCCTCCCCTTTCTCCTTCCCCTCGCCCGCACGCCGCTCCCCTCACCGCGCACGCAGCCGCACACCGCAGCCACGCCGTCACCACGCCTACGCCGTCGCCGTCGGACGCGCGTCTTCCTCCCTGCCGCGCTGAGCACATCCCGGACGCGCTCCAGGTGCTCGATGAAATGCGGCGGCGCCCGCGGCGGCGCAAGGGCAACGCCCACGGCGGAGGCGGGATGAAGGGCTTGCAGTGGAAGGCGGCGCAGTCGACGGGCGGGCGTAGAAGGTGGCGCACTGCTGCGGCATGCGATGTGCGGGGCGGTTGGGGAGGCAGTTCCGGCGGTCGGAGGCGGGCGGCACGACGCGCGCGCAGGAGGGCAGGTCGAGGACGACGTACGGGAAGGCACGCGCGCCCTGCTACCGCCGCGGGGTCGCGCACCGGGACGTCAAGCCCGACAACCAACTCTTCGACGCCGCCACGGGCGCGCTCAAGCTCGGCGACTTCGGGTCCGCGGAGTGGTTCGGGGACGTCGCGCCTGAGGTAGTCGCCGGGAGGGAGTACGGCGAGAAGGTGGACATGTGGAGCGCTGGGGTGGTGCTCTACAAGATGCTCTCCGGGACCGTCCCCTTCTATGGCGCCACCGCCCCAGAGATCTTCGAGGCCGTGCTCCGAGACTGAATATGATCGACACGCCGCGGCATGCGCTCCCTCCAACTGTAGATACTCCGTAGATCTTTAGAGATGGCGACTTTTCTTTGGTCTTTGGCCGTGTTAATTTCCGGCAAATCGGCCTTGGACAGAACAGTGGTGGTGCCAGAGTTTGGTACTCCGTAGATGAAATAGTGCTAGTTCCTCCATGATCCTTTAGTTCGTGAATCTGGAATTGGAGAAGCTTTCAAAATGGAACAGAGAATCTGGCTGGTTTTGATTAACTAAAATTTGGACAAAATTAAAATCTGAATTAATTTGAGTAATATGGCATAATTCATAACTTCAATTCTACAATTCCAAATTCTACAAACTTTATGTCTATTCTCACCAGAAAAGTGAGAGGATTTCAAATCTTGCATTCTCATGCATCATTGGCATCATCTCTGAATTATCCAAAATAAAACTTGCAAAGTGAGAGGGTTTCTGGTTCGTTAGGGTTTTTTGCTTTCTTCATTTCAATTGTTATTCATCTAGCAATCTGTTATATGATCATTAAATACAATTGCTTTCTTAATTTTGCAGTGACATTGAGGTATGGAGGACGACACCTTCGTCCGAGATGAGGAAGGGGAAGAAGCGGTGCAGAAATTGATCTATGAGAGTGCCCGTGGTCCGGAACCCGATGGAGATGACAACGAGTTCCAAGACTTTCTGAATGATTTCGGCGAGGGACTTGAGTCTGAACAAATTAGAAGAGACAACGAAGTGTCCATCACAAACTCCGGGGAGGTGTATATCTATGTATCAATTAGTCTATGTTCATCCCTAGATGCATTCATTTATTTGTATTGCACTTATTAACGAATAATTTTTTCTTTTAGCCTTCTGGATCATCGAGCAAGTCTGTTAGAACAAAACGAGGCCCGACGCGGGTGCTAAAGGGCGAGGGCAGGTTATCCCTCACGGCATTCAAGGCTAATGGTGAACCAGAGCATCCCAAAGAGTTTTGCCGCAAATTTACAAGTCAAGCCGGAGTTGTTGTTAGGGACCATGTACCGATCAGCATTCAAGAGTGGCATAAGCCGAAGAACGTGGAGAGTGGTGCTAGTTATGTCAACGACACGATGAAATTTTTCTTTGGGACACGCTATCGACAAAGTTCAGCCTACCGGAAGACATGACGGAAGGCCGGAAGAATAAAGTCAAGGAATGGACATTGAAGAAGATGGCCATACAATTCCGGACACTGGAAGAAAAATTTATGGGACAAATATAAGAATGAAGATCCGAGTATTCGATGATAATCTAGTGAAGATAAAAGATCACTGGCCCGCATTTAAGGAGTATAAGCAATCGTCTACTTTTGTGTCCCGATCGAAGAAAAATACCGAAAATGCTTCAAAGAAGAAACTTCCGCATCATTTGGGATCAGGTGGCTACAAGAGTGCCATTCCGAAGTGGACAGCGTTTGAGAATAAACTGATGAATGATGGAATCACTCCACAGACATGGGACTGGCCCGAACGGTCCAAGTTCGGTTGTTCGCTCATGGGGCAGGGTTGGACCCAAAGACAGGGCTGATCGTTGCGAAGGGAAAATGGAAGGAAAAAATTGAGTCAATTGTACCGAAGCTTGTAGATGCAATTGACAAGGTCAGAAAGGGAGAGTATATTCCCGATCGAGAGAATGACGTGCTGACACTCGCTGCGGGAACCCTGAACACGTTGGACGGGTACGAGCTCGCCCAGGTCTCACCATGAAGGAAGCGTGGCCGGACAGCTCTGACATTTATATATAGAAGCCGTTCGCGAAAGAAGAAGAAGGACGCCGACACATTAACGGAATTGTTAAATAGGGTGGAGGCTCTTGAGAAAAATCAGAGGGCACCTGATCAGCCGCTGTTTCTACAGGATCCACAAGCCGATGCTGCCCCATCTCAGCGAAGAAGCAGTGTCGGTTCCTCGCATCTTGACGGATGTGGAGGAAGCTACCCTGTGGATTGTGTCACAGAGAAGACAGATTGCGAGCTACATATGTTATTCAGGACCGCGTCCGTTAAGGTGGCGGTCGGCTATGTGTACCCAAGTGAAGATGGAGCAATGCACCATCATATGCCCATTCCACCTGGCTGTGTTCGTGTCGGGGTGGATGAAGTTGTTCCGGGTTTTCAAACAGTGGAGCTTGATATTCCTAGAGGTGAAGATGAGAGGACACTGGCCGATGTCAAGCACGGTTTCGCCCTATGGCCGAAGAAGTACGTCGTCCTTTTGCAAAGGCAACCAACTCCTCCACATGAGCATCAAAGGCCCTCGACTCCTCCTCCTAGCGAGTCCTCGTGAGCAGCAAAGTCCACACCTACCCGAGAGGGACCCCGGTGTGAGTCCACCACCTCGAGATCCTCCGCGTAAGACCGCGTCCGTTAAGCGGAACGGTACGCCGCCTAGGAAGAAAGCTAGAAAGGAGAAAGCACTGCCGCCCATTGAGAAGTTACCTTGGGAAAAAACTCCCGAGGAAAACCAGGAAGCCGTTCAGGCCGAGGTGAAAAATTTTTTTGCACCGAAAGTGCCAGAGATACCTTTCGAGAAGACACTACATCCGGTGAAAGTTGTGCGTACCGTTGAGAATCTATATGACCCTGTACCATCGCCGCCATCTGACTATAGGCGTTCTATTGAAAGGTCGTATGACAAGATGATCGAGGCGACAAAACCCGTTCAATCGGGTATCAGGGAGATAAAAGGGATACACCAAGTCACCAGCTCGGACAACAACCTGTTCAATCGGTCGCCCCTCTCAAGGTTTTTGACGGGAAGCCCGTTGAAAGTTCTCGACAAGACACAACCGATTACGCCTTCGCTGAACGAGCATATCAATTTGTTCAAGGGAAAGATTTGGTCCAGAATCTCAGGAAGCTACCAACATGTATGCGTAACTTGCATTCGTGGTACCTGTTATCACCAGAATTTGACCGGATCAGAGGTGAGCCGCGATTGAAGATGGGCTTGAAGAATATACATGGAAGAAATACATGAATCGGCCTTGTATACAAAGTTTGGGCTAGTTTGCCCGTGTATCTGTACCATAGTAGGATAACGTGTCGGTTAGACAGAGTTTGGGCTCGTGCCCGGTTGGGATTATTCCCACGTTAGAAAGTCTACGGACTATAAATATGTATCTAGGATTTATGAAATAAACAACAATCACGTTCACCACAAACCAATCTAGGCGCATCGCCAACTCCCTTGTCTCGAGGGTTTCTTCCGGGTAAGCATCATGCTGCCTAGATCGCATCTTGCGATCTAGGCGATACACGTTATTCGTCGTTCATGCGTTGCTCGTGCTTGAAGCCTTTTTGATGGCGAGCAACGTAGTTATCATAGGTGTTTTAGGGTTAGCATTGTTCATCGTATCATATGCTATCGTCGTGCGATCCTTAGACATCTAGCCGCCCTTACACCTATCTTGGGTGTAAGGGCGGCACCCGCTTGATCATTATTTAGTAGATCCGATCCGTTATGATTGCTCCTTGTTCTTCAAGGATTAGTTTAATATCTGCATAGTTAGGCCATACAAACGGGTTGAAGGATCCGAGTGGCGCGTAGGGTGTAGTTTGCTAGCCCTAGACGGGATGTTCCGAGGATCAACTTCGTGTTGGTTTTTAGGCCTTGTCTAGGGTCGGTTTACGATCACCGTGCGTGGCCGCCGAGGCTCAATCACGAGTAGGATGTTCCGATTATGCGGTGAAAACCCTAAATCGTAGTAGGTCGTTTTAGCTTTGTTTTGATCAAGCAGGACCACCATCCGATCGTACACCTCGTACGCATCATGGGTGGATCGGCTCCTTGAGCCGATTCACGGGACAACCCGAGAGCCGATCGAGGCTCGTATTTAATGTTTACGTGTATGCCATGCAGGAAACTAAGCGAGGCACATCCAACACCTTCCCGACCAGGTATAGGTCAGGTGGCACGCCCTGCATCAGCATCGGACGTGCGTGCCGAAGGCTTTGCGGGCCGTCGCTCGGAGGGACCAGGGCCAGCCGCAGTCCCGGGAGCCTCCCGGCTCTACTCGTGTTGCCCGTCGCTGCTCGCCGGTGGGTTTCTGACCGCAACACATTCTGGCACGCCCGGTGGGACCATCTTCGACATCAACCGCATCGCCATCTACATCTGAGATGGCGGAAGGCACTCCAGTCAAGTACGAGGAGCTGACCGACGAGCTCAAGAAGAAGCATGACGAGATCAAAGCAGTCCTCGAAGCCGACCTCATCGGCTCTTTTCACAGAACCCGCTCACATGGCATCAGGTGGAAAGGGTTCTCACCTGAAGGCGCGCTCGATGGAGTGGACCTGTCCACCCCGTCGGAAGAACGCACCAGTGTCGCTGCGTCGAGAGATCAACTTCATGGTGGCTCATTCGCTGCACCGCCATTCCGAGAGCTCCGGTGAACACTTTGGAGCGTGTCGCTCGCGCGTGATCCGGAAATCATGAGCCATCAGTATTCTCCGTCGGGACCAGCTCTGGGGACTCACCAAGGAGAGATGCCACTCCAGTCCCGTCCACCGCTGCCGTTCGCGTTGGCAGCACCAGAAGTGCCGAATTCACCGGCATACGTCGTCTACAAGATCGGTGGTGACCCTAGTGACTACCAATTCTTGCATGAGGCGCCTAAGGAGATCCCTCACGGATACACGTGCACATATGTGCCAGACTGCGATGCTCGGGCACTCTCGAACCAGGCCGCAATGGCGGGGACTTCCGGAACAGCGGGAGGAACTTCAGGCACTGATCTTGAGAAGCAGACGTGGCTAGCTAAGTATGCCACTCCGACAAACCTCCGGAGCTCAGCTCCTGCAGTTGGCTCAGAGCTGGAAAAGCAAGCATGGCTGGCTAAGTATGCCACCTCGGCGAATCTTCAGAGTTCGACGCCTGCAGCCATCACCGCAGATCAGATCTGTACAATCCTGAAAGACCAGTTCGACATGATGCCGAAAAGGAGGACAATCGGCTATTCCAAGCCGTACCCCAACGAGTACGAGTTGATCCCGCTACCACCCAAATATCGGCTCCCTGATTTCACTAAGTTTAATGGATCAGATGGTTCCAGCTCCATCGAGCATGTGAGCCGATATTTGGCACTGCTGGGCACGATCTCAGCATCGGAGGAGCTGCGCGTGAGGTTCTTCGCACAGTCCCTCACAGGATCGGCTTTCGGGTGGTACACATCGCTGCCACCGAGACTCAATCCGGACTTGGAAGCGGTTGGAAGAGCGGTTCCACGTGCGGTATCACTCGGAGGCTTCCGAGGCTGGCATTGCCGATCTAGCACAAGTACGACGAAGCGCGGGGAAACGAGTGTCGGAATACGTCCAGCGCTTCAGGACCGTTAGGAACCGATGCTATTCGGTTCATGTGACTGAAAAGAAGCGAGTCGAGTTGGCGGTGGTGGGTCTCTCATCATCGATCAAGGACGTGGCCTCCCAAGCGAGACTACCCTTCACCGGCGCACATGGTGCGAAGGCGTCGGCATATGAACAGCGCCACCCGAGATGTTTACCGGGATAAATTCAAGCGTGCGGTGGTCCTGGTTGAGGCGGATGAAGATGAAGGTGCTGCGGGAGATCAAGAGGTAGCGGTGGCTGAATGGACTCGGGGACAAGCCCCGTGTCCCGTAAATGGGTTAAGCCACAAGGTCCTCCAAAAGGGTTTGACTTCGACGTGACCAAAGCTGAGCAGATTTTCGACCTCTTACTCAAGGAGAAGCAGCTAAAGTTACCCGAAGGCCACAAGATCCCCACGGTGCGGGAGCTGAACGGAAAGCCATACTGCAAGTGGCATAACACGTTCACCCACGCCACCAACGACTGCAGGGTGTGGCGTCAGCAGGTCCAAATGGCGATAGAACAAGGGCGGCTAATTTTCAGCCAGTACGCCATGAAGGTCGACACACACCCCTTCCCTGCCGTTAACATGGTGGAGTGCACTTACCATGGAGGGTGCCGGCCAGGATTCTCGTGCAATATCAACATGGTAGGGCCTGGGCACCACTCTGGTAAGGACGGAGATGAGGGCAGCTGCTCTCATAGCAAGGACACAGAGGAAGCCGCTCCACGCGATCGGCTCCGTCACGATGGCAAGCGCTACATCACGGAGGAGAAGTGAAGAACGTAAGATATCAGCGACCTCTCTCTGATCACCTCCTCAACAAGTATGTGGGTCAATATGACCAACGCCGACGATACAACGACGATGATGAAAGAGATCGTCTGGCTAGGGACGCCAGGAGACACCGTCGGCATGATCGCGACGAGGAGAGATATGAGCGCCACGCCAAGGAAAAGTCGAGAGAGCAAGACGACGTGGATAGGCACCGGGACTGCCCCTTCTTCGGACACTCGCCGGGATTCAGGAATGAGCCGATTGCCTACAATCGGCAACTGCCCAGAATGTAGACAAAAGAAGAAGGATGCAGCTAACGTGTCCGTGTTCAAACGCCTAGGGCCTCTCCCGCCTCGGAACAAGCACGCTGAGTCCACTCGGGTAGAAGATCTCGAGGAACTAGAGGACGATGATGAAGAAGACAAGTATCATCGGCCAAGGTGGTGCCCTGATGGGCTCAGCCGTTCCCAAAAGCGTAGGGTTCAGCGACTACGTGGGTTGGAGGAAGCCGAAAGGTTATACCGCACACGTTGAGGAAGGCGCGGCCTGATCTGGCCGCTAAAATTCAGCGAACCACGGACGAAGAAGGTCGGCCACAAAGGAAAGAGTGGCGCCCCAGACAAAAGAAAGCCGATGATGAGACATCGGCTGGCACAAACATGGTGTTCACCCTTCCAACGGAGTTTAGTGCTCCGAGGATTAGACGAAGCACCCGTGGCACAACTTGATCGCGGCCCACGGCCGGTCATCTTTGAGAAGCCACGAGAAAGAAGCTACAGGCATCTGAAGGCCCTGTACTTGCGAGGTTACATCAATGGGCAGCCTGTCAACAAGATGCTGGTGGACACCGGAGCGGCAGTCAACATCATGCCATACTCCATGCTACGTCGGTTGGGACGCTCTAGCTCGGATCTGATCAAGACCAATGTGACACTGAGCGATTTCAACGGCCAAGCATCTGACGCACAAGGTGTTCTGAACGTGGATCCGACCGTAGGAAGGAAAACCGTCCCTACGACGTTCTTTATTGTCGACAGCAAGAGCACTTATGCTCGTCCTACTAGGGAGAGATTGGATCCACGCCAACTGTTGCATTCCATCCACGATGCACCGAGTGCCTAATACGGTGGGATGGAGATGAAGTAGAAGTCGTCCACGCAGATGATTCAGCTGAGATTTCAACGGCTGGCATGAACGTTTGGGAGACATCAGGCCAAGAGCCACTCTCAGGCATCAATTTGGACGACTGCGAGCGCATCGACGTGACAAAGGACGGGGTTAGGCTGGTTTTATCCACCGGCCTAACCGTGTAACAAAGCAACATCTATGGACAAACGTGGCGATGCCGATCCATGTGATCGGCCCCAAAGATCTATGAAGGAACATTGCAAAACCTTCATTGAGCGATTCAACATGGAGGCCGATTCCAGCAATCGGCCAAAATTATCCTCACCATACATTCTGCCTGGGTTCAACGTCGATCTAATGGGCAATGGGTTTACGTCGGCTGATGAGCTGGAAGAAGTCCACACTGGTCCTAACAGCCGACGTTCACATATAGTGCCTTGGCTAACCACAGAGCCGATATCAGCAGCTACCTGGCAGAATCGGCTCGGGGGGCACCTAATCAGATGAACATGTGCGATACATGTGCAGTGAAACATTGGGGGCCGATAGAAAAATCGGCCCGTAAAAAAAAATTCTCATGATATACAGCCGATGCACGAACATAGACTCTAGTACAATTACACAGGATCTACCCGCTGCGTGTTCAAGACGCGGATGGCCTTCTGATTCCTGGAGGGAGTGAACAGTGAGAGCTTCCTCAGCGACAACGAGTCGATTTGGTGCCAGAACCTTCTCTTCAAGGACTTCCAACCCTTTGTCGGTTAAGCCGATTGATGCTTCGCCTTCGATATCGGTTTTTAACGGAAGAAAAGGTGATCGATGGTGGCAAGTTTGCTCAGATTCGCTCAAATTCGGGTTCATTTGTACTGAATCGTATGTCTTCACCGCTGTTCTCGCCTTGACTGAGGCTCGGGGGGCAGCTGATTTGGTAGGCACTCTGTTTTTGAAAGCCGATTGGAGTATCGTCGGCTGATCCTGCATCATAAACCTCTTCGGAAGTGGTGGGTTGTTGCAGAAGAAGATCACCAGAGTTGCTGGAAGGAGACCATGGCATGGGCATTGGGCGATGTTACCCTTGGGTCCGCTGCAGTTGCAAACCTGCACGATTGACATCTGAGGTTCATATGGCCGTGGGTTGGATCTGTTCAAGCGGCAATTTGGGGATCTGAGTTTTGCTCTTTCGGACCAGTCGCAGATTACCATTTGAAAGACGATAGAGTTGGCCTTGCTCGCGTTTTATGGCAAGGGCCGATGCGCTGCTATCGGCTTTTGATGTGTTGACTCTCTTCAAATCGGCAAAGTTGGAAAAGGGGACAGAATCAGCTGAGAAATGTCTTCTTCATTAATAAAAGAGGATTTTTACAATGAGGAGCCGATTGCTCAAGAAAGGAAGAACAAAAGAAGAGCCGATTGCTCAGAAACTACTAATCCTACATTGCTAATCCTCGCTGGCTCCATCGTCGGCATAGGAGTTGCTGTCGGCGCTACTTCCGGAGAAATCCTCGTCGCTGCTGCCCCAGCCCTCAGCCGGAGCCTCTTCTTCCTCGTCATCATCATCATCCTCGCTGTCCGCCCAAGAGCGGAAGCGCTTCGTCGGCGGATACCCAGCGGAAGAGGAGGAATCATCCTCCTCCTCTTCCTCTCCTTCCTCGTCATCATCATCGTCCTCGCTGTCCGCCCACGCACGGGAGCGCTTCGCCGGTGGATACCCGGCGGAGGAGGAGGAATCATCCTCCTCCTTTTCCTCCTCTACTTCTTCTTCTTCCTCCTCCTTGTCGGAGGAGGTGGGGTTCGCCCAGGAGTGGAGGTCGTCTTCACTCTCGCTCTTCAGCTCCCCTTCGATGAGGAACTCGAGGTCGTCCTCCCCATCGGTCAGAGGTAAGTCGCCATCTGACCCGATGAGTGCTTCGGGTAGGCCATCTGGTATGTGGTCGACGTTCCACTCCTGCTCGCTCGAGGAGGAGGATTGGAGGGAGAGGCCTGAGGAGTTGGAGGAAGAGGAAGACATCGCTACAGGGAAAGAGGGTTTTTTGGGCGCTGATGGACAGAACAGAGCAAGGGGATGAAGTGGCGAACCGTTCGGCACAGATAAATAAAGAGGGGATAGTGGGGATTTAATGCCATGACGGTTCTCGAGGACGTGATGCCGAAACTATCAATTCGTGCAGAGAAGCCAAGGAGGCGAGGCGAAATGATGAAGATTCTGCGGCAGTTTTGCTCTGCCATGACATGACCCGACGAAAGAAAAGCATAATGATTTTGGAAATGTCATTTCCAAAACCGAGGGGGCATGTGTTATCACCGGAATTTGACCGGATCGGAGGTGGGCCGCGATTGAAGATGGGCTTGAAGAATATACATGGAAGAAATACATGAATCGGCCTTGTATACAAAGTTTGGGCTAGTTTGCCCGTGTATCTGTACCATAGTAGGATAACGTGTCGGTTAGACAGAGTTTGGCTCGTGCCCGGTTGGGATTATTCCCACGTTAGAAAGTCTACGGACTATAAATATGTATCTAGGGTTTATGAAATAAACAACAATCACGTTCACCACAAACCAATCTAGGCGCATCGCCAACTCCCTTGTCTCGAGGGTTTCTTCCGGGTAAGCATCATGCTGCCTAGATCGCATCTTGCGATCTAGGCAGTACACATTTATTCGTCGTTCATGCGTTGCTCGTGCTGAAGCCTTTTTGATGGCGAGCAACGTAGTTATCATAGGTGTTTTAGGGTTAGCATTGTTCATCGTATCATATGCTATCGTCGTGCGACCCTTAGACATCTAGCCGCCCTTACACCTATCTTGGGTGTAAGGGCGGCACCCGCTTGATCATTATTTAGTAGATCCGATCCGTTATGATTGCTCCTTGTTCTTCAAGGATTAGTTTAATATCTGCATAGTTAGGCCATACAAACGGGTTGAAGGATCCAGTGGCGCGTAGGGTGTAGTTTGCTAGCCCTAGACAGGATGTTCCGAGGATCAACTTCGTGTTGGTTTTTAGGCCTTGTCTAGGGTCGGTTTACGATCACCGTGCGTGGCCGCCCAGGCTCAATCACGAGTAGGATGTTCCGATTATGCGGTGAAAACCCTAAATCGTAGTAGGTCGTTTTAGCTTTGTTTTGATCAAGCAGGACCACCATCTGATCGTACACCTCGTACGCATCATGGGTGGATCGGCTCCTTGAGCCGATTCACAGGACAACCTGAGAGCCGATCGAGGCTCGTATTTAATGTTTACGTGTATGCCATGCAGGAAACTAAGCGAGGCACATCCAACACCTTCCTGACCAGGTATAGGTCGGGTGGCACGCCCTTGCATCAGCATCGGACGTGCGTGCCGAAGGCTTTGCGGGCCGTCGCTCGGAGGGACCAGGGCCAGCCGCAGTCCTGGGAGCCTCCCGGCTCTACTGTGTTGCCCGTCGCTGCTCGCCGGTGGGTTTCTGACCGCAACAGTACCTTAATGCCTCAAAGGAAGGGATCGAGACTATCATGGTGCGAGTTAGGGAAGAGCACTACTTCCAGGAATACTGTGTGAACGTTGACTTCAACGAGCTTTTCCAGTTATACAATCTCCGGACCCTCGACAAATCTATCATCAGTTCCTATTGTCTGTAAGTGATTTATTTAATTTGAGAAGTCTTTAGCTTAGCTCGTTCATTGTCTGCAGATTATAATCCTTTGTGCGCTATATTATGCAGATCGAAGATGCTCGAATGCAAAAGGGACGAAATCACGGACATTGGGTTCATTGACCCGCACACAATGCATGTTAAAACCATAGAAGATCCCGTCTATAACAAGGATACACCGGAGATTTTGCTAAGGTTTTTGAAGCGACAACGTGACAAAAGGCTAATAATTTGACCTTACAACTTCGAGTGAGTCTTACTGTCTTATAACACATTATATTTTGCTCACCGTATGTCAAAATTTTAACTAATGACTTATATATATGACACTACATATTTAAACGTGTCGTAGGTTTCACTTTATTCTTCTCGTCATCAATATGCAAATTGGAGAAGTTGAAGTCTTTGACTCACTAAGCAAAAAATCGGAACTATACTTGTCTTGTTATTTAATGCTCAAAAGGTAATTTTAATTTGTATCGGTTTGTTTCGTTAATTTCCTGCTATGAACTAATTGATAACTCTTTTATGCATTTTCTTTTGTCGGGCAGCGTGTGGGAAACTTTCATCAAGGAAGATAAGTCCCATGAATGGCCACCGAAGCTGCGATGGAAGGCGAAAGTAAGTAGTACTACCTAGGTCCACACACCTTTAATTATCATACTTGACTATTGTTTGATTGAATTATATTCTTGTAAAGAAATGCCCGCAACAACCACAAGGGACTGATCTCTGTGGATTCTACGTTTGCGAGTACATCCACAGAATTGTCAGCGAGAGAACGAATAATGAAAGAAATAAAGAGGTACGAAAACAATATTCACAAATTTGTTTTCTTATCATAAGTTGTGCTGAGTTTCAGTAATAGTTGTTTCATTGTGGTTTGAATATATATATATATACACACACACATATAGCTCATGTATTCATTTGTATCTTATTCTTTTATAGTTGTCAAGAAAGCGGAACAAGCTCTCAATCGATGACCGCTTCATAGCAATAGGCGAGGAATTGGCGGGATTCTTCCTTCGGGACGTCATACCACCATTCGCAGAGTTCCACTATGAATGAAGATGTACATGTTACATATATAGTTGACTCGAAGAGTACCACTATGCTACATGTAATAGACATATATAGAGTACGCCTCGGAGAGTACCACTATGCATGAAGATCGATCTTCATGCATAGTGCTTCTTAATTTGCGATCTTATGCAATTACATGTGTGTTATATTGTATGCACCAACTTGCTATGCATCATCTTGATCTTCATGTACTACCTAAACCCAAACGCGTTTCTGGTGCATCGACGCGATATGAAACAAACCGCGATATCCCTAAACCCCTCCAAAACCCTAAAACTTCAATTCTCTGACGCGGCAGAGATTCGGGCAAATTCCCTGCCGCGGGTGGGAACCTTTGGTACCGGTTCGTATTACCAACCGGTACCAAAGCTCCTTGGCCCTGAGCTCTCCTGGTGGCCCACGTGGAGGCCCCTTTTATACCGGTTCGTAAGCAACCGGTACGAAAGGGGGAGCCTTTAGTGCCGGATAATTTATACCGGTTGCTCAACCGGTACGAATGCCCCTCTGGAACCGGTATTGATGAGAGGTTTTCTACTAGTGCACATAGAACATAGCCTCTTTTTAACCAGTCAAAAAAATGATATTCTTAAGTTTTAAAACAATCAACCAAAGAATCTAGCTGTAGAAAATAATGTGCTCTATCAACTTGAAAATAATGTACTCTCAGTGTGTTTCATAACATAAGCCAGTTTGCCAAGCTAAAATAGCTTGCTAAAAAGGCTTATATTATAGCACATAATGTTTTCTAGTGCGATAGAGTGAATGTAGCAAATTTGGGGCGTTCGACGGTGCAATATCCTGCATGCTGAAAATAATTGACCACATGCGTGATTTTACATCATCTGCTGGATCACAATTTCGTGATACCACGCAAAAAAAATACCGTTTTAACGTGTGTGGGCTTTTTTTGGACGCGGGGTTGGAGTTGCCGTAATATAAGTCATTTGGGGTGAGATTTTGTGTGCTGATGGAGCACCACATTATCTACATCTAGATTTTTCGGTTTTTTTTTAGAAAAGAGTGAATTTCACTTTTTACCCTCTAGTTATGCATTTGTTACACTAATTACCCCGCCGAATGGAAATTCGTGCAAATTGCCCATTTTAAAAGCTTTGGACTCTTGTTTTTCTGATGTATGTCCACTAGGCAAGGTGTTAGGGCATGATTATGGTCCAAAAATAATAAGACGATAGTGAGAAATGGAACATATGGATTAATGTAGTTTGTACATAATCGTCCATGAGGCCCTCCGATATTTACATATTTTTTCGCTCCACATCGACGTATCATGTCTATCCTATCAAATAATTACAAGCAAAGTGTTAAATTAGGGCGAACCCATGTTTAAAGTCTCCTAAATGGGATATTTTAGTAGAAACTCCACTAAATGGGGCAATATATGTCACAATTGCATAACTACCGGGTAAAAAGTGGAATTCACTCTAAAAAAATTGAAACCGTGTTTTTGAATTTGAGAAAACCAAGCTCCATGTAGCTAAGTTCCAAAGCGAATTTCAAGTTTATTCCCTATTTCCCTGGCGGGAAAAGTAGATATGACAATGGCGGTGGCTGCCAACAGGCCTCCTCTAGGCCGTGCGGTGCCTGAGAGGGATGTGTCAGTGCCTCAGTGGCGAACACCTGATAATTCTTAGTCATTTTTCTATCAGATTAAAACCCAGCGCAGCGTCCAGGAAGGTCTTAAAATGTGTTGTTAGGTAATTCAAACTATTGTATTTTTCTATGTTTTAATTGACTGAGATTTTCTCAATTCTCGTCCTAGAGTTGAGAGAAAGTGCAACTTGTTTTAGTTGCATTTTTCTAGCAGGAAAATACAACTGCAGTTTTTGTGCAAGCACTGGTGGAAAAACAGGCTTCCGGGAAGCCCCATAAGTCGCGAAGGTAAAGGAACCGCGACTAATGGGGCCTTTAGTCGCGGTTCGTGTGGCGAACCGCGACCAAAGGCCTGGGCCCAGGGCGCACGGTGGCCAGCTGGTGCACGTGGGGGGCTTTAGTCGCGGTTGGCCGACAAAAGGTGCCCGAAGGCCTTTAGTCGCGGTTGGCCAGGCCAACCGGGACTAAAGCCCCTCCCCTATCTTCCCATCTCCCTGACCTTTCTTCTTACTCTTTTACCCATGTCTTTCCATCCCCTATCTTCCCATCTCCCACCTTACCCTGATCTCTTCTTTCCAGATCTCGTGTACCACTGTTTTTTAGCCGATTGATGCTTCAGAGGCAGAGGTGGGTGACGAATTGACTTGATGGTTCAGACTTCACGGGCAGATGTGGGTGCCAAATGGAACTGCAGTCTCTGCTTGATGGGTGGCATGTAAGCATAATTTTCTTTGATGCTTTTAATTTTAGATTTCTAAATGCTTGTGGCTACTAATCACGTCCTATGAAATTTCCCATTGTGTGATAAGTAATAGTTTGGTTTAACTGCAGGCAAATGCACTGCAAGATGTTGATAACCACATTTTGCTTGGTCTCTGAGAGGTTAGTCATCTCCTCTCACTGGTGGAAAAACAGGCTTCCGGGAAGCCCCATAAGTCGCGAAGGTAAAGGAACCGCGACTAATGGGGTCTTTAGTCGCGGTTCGTGTGGCGAACCGCGACCAAAGGCTCCGGGCCCAGGGCGCACGGTGGCCAGCCGGTGCACGTGGGGGCTTTAGTCGCGGTTGGCCAGCCCAACCGCGACTAGCAGTGCTCGAAGGCCTTTAGTCGCGGTTGGCCAGGCCAACCGGGACTAAAGCCCCTCCCCTATATATACCCATCCAGCAGCCAACACTTAGCCATTTGGAGCCATTCTCTTCACAAACTTCACAAGTGAGTGTTAGGTTTGCTTTTGGTTCCTCTTATGCACATAAGGTGTTTGATGAAATGCCCCAAGAGCATGAAACAAACATGATATGAAGTGTTGGAGTCACACTTGAGCTTTCTCATTTATTTTTTCCTCCTCGATCGCGGTTAGCAACTTGAACCTTTGATGTGTCATTGATAAAATATGCATGTGTGTGTAGTTCATTGTTTAATTTATATTGTTTGTAGCTAGTTAGTTTAACAAATGCATGATGGTTAATTATATATTTTATATTATAATAATGCAGATGAATCGGCAATGGATGTACGGTAACCGACTCTCCGGCGAGTTCAAGTACGGGTTTGAAAGATTTCCTCGTAGTGGCTAATGCGAACAAGCAGTGGGGGTTTTGTTATCTCGTCCATGTGTTAAGTGTAAGAATCGAAGGGTTACTCTTCCTCAAGAGATGTTCACATGCACCTGCTTCGGCACGGTTTCATGCCAAGCTATAATTGTTGGACCAAGCATGGAGAAAGAGGGGTTATAATGGAAGAAGATGAAGAAGGGGATGATTTCAATGATGAAAGCTATCTTTCTCATTTCGGTGATACTTTCATGGAGGATGCTCGAAGGTGAAGGGGAAGGTGAAGAAGAGGCACGTGATGATCCCGTTGATGATCTTGGTCGGACCATTGCTGATGCACGGAGACGTCGCGAAACTGAAAAAGAGAGAGAGAATTTGGATCGCATGTTAGAGGATCACAGGAAGGCGCTGTACCCCGGATGCGATGATGGTCCGAAAAAGCTGGGCTGCACACTGGATTTGCTGAGATGGAAGGCACAAGCAGGTGTAGCTGACTCGGCATTTGAAAACTTGCTGAAAATGTTGAAGAATATGTTTCCAAAGAATAACGAGTTGCCCGCCACTACGTACGAAGCAAAGAAGGTTGTCCGCCCTCTAGGTTTAGAGGTTCTGAAGATACATGCATGCATCAACGATCGCATCCTCTACCGCGGTGAATACGAGAATTTGAATGAATGCCCGGTATGCACCGCATTGCGTTATAAGATCGTAGGCGATGACCCCGGTGACGATGTTGAGGGCCGAAACCCAGGAAGAGGGTTCCCGCCAAGGTGATGTGGTATGCTCCTATAATACCACGGTTGAAACGTCCGTTCGAGAACAAAGAGCATGCCAAGTTGTTGCGATGGCACAAAGATGACCGTAAGTCGGACGGGGAGTTGAGACACCCCGCAGATGGAACGCAATGGAGAAAGATCGACAGAGAGTTCAAAGATTTTGCAGCCGACGCAAGGAACATAAGATTTGGTCTAAGTACGGATGGCATGAATCCTTTTGGCGAGCAGAGCTCCAGCCATAGTACCTGGCCCGTGACTCTATGCATCTACAACCTTCCTCCTTGGTTGTGCATGAAGCGGAAGTTCATTATGATGCCACTGCTCATCCAAGGTCCGAAGCAACCCGGCAACGACATCGATGTGTACCTAAGGCCATTAGTTGATGAGCTTTTACAGCTGTGGGGCAGACCTGGTGTCCGTGTGTGGGATGAGCACAAAGAAGAGGAATTTGACCTACGAGCGTTGCTTTTCGTAACCATCAACGATTGGCCTGCTCTTAGTAACCTTTCGGGACTCGTCAAATAAGGGATACAATGCATGCACGCACTCGCTTACATGAGACTCGAAAGTGTACATTTGCCAAATTGTAAGAAGAACGTGTACCTTGGGCATCGTCGATTTCTTCCGAAAGGTCATCCAAGAAGAAAGAAAGGCAAGCATTACAACGGCAAGGCAGATCACCGGCCGAAGCCTGCGGAACACACTCGGTGCCGAGGTATTTGATATGGTCAAGGGTTTGAAAGTCATCTTTGGAAAGGGTCCCGCGGACAATCGGTTCCGAAGGGAGCCGACGGGCACGTAGCCATGTGGAAGAAGAAATCTATATTCCGGGAGCTAGAATATTGGAAAGTCCTAGAAGTCCGCTCCGCAATCGACGTGATGCACGTTACGAAGAATATTTGCGTGAACATCCTAAGCTTCTTGGGCGTGTATGGGAAGTCAAATGATACAAAGGAAGCACGGCAGGACCAGCAAAGTTTGAAAGACCCTGATGACAAGCATCCGGAACGGTTTCAAGGTCGTGCCGGCTACGCTCCGACCAAAGAAGAGAAGGTCATCTTTTTTGAATGCCCGAGCGATATGAAGGTCCCGTCGAGATTCTCGTCCAATATAAAGGGAATAATAAACATGGCGGAGAAAAAGTTCCAAAACCCGAAGTCTCACGACCGCCACGTGATTATGACGCAATTGCTTCCGATTGCTTTGAGGGGCTCCTGCCGGAAAATGTTCGAGTAGCCATTGTGAAGCTATGTGCATTCCTCAATGCAATCTCTCGAAGGTAATCAATCCAGAAGTTCTACCACGGTTACGTAACGATGTGATCCAATGTCTTGTCAGCTTCGAGTTGGTGTTCCCGCCATCCTTCTTCAATATTATGACGCACCTCCCGGTTCACCTAGTCGATGAGATTTCCATTCTCGGTCCCGTATTTCTACACAATATGTTCCCCTTCGAGAGGTTCATGGGAGTATTAAAGAAATATGTTCGTAACCGTGCTAGGCCGGAAGGAAGCATCGCCAAGGGCTATGGAAATGAGGAGGTAATTGAGTTTTGTGTTGACTTTGTTCCCGACCTTAAGCCGATTGGTCTTCCTCAATCGCGGCACGAGGGGAGACTAAGTGGAAAAGGCACGATCGGAAGGAAATCAATGATATGTATGGACGGCCATTCTCCGACCGAAGCACACCACACAGCTTCCGACCAATTCCAGCTTGGTGGCTCCGTACTTTGAGAAACACAAGAATATTTTACGCTCGGACAACCCCGGGAAGCCCGAATCCCTGGATTAGGAAGGCCCACATGGAGACTTTCGGCAGCTTGGTTGAGAAAACATTTAATGAGTGACAATAAGGTTGTAGATCAGCTGTACATGTTGGCCAAGACACCATCTTCGACTATAACGACTTTCCAAGGGTACGAGATAAATGGGAATACATTTTACACGATCGCCCAAGATAAAAAGAGCACCAACCAAAACAGTGGTGTCCGCTTTGATGCAAGCAACCGAGAATGGGCAAAAGGTCACATATTATGGTTACATAGAGGAGATATGGGAACTTGACTATGGACCCTCCTTTAGGGTCCCTTTATTCCGGTGCAAATGGTTCAAGCTAACAGGAGGTGGGGTAAAGGTGGACCAGCAATACGGAATGACAATGGTGGATTTCAACAATCTTGGTTACCTTGACGAACCATTCGTCCTAGCGAAAGATGTCGCTCAGGTTTTCTATGTGAAGGACATGAGTAGCAAACCGAGGAAACGGAAAGATAAGAAAACGATCAGTACATCATGCGATGATTCAAAGCGCCACATTGTTCTTTCAGGGAAAAGAAACATCGTGGGAGTGGAGGACAAGACAGACATGTCGAAGATTATAATATGTTTGCTGAAATTCCGCCCTTCAAAGTGAACACCGACCCAAGCATTAAGTTAAATGATGAGGATGCTCCATGGATACGGCACAATCGTAAGCAAGCAGGGACACAAGGGAAGAAATGATGTGTAATAATTTATTGTACCAAACTTTGTTGAATGAATCATGTGAATTATATTACCCGTGATGTGTTTGGTGTCCATTTTCGAATGATTCAATTGACTCGAGATAGCACCGATGATACATGAAATTTGGAGTGACTAAGTCATACTCCCGCATACATGAAATTTGGAGTGACTAAGTCATACTCCTGCATATAGGAAATTTGGAGTGACTAAGTCATACTCCTGCATACATGAAATTTGGAGTGACTAAGTCATACTCCTGCATATAGGAAATTTGGAGTGACTAAGTCATACTCCTACATACATGAAATTTGGAGTGATTTAGTCATACTCCCGCCTAGGCGTATAATATGCATACTCGTAGTCTTCATAGCCGCCGCCATTGTACCGGTAGTCGTCGCCTTCTAAGTTGCCGGCGTCATCGTCGCCGTCGTCGCCGCCGTCGTCGGGCGGCGCTCGTGGCTCGAACCGAGGGTAGCGCAGGCGGGGATATCGCCGGCCGTGATGTAGTCCATGACGCTCGCGGAGTCCGGCCGTACCACCATAGCCGACGGCCGGCCTCGTGGAAGTTTCCGGGAGGCGGACCGTCCTCCTCATACCCGGCGAGCGCCCTCTCACGCCGATTGATGAAGAAGGCGTCCCAAGTATGCTGGTTATCGGGATGCCAGCCGGGGATTCATCCGCTGCTCCGGCGTGAGGTCGAGGTAGTAGTGGTTCGTGATGGCCGCCCGGCGCGCAGTACCCGAGGGACGGGAGGGACCGGCACGCCGCCGGCGCTTAGGCTCCAGCTCGGCAGGGACGCGGTAGCCCGGAGGGCAAGGGTAGTTCGAGGCGCAAAGCTCCTCCACCTGCCGGTAGGTTAGAGTGGGTGCGGTGGAAGCCATGAGAGAGTGATGAGAGATTGTAGAGATGTGATGTCGGCCAAGGCGGGCTACCTATATGTAGTGACAAATGGCGGGAAAAATGGGAGCGGGAAGACAGGAGGCGGGAAGAAAGAGGCGGGAGAAAGTGGCGGGAAGAAATTGGCGGCAAAAAATTGGCGGGAAGAAAGAGGCCGGAAGAAATTGGCGGGAAACAATTGGCGGGAAGAAAGAGGCGGGAAGACAGGGAAGAAATGGCGGGAAGACGAGGAGGGAAGAGGGGGTCAGCGGAAAGAGGCGGGTAGAGGGGGCCAACGAACTTTTGAATTGAATTAGTTTTATTTTTATGAATTTTTGATAATTTGTATTTTTAAAATTTTGAATTGAATTAGTTTTATTTTTATGAATTTTTTGATATATTATTTGTATTTTTAAGATTTTGAATTGAATAGAATTAGTTTTATTTTTATGAATTTTTTGATATATTATATGTATTTTAAACATTTTGAATTGAATTAGTTTTATTTTTCTTAGTTTTTTGATATATTATTTGTATTTTTAAGATTTTGAATTGAATTAGTTTTTTTTCTGATTTTTTTGATATATTATTTGTATTTTTAAAATTTTGAATTGAATTAGTTTTATTTTTCTGATTTTTTTGATATATTATATGTATTATATGATTTTCAAAAAAGAAAAGAATTTTCAAAAAGAGCTTTAGTCGCGGTTGGCCTGGCCAACCGCGACTAAAGGTCCTTGCGCGCGGGAAAATAAAAACCGGGCGAAAATACCTTTAGTCGCGGTTGGGGTCCCCAACCGCGACTAAAGGTACCCCTTTAGTCGCGGTTGGCGACCCCAACCGCGACTAAAGGGGGGTCCCTATATATTCGCGCACGGCGAACCGCCGCGCCACAGTTCTTCTTCCTCGAGATCGATCTGAGACGCCGCGCCGCCCTCGTCGTCTCCACGCCGTCCTCGTCGTCTCCGCGCCGCCCTCGTCGTCTCCGCGCCGCCCTCTCGTCGTCTCCGCGCCACCCTCGTCGTCTCCGCGCCGCCCTCGTCGTCTCCGCCCCGGCCCGTAAGGATCTCCGGCCAAATCCAACGCGCGCAGCCGCCCGTGCCGCGCCGCCGTGTCGCCGCAGCCGCCGCGCCACTGAGAGGAAGGTGCGGCGCCGCACGAGAGGAAGGGGCGGCGCCGCACGAGAGGAAGGGGGGCGGCGCCGCCGGCCAGAGAGAGGCGCGCGCCGGCCGGCACGGGCGCGCGCGCGCGCGGCGCACCCCCGGCCAAATTTTTTTTCTTTTTTTTTAGTTTTAGTTCTTGTTAATTTCGAAATTAAAATTAACTAAAATTGGACTTAAAAAAAACTAAAATTGAATCATCATATCTGAATCTAAAATTGGACTTAAAAAAAACTAAAATTGGACTTAAAAAAAACTAAAATTGAATCATCATATTAGCTTAAAAATTGTTTTGTTTTGTTGGTTAGACACAAAATATCAATCCCAAACAACATAATTTGAATTGGATCTCATTGATCGAACATCTTCCATGATTTAGTACCGCACCACATTGAACCTCGCGGTTATTCACAAGAACCCTCCCGCATTCCCACTCGCGGCACCCCGCGGTCAACTCGGTTGCTTCCCGAGACGCACACATGCAATAGCTAGGGCGGCGCCCGCCGGCGCACCCCCGGCCCCTCCAATCTCTCCCGCGCACACACGCGCTCTTCTCGCGACACCCTCTCCCACCCCTTCTAGCTCGCCGGCCCCCTCCTTTTGGCACCGCCCTTCGCCACCGCCACCTCCCCCTTCTTCACTTAATTAATTTGTTTTGACTACATGTTTTCAGGATCGACATATGGCGGACGATAGAGGTGACCCGATTCTGGACAACTATGATCCGGACGCCGAAGACCATATGTTCGGCATCATAAAAGGCGATATTCCTTTTGTGCCGACCGGAGAAGAAGAAGATGATATCGCTTCTTATCCGAACTTTGAGTGTGAAGATGAAGGGCGCCGTCGGCAAGCAGATGATGCCGAAGAAACGTCGATAAACGACGATCTTCAATTGGAAGTAGCAACCACCTCCGGCGCCGAGGTATATATATATATATACATATTGAGCGTCTGGTGATACAACTAACCGATTTGAATAAATGTGTGTGTACTAACGCGCGCGACTCTCTTTCTTATTTTAGCCCTCGGCCGGATCGTCGAAAAATCGAGTACGTCGTCGTCAAAGCGTGGCGCAACCAAGACGATGAAAGCAGGAGAAACATGCACCATCGATGTTGTCGACGAAGCAACCGGCAGGCCGCTGGAGCCCAAGCAAGAACGCCACCAAGTTTGTCAGCCAATGCGGAGCCGTTGTTAGAGACAACGTCTCGATCACCCGCCGAGAGTGGAATGAGCCAAAGAAGGCACGTGTTGGTTTTACTTTTGTCGAACGCAGAGAGAAAAAAAGATTGCTTCAACAAGCTTATGGAACATTTCGTTCTACCTCCGGAATACCGCAAATACGATGAGGAGGGTAACAAGATTGCGGAAAACAAGAAGAGGCGCAAGCTAGTCAAACGGTTCGCTCTTTCTAGGATGGCCAACGCATTCGGAAATACAAGCAAAATCTAGCCCATGACTTTGTCAACCAGGGCAAGACTCCGGATTTCAAAGGACAATATGAGAAACCGCAACATGATTGGCCAGAATTTGTGAAGCAAAAGAAATCGGAGCGGTTCCTTGAACTATCGAAAAAAATAAGGAAAATGCGGCCAAGAAGGAGTACAATCATAAAATGGGGCCGGGAGGGTATCGCTTTTGGCAGCCTAAGTGGGAGAAGATGGAGAACGAGCTGAGGGCGCGAGGAATCCGTCCAGTGCACGGAGGGATGGGACCCAAGGGCCAAAAGCTGGTGAGTACGGGCATGGGGGATCGCTGAACCCGGAGACAGGGGAGTGTGTTTACTGGGGCAAAATAATTACACCCACCCAAAACCTTATTGAGGCAATGAGGGATGCTCAAGAGGGGAGGATCAGGTTCAACAGAGAGAACGACGCCCGACAAAAGCCCTCGGGAATCCCGAACACGGAGGACGTGTACGAGGCATGCCCGGGGACATTTCGTGGAAACTAGGGTTCCCCCGGAAAGATGACCCGTACGGTTACTGAGCCGTAAGAGAAAGATGGATCGGGATGCGGATGTTGTGGCGAAGTTGGTAACGGAAATGGATGTGATGAAGAAAACCGTGAGTGTACTAGTCGCCGAAAGAGATGCAGCTCGGGCGCGAAGCATGAAGATCATCCAATGGATCTCGGAAGCCGCAGCGGAGAAGAAGCAGCGTGGCTTCCACGGAGGCCTCACCGGCTGGTGCACCGACGATCGAAATTACCGCACCGGAGCCTCAGCCGGTGGTCGAAGTTACCGCACCGGAGCCTCCTCGCTACCCCGTGGACGATATAAAGGAGATGAAAGCATGTCATCCGTATTATCCTATCGGGAACATGTCCATGAAGGTAGCCATCGGCAGTGCTTTACCACTGGAGCACTCCACCACAACAACCCCATTCAAGATGGCTATGCTCGTGTGACGGTGGAGGAGATAGTCCAAGGGTTTGAGGACCTGGACATTGACATTGCTACACCTGAAGGGGTGAAAAGACTTGGAGATGTCAAGCGCCAGTTCATTCTATGGCAGAAGAAATTTATCAAGTTTCCAGGCGAGGCGCCAACAAGTCCACCCCCGTACGGTGGTGGTGGTGGTGGTGGCGGTGGCGGTGACGGTGGCGGTGGCGGTGGCGGTGACGGTGGCGGTGGCGGTGACGGTGGCGGTGGTGCTTCACCTAATACACCTCATTCACGTCAGCAGACGCCGCCCCCCAGTCCTCGTCCGGCGGGTGATCCGACACCGGTACCGCCCCCAATCCACCTCCGGCGAAGAAGCGAGGCGATCCTGGGTTATTAACCCGGACCCTTACGTACCTAAGAAAACAAAGGTACCGGAGGTATCACCGAAGCCTCTCCCCAGGAGGTCTTGGGAAAGTAGTGCCGAGGAAGTCGAGGCGGGCGCGGCTGCTGATTTAGAGAAATGGAAGGCAAGCGTCCGTAAGAAAATAGAGGGCGAGCCCAAGCCAGTATATTCGACAAGGAAAAGCAGTAGGCTAAGTCATTTTTGAACACACCGTCCCAAGCCGCGAAGAATCTGCTCGACGACTATTTACGTGAACTTCGTAGGCAAGCACTCGCGTTCAAGAACGAGGAAAGAGTTGGCGGAGAAGAAAGCCTTGAAGGACGAGGCCGAGTCAAAATTAGAAAGGGGAAAGAAGTTGCCCAGCTCGGGGAACAAAGTAAACAATCGATCGCCCCGCTCATAGTGCAAGCCGCCGGTCCGGATGCCCCCGATATCATAGCAGCTGCGGCAGCACATGGATTGACCGTAGAAAGTGCCAGAAAACAAGCGGCCGACTTAGGTATCACTCTTCGTGCAGTGTTAGGCCTTGATGAGGCGCCAATGAAGGACGTAGTATTTTCATATGTGAAGAATGGCCCTCTCATCGAGCCTGCGCAGGAAGAGGATCTACCTCGACAAATGAAAGGTCCGCTAAATTGGTACAAGGGTTACATAAAACATGAAAACGCCAAAGACTATATCTATGCGGAAGTTAAATATGTGCATCACTTCAAACGTTACTGGGTACAAATTCCTCTCGAGTGAATTGTTCCAGCTTGTTCAATCTGCGCGAGCTCGACAAATCTATCATCGGTTGCTACGTTCGTAAGTGATTTATTAATTTCTACCCCATCTCGTTCATTGCCTGCACTATATATATATATTGTCCTAACTATCTTGTTGTGTACGCTATATATTATGCAGAATGAAGAAGCGGGAAATGCGAATAAGGAACATCCATGATGTTGGGTTCATTGACCCACACATCGTTAATTCATATGTGTTAGAATACCACCCCGCCGACGTGGAGGAAGACCTGTGGCGGTTTATTAGAAAACAGCAAGAGAAAAGTGATATTCTATTTCCTTACCATTTTGGGTGAGTGTTTCGTCTTGAGCACATTCTCTTTTGTTTACTCCATGCATGGTATGTGGCTAATCGATGAGTTATGCATGATTGTGCATGTATCGTGTCCGCAGGTTCCACTCGGATTCTTATGGTAATTAAAGTTCAGACCTCCTCAGTTCTCGTCCACGACTCTCTGAATATGGATCCGGCGCTTTGGGGCGACATGAGAAAAATGATGCAAAAGTAATTATTTTCATTCATTTGCGCTCTATATCGATCGGCCTATTTCGTTCATCATTTCCTAATATCAAGTAACTAATTAATAACTCTCTTGTTTATTTACTTTTCTTTGCCTCGTAGGGTTTGGAGACGGTTCGTAGATACCAAGGTCGGTGAATTCAAAAAAGAGCTACATTTTAAAATGGCAGGTGCCGACGACCGGGGATACTCAGCCACCGGGGACCAATCTATGCGGATACTATGTTTGTGAGAGGATCCGGAGATACCGCAATGAGCGGGACCGGACGTGTGAGAACAACATCCTGAGGAATAACCTCCGGAAGACGCTTAGTCCGAAGCTCGCTTCCGACCACTTCAAGAGGAACTAGCTGGATGGTTGGCGAGGGAAGTCATCGATCCTAGAGGAGAACACTATTACGATGACGTAGATCTTTATACGCACCGGAATTTGTAACTAACTTGTTCAAAATTGTATATGGTCATCCGATATTGAATATATATTGTATATGGTCATCCGATATTGAATATATATTGTATATTACTCTTGAATTCTTTTTGGTTCTAATTTCAAATTTGTTTGAAATTGTACATTCATATGCATGTATGTATACAGTACCGTAGAATATGTGAAACTCCTTCAAAATTAAAACCCAAAAGAAATAAAATAATACAAATTAAAAAGAAACCAGATTTAGGGGGAGGGGGCTAAACCCTAAACCCTGCGGAGGCCTTTAGTCGCGGTTGGCCGAAGAACCGCGACTAAAGGTCCTCCGCCCTGGCGCTCGCCTGCGGCCCACGTGGATGGGCCTTTAGTCGCGGTTCGTAAGGAACCGCGACTAAAGGGGGGGGCCTTTAGTCGCGCTACTTTGGTCGCGGTTGGGCCACCGCGACTAATGGCAGTTGCCAACCGCGACCAAAGCCCCTTTTTCCACCAGTGAAGGAAAGCAGAACCGAAGTGCTTTACAATAGATGTGTGAGACTTAAGAAATTCTTAGTAAACTTAGAGAGATATACATAACTGGCCGGTGTATCATGATCATTTTGGAACCTGCAACACACCTGTAGTAGCACTCCTTCCGTTCACAATTAATTAATTCGGATTCTAGGTTTAGTCAAAGTTAAACTTGGTAAAGTTTGAATAAATATTTACTTATTTAGTAAAAAAATCAACATCCAAAATTTAAAAGTTATAATGTTCGAATCAACATAAGCTATATTTCCATACTATATGCATTTGGTGGTATGGTTGTTCATCTTTTTTTTCCTTATATATATGGTCTAATTTGATAGTGCTTGACTTTGAAAAATATCCAGGACACAAACTAAATAAAACAGAGGGAGTACTAGAGGAAAACAGTGCAAACTGGTTGGCCTGAGGTAGCAGAGCGATGCATAGTGACCGAGGCGTCCGCGGAAACTCAAACGCGGCCTAAATATGCGACACGTTTGCGTCTCTGCGGACACTACGCGGTCGCGCCAAGTGACCGCGTTGGTTGCATCCGGGCCGCTAGGAAGTGAATAATATTACGTCATTACTATTGATTGATCAAAATGACCATCTTTACAGAGATGGTTAGCCGAGTTAACCAAAAACTACAAGGGTCGTACCTACTCGTCGTCGTGCGGCCTACCACGGCCGAGGTTACTTGCAGGCGCACGACCTACTACTGGCCGCCAGAGGGGCTGGCGACGTCGTCGAAGAGCGACCGCCTGACGCACTCCTTGCACCGCGCATGCCGCCGATCGGACATCTCGTCCTGCCGCCTGCAGAGTTCGAGGGCCTCGGCCAGAGAGGAGTCCTAGTGGACTCTCTTCGCCACCGCCATGTCGGCGCGGTAGTCCCTAGTGGCGATGGCGTCCGCCAGCTCGCGGTTCTCCTGCTTGACCCGCGCGGGCTCCAGTCCCCTCCGCACGACCGAATCCAGGTCGGAGCACAGGTACGCCCGACTCATGGATATCGCATGGTTGCGAGCTTCCTCCTCTGTTGCCCGAGCCTGACGACGATCGGCATCCCCAGGTAGGATCTCGAACGACGCAAGCAGAACCCGCTGATCGCCACCGAACTCGAAGCGGATGTGGTCGTCCTCGTCGTCGTCGGCGATGTCGTGGATGACGACATCCGCGGGTGGGGCCGCCGGCAACGGAGGAGCCGCCGGAAGGACGGCACTAGCCGCCGCCATCTCCGACCGCACCTCGGCGAGCCACCCTAGCCTCGGCGAGCTCCCCCCAGAGTTTCGCCCTGGCGTCAGCGATTTCCGCCATGGCCACCGCCCACCACTGAGGCTCTAGCGCGCGCCTTGCCGCCTCCGCAACCTCCGCCTCCATCGCATCTCGGTCCAGTTGCTCGGTCGGAAGGGTGTCGACGGCGAGCTGCTCCTCCTTGAACGCCTCCGTCACGCGGAGCTCAGCTAGGTCCGGACCATCCGGGTGGACTTCACGGCACATCTGAACAACTTGATCCTAGCTAAGGTTGTGCTCGTCCATGGATGGATGCTAGGGTTTAGGTTGAGGTGTGCCCGTCACCCTCGTCGGCGTCCACCATATATAGCCACGGCGGGGCGGGAAACATCGTTCGCGCGTAGGTAGATTCCCGCGGGCGCGAAAAACCGGCGAATCGCGCCAATCTGTTGGGCACGCGCGGGAACCATCGTCGTCACGTGGGAACCGGTAATCGCCGGCGGCATGCCTCGACAGGACGTTAAACCGCCATTACCGACCTTGACGGTGTCAGTGCTAAAAAAATATATCCGCACCGCAGATGATACCCCCAACGTAAATGATATCCCGGGCCATATGACGTCCACGGGCTGACGTAAACGGACACACGCGCATAATTTAGATGTCGAAAATGCGTCGGCCCGTGAGAGATGGGCTGATGGACCCAAAATTCCAACGGCAGGTAGACAGCAGAGGGACTGCGGCCACGCCAGGAGCTAGTAAAAATGTAGAGTACCTATGGACTATGGTGGTGGGATGGGATCCAATCTGGCATGTAGGGCACTGTGCAGCACTCAAATAGTGGAACGATCGTGACGATCGCCCACGCCCGAGCACCTAGCTCCTAGATGCCCCCGCGGAGCTAGAGGCCGTGCACCGCGCGCGGTAGATGTTGGTACACATAGGCACATGTCACGGTTTCCCGAGGAGCGGACGATCGAGTGGGTGCGTGTACGTGGTGCTACTAGTGCTAGTCTTCTGTGTGACACCGTCGCGTGGTATCAATCGTTGTGCATCGACTAGGTACGTGTTGCTACTAGTGCCAGTCTTCTCTCTACCGGTGGTTGTCGTCCATCGTGCACGTACGCGACATAGCGTTGAGTGTTTGTCGGCTATTTCTCTTGTGTGTACTGATGCATGTGTGTGGGGCAGTAGACTACCACTAGTAGCTGTGGGTAGGTCTAGTGTAGGGGCATGGCGGCTGCATCAATTGAAGAGGCACCACACTAGGTACCGTGTGCAACAACAAGGATCTGACTATGGCCCCCGCGTCGCTCCCGCGAGGGCGGCATGGGAGACGACAAACCCTAGCTGCCGAAGCCCCTCCCTCCGTCCTTCACTTCCCCCGTTGCCACCGGAGGACGCCTTTGGAACATGTAGTGCGGCTGACGATGGTGGCAAGCATAAGCGGACCCAAGATTATTTTGAAGCCTGAGCAAACAGTGTCAAACCGTGTTAAATAGTGTCAAATACATGTCAAATAGGTATAATATACAGCTTGCCGGCCGGCCGGAAGCCCAGGCAGCCGCCCGGGCAACATGGAGGGTAGGTCCGCCCCCGGTGGCAAGAGCTTCATCTCGCGTGTGCGGGTGTGTCGTGGTGTGCGTCTCTGGGTGTGCGGTGGTGTATATGTGTGTCCTCGAGTCTAGGCGGGGTTCGACATATCATCTCGACCGAGGGCGCTGGCGGCGGTAGAGAGCTCGGCTTGGACACATCTTGAGGAGAGGGTCCTAGAGCTCGATGGATCCGGCCTCCAATAGGTGGGACATGGGTCCCTGCCGGATGCCGGGTCAGGTGCTCTTGGTGGCCGGAGGCGGGTGCCACGGCTTGGCCTGGTACCACTCCGTGTGCTCGTCCTCCGCATATCTCAGAGCCAGTGTGGTTCAGATGCTGCTGGAGAGGCCACCACCGCCCCTGATCTAGTGGCTTCAAATCCAATTATGTGGTTAGGGGAGGTTCGTTCGGCCGACTAGTTTGATGGTGGCCAATAACGTGGGGTCTCCACAGCAATGCCCATGGCTGATGGACTTGGGTTTAGGGAAAGGTGTACAATGGTAGATTCGTAGGTTAGTGGAGCGTTGTGAGTGGCAGCTAGCTGTTGTTGTCGGGGGCCCGCTAGTGGGGAACACTGTTTGGCTAAAGGGAATTGTGCTTGTGGCCAGGGTGACCTCCAGCCGACGGTGCCAGAGCATTGGCTCCTTGGTACCCCTTCCACTCTCGTGTTTTTCTCCTAGTGGCGGGTGGTGGTTAGTTCATCCAGCTGCTTCCGCTATCGTTTGGTTCCTTTCGATTCTTAGAGAAAAAAGTCACCCTTTCCACTTGTTTGGTGTCTCTCCGGCGATGCACCTGTTTCCTGGTGAGTGCACCACTTGATCGCAGGTACAACATACATTCGATTATGTGATCTTGTCCAACATCCCGTGTTTCTCTCGTTTGGCCTCCCAGGCTGAGTGGTCGTGAGGTCAGTGGAGGTGATTCTGAAATTCTCGTTTGGAGTGGCTGATTTGTGGAAGTCCAAGTGCTCGGGCGAAATCCTTGCCTGGTTTACCTAGTGTCGATGATGATGACGCTCTAGAGCGCCATGCCCCTCCTTGGATGCGTCTTCGCTGAGCCATGTTCTTCATTCCCAATTGATTTGGTGTCTTTGGGTGAAAACCTAGACCCTCTCTGGCTCGTGCAACGACGTCATCTTCGTGTCATTTCCTCCCTGGGGGCATTGTGTTAGGAGCCCATGATCTGCCTCGTTCTCTTGGTCCTCACCGCATGCCCCTCGTCGTCTGTGGTTGCATTTTTGAAGCTGGTTGATGGAGATTCCGACATCTTCATGGGTTTGTGCCAGCGACATTCAAGTTTTTCAACGACTTGGGACAACGACTTCAAGCGTCGATCTACGTCTATCTACTCTTAGCAAGATTGTAGTCGTTATGTTCTTTTGTGTCCTAGATGTCGTTTTTCTTTGCGCTTTGTGTTGTGTCTGTAGGATGGTAACCCCAACCATGTTTTGTGCGTACTTTGGTCATTCAGCGCGCAAGGAAAACGGCGGCCGCCATTTTCGCTGGAACTAGAGGTCGCGCCTCCCTGGGCGCTAGCGTACGAGTAAAACGGTGGCCGTCATTGCCGCCAGAACTAGAGGCCGCACCACCCTTAGAGGCCTCGTGGTTCTTGCGGCTTGGCCTTGATCGGTTGCCTCACATGGCCATGGCAGTGAGCTCGTGGTCTTGCAAGGGCCTAGAAGTGGAAGCTTCCATCGAATTGGTCTGGCATTTGGCGGAACAGATGGGGCCTCGGATAACAATGGTTTCCATTTGAGAAAACGCGCGTGTAGGTGGAATGCGTGGAACCGCATCTCCTCGCCTCCCTTGACCACTGCCGAGCGGACCCGGTAAATTCTAGGCAGGACGCGCATGGATGCGTGTGTTGTCCGCGGTCACGGCAAAGCCAACCCAAATTCGGGGGGGGGGGGGGGGCATTTATCGCTCCAGTGCGGAGCAAATAAGCCCCACATGCTCGGCCACGGCCCATCCTATGTGGTGCTGATTTTTTCGGTTTTAGGAAGTTTCTAGAACTTTATGGTTCATGTTTTCTCTTTTTTTTCCTTTTGTTCTTCGTTGGTTCTTTTGGTTTTCTGTGGTTTTTTTTTGTTTTTGTTATTTACTTATTTTTTATTGAAAATTCTAAAAAAAAATTATTTTTGAACATTATTTAAATAACATTTCTCCACTTTGAACATTTTTAAATTTTGAACAGATTTTCCCATTTGAACATTTTTAAAAAATTAACTTTCAACAATTTTCAAATTTAAACTTTGAAGAAGTTTAAGTTCCAACATTTTTTAAGGTTTTTTACTTTTTTTCAATTGGATTCAAATTTTGTCCAGATTTGAAAAAAATTCGAATTTGATCCAGCTTCAAAAAAAGGTAGTGCAACTCGAGTACTCCGGAATTCAAACTCTGGTCTCTAACGTTGTGATCGAAGTTGCAACCACCTAGGCTACGATTGGAATTTTGTACAATTATGGAAAAGTATGTTAGTTATTTGAGTTAGCGAACGAACTAATGGACCAGCGGCCCGTAACGCGGAGTACTATATACTAGCAACACTAATGCATTCGAACGAAAACTACAACAAAAACAACATTAAACCCTTTTTTCCAAGCAAGTTGAGGCATGCTAGATCTAAAATCCAATATTGGATTTCGTATCCTTAGAAATAGCTTGTTTTTACGTTGACTTCCCAAATCTATCACAACGCTCCTCTTTTACCCAAAATTGGCACATGTTATTTCTAGAAGGTATAGTGGAGTTTCGCAAAGGTGAATGTACCAGCAAAACGTGAAACACTACTCCACTTGTTCAAAAAAAAAACACTACTCCACTCGACGCTAGCAGACATTGAGGTGACGCTGAAACTTGTCCTCATGCGAACAATGGCGTGCAATGATGACAACGCCGGGATAACTGGATAAGGCCATTCCATTTCAGAGAAAACAGAAGGAGACCTAGCATGAGGCAAGATTCCACGTAGCCGCGTGAAGCGCGTGGGGATAAAATGAGCAAAACAACTCACATGGCTCATGCCCCATGTGCCATGTGGCCACTTGCCGTCTTGCGCTTTTTTTCCTTGGGAAATTACAATAAACTATTAATACGTTAATAGTAGTAAAATAATTCAAAAATTAATAACAATTACAAATGTATTTGAAGCACATAGCGAAAACTACAAACACAAGCACGAACCGAAGGCACCATTGTCCTCACACATCCATCACCGGAGTTTGATAAACTTCTCATAATAGAGCTTGTTGTAGTAGGCCGCTGTCTTGCGCTTCTGGTGCCGCGATGATGTGTGTGACCCCAGCAAATCAAAATCTTTGAGTTGCACAAATAACTCTACTAGCAATGCTCGAGAGTGTGTTCCCTGCCCTATCCCCGTTTTGGAGATGCACCTTGTATCGGTAGAGGGCGTGTGGAGTTGTCTTTCCGGCGGATGTTATGTGATCTTGTTGGTGTTCATGTTAGTTGGTGTTGTTGCAAGTTTGGTTTTTTCGATCTATGTTCTTATCGCTTGCAATGGTTGCTGCTTTGATCCGCTGGTTATTGAAGTCTTAGCATGAAGACAAGCTTTGTCCAACTCTAATACTTTCCGTTCACTCTAGTGCTTGTAGTTTTTCTACGTGGTTTTAAAAAAATAAGTTAAAAGAAGGTGGTTTAAGAATATATTTGTAATTGTTTTACTTTTACATCTCTTTGTACCATTGCTGATGAATAATAATGGATTGGTGGATTTTTTCTTAAAGAAAAATGAAGAGAACAGCTACACTCGCCTCTTTGGAATTTTGTTTTCACTTATGCACTGGCTCGACGGACGCCCCTAGCGCATTGACATTTCGAGGCCCACACAAAGACATGATACGAGATTTACAAAAGCCCAATCCGCACTAAGGCCGCAAACCATCTCGCCATCCGGCCTAGTATCTTGAATCCTCTAGCATTTCGAGCCGAGTACAAAGACGCAAAGTCCACGCGACCCATTTCCATTCCTCATCGTCGCGCCCGCGGCTCGCACGATCCACCGAGAAAACCCACGAAGTAACGAATCAGAGATGGCGGACACCACAGGCGGCGGTGCTGGCGGCGGCATAGGGCGCGAGGCCGGTCGCTGCACGATAGGGCTGCTGGCGAGCGCGGCGAAGCGGAAGGACGGGTTCGTGCAGCTGCTCCTGATGTCGGGCATCCTCATGATCAGCCTGCGGTCCCTCAGCCAGAAGCACCGCGTCCGCGACCTCGGCCACGACGCTGCCGAGCTCGGCCGCGAGGGGGAGCTCATCTCCCTCCGCATGCGCGAGCTCCAGGACGCGCTCCACCGCGAGGCCGGCGCCGACGAGTCCGGCGCGCTCGCCTCCCACCTCCGCCGCATCTTCGCCGCTCACCCTCCCACCCCCAAGGCCGCCGCCGCCGCCGAAGACCACTAGCTCGCTCGCCGCCCGGATCGTCCGCGCGATCTTGTTCGTCGATTTTACAGCCTGTTTCCCTTTTGAGATCTTTGTATGTGGCTTGTTTAGCTGCTTCGCGTAACCATGACCATGCTGGCCACCTGTTTGTGGAAATGCCGGAGAGGGCCTGCCAAACTGTATCGAACTGACGTGAAACTGCTTCTGCGTATTGCATTATGCTGCGCTTGGATAGATCAACTTGCATTTCCTATATTTATTCAATATCTTTCCGAGTTGTTGTGATGCAGCTGATGTGTTTGGAGAACGAGATGCTATAGTAATGCGCAAATTTGGCACAAGACCGGACCAAACAAGAGGTGAACAGCAGATAAAATTATTTCATTCAGATTGCATGGACTGCATTTGCATGCCATATGCTGATATGCGTATATAGACTGACCGTCCCTGACTCAAGATGACTCCAAGAATGCGCAGGCTTAACTTTGAGTACTTCAGACCCATTCTGTACACAGATGATTTCAGAGTTTCAGCTGCCATGTTCCAAGAAATCGTGGTAGACACTGCTAGTGCAAAAACTGGTTGTAGGAGGTCGCATCAAATGGTTTATATGATCACCTTATAAAACGACTCATTGAATCTAGAACTATGATCTGACCCCGTGTACAATATGCACATCCTCTTACTATGCTTTCCAGCGGAAGGTTTCTCACAAACAAGAAAGAAAATGTAATGCAAAGTTCTCAATATCAGCATCTCCACCGGCGCGCTCCATAGCGACCCTAATAGCTATTTGGGGTCTGATGCAGTTTTTGGGTGCCGCTCCGCCGGCACGGCTAGTTTCGGAGCCCCATACAATCGCCGGTAACCCCGTGCTCGCCCCTTTGTGCCGAACGAGCACGCCGGTACCTCGCACCATGTCGGATTACGGCGTGTGTGCCCATTCTAGCAGCGATAGTAGCCGTTAGTCGTGATTAAATGCCCGCGTTGAGAAGGCCAGCCGTCGTCAATGGGCACGACGGTTCCCGAGGCGACGACGCAACGGTGAAATGAAGGGATATGCTGCCTGCCAGTTCCACGCAGCGACGAGACATCACTTCTTTGCCTGCTGTAAACCTCCCATCCCTGCCCGTGTCCGCCCATTCCACCGCTCCCCTCCTCCATCAAACCCTAGCCGTTGCTGCCGTCTCCTCTCCACCAACATGGCGCACAATCACGAGGCCAGCGGTAGTAGCGTCAGTGAAGACAGGCCGCACAACCTCAACCTTGACGAGGTGGAGGTGTTCTACCGAACCCGCCTTCTCGTGCCGCTGAAGTACCGCCTCCCGCATGGTTGGTATTTGTCGAATACTGCCTACGTTGTCCCGCCGCTGCCGGCGGCGAAGCTCCGCGCGCTTACTGACGAGCGCCGGGCATAATTTTTGCCGCAACAACACGCCCAACCAAGGTGGTTTCCATGAAGTCGCGACTGGGTGGACTTGTTCCAGCGGGTGCGCGAGGCGAAATCGCAAGGTTTGCCGGCCCCAACTCCGTCCGGTTCAGCCGCCTCGGTCGGCAAGCCTAGTGGTACGGGCATGCCGTCGATGAGACGCTTGTCGTGTATGGCTATCGCCTGCGGTTCCCTAGGGAGCCTCCTCACCGGCCGGTGTCCTACCCGACGACCCTATCTAGCGCTCTCGCGGCTCTTTTGGGTTCGTCACACTCCGGCTCCAGCTCCGGCGGTCGGCAGCGATCGGTGCCCTACTCTATGCTGACACGGAGCAGAAGAATCGTCATCCGCGATGGGGCTAAGTCATCATCCTCGGCACCCCACCCCCCGAAGGAGCCGACTGTGAAGAAGGAGGAACCGCCTCATGGCCGCTTCTACCTCGAGCCCCGCAGGGCGCCGATCCTCCCGTCCTAGCCGCCACAGCTCGAGAAGAAGTGGTGGCAAATGGAGCTGGAGTTGTTGGAGGCTACCCGCGGCACCGACGATCCAAAGTATGTGCCGGGGCAGCATTTTCTATTGTAGCGGTCGTTTAACGAGGACGTGCCGGCAGCGAGCGATAAGGAGGGGACGTGGTAGTTGGCGATCGACAGCAACAACTTCGTTGACCTCGACGGGCCTAGTCCTTCTCCGACACTGGCACCAGCACCGCCACCTGCACCGACAGTGAAGAAGGAGGACTCTTCCTCCAACTTCGAATTCGGCTCGGATGACGATGGCGATGGCACCGACAACGCCCTCGACTTCAGCCCCTTCGATCGGTCGTTTTAGTTTTTTTTGTCTTTTAATATTTATTTTGCAACTTTGTATAAATTCGAACGAAATCTAGCGTATTTTGTGCAAATTAAAACCTTGAACACTGTTGGGGGTCTACGTTCCAGGATCGTTGGTGTGTGCAACCTGTGGTGACCCAGCATACTACTGCATGGTGTAGTATGCAAGTCGTTGACATAACACCAATAAAACATCGTTTCACTAGTATTACATCCCTCAGAGTGGTACAATAGAAACATATGTGGGTCCAAGGCATGTCTATAGAATTACAAACCAGACTCTTTACAGAAGATCAGCACAGCCTCCTACTTTACAGTGAGGTAAAACCACAAATAAACTCCAGAAGAATAACTCGTAGTCTAACCTATCACGAACTCTATCAATAGAGGTACTTGGCTTACTACAGAACTATAGATCAACTCAATTTTTTATTTAGGTTCTAGGATTAGGGAACTAGTTCCCTTCTATTTCTAATCTAGGTTTTCTCCAATGTGGATGTGGTATTTGACTCCTCTGTAAGGATCCTGTCTCTTGAAGTAGTTGTTGACTCCTTAGTCTTTGAGTTGCATTGTAGATCCTCCTTCGATGCCTCCATATCTAAGCAGGGGATTTAAAGAGGGATGAGTACGAGCGTACTGAACAAGTTCATTATAGGAAAGAGGTGTTTAATGCACTAGCTATAGCCATGGACCAGAAATTCGTAGGCAATGCAAGTTTTTGTAAACATTTCTTCAAAAGGTTGCTTTCATTCTGAAGAATTATGTCTGCCAGCCTTCACCGGGTGTCTAGAACTTCATGGACTTCCTTTCCAGTGGCGTTCGCATTTCCAAACCCGGAATAGGGAGTGACAAGCCACAATTTGATACACTCTGCAGAGGTGTGTTACTTTACCCATAAGAGATCTTATCCTTGTTACCAGTCGGGCGATCTTTCCTGTCCACACTTCCTTGGTGTGAGGCCAGGTATAAGTCATAGCCAATCACTCAGCCTTCCCGCGACCCCTCATACCCACCCTTTTGTAAACCACTGGCCTCGATCGACTCTATGAGCGATCCCTGGGCCAGCCCGTTACAATCCATCATAGATACAACCCGTAGTAGAAGCTATGATGGCTTCCTCCCCACCTAAGCATCTGCATGTTGTCCACCTGCAGTTGTATCCGTTGGTATGCGAGAGGGAAAAGAACAGCTGACCACTCCGTCCCACTCCAGATCTTATGGTAAACACGGGTATTACAGCGCTAGAATCATTGAACGATATTTGTTGTTAAGTCCTATATGAATATAAACCCATTGCAATGGAACCTCCACCGAACTCATTCCATGGTTCCATTGACCACCACATAGCCATATTCATAATTATGAAAATAATAATTTGCTTTTGATGCAAGAGTGATAAGTATAGTACTTTGCAAATAATTTGATAAAAATACTCAAAGTGGCATGAGCAAGTGATGAACTTGCCTTTCTTGACTGCAATATTATGCAGTCAAGGACTTTGATACGGGATAACTCCAAATTCTGAAATAGCATCATCATCCGGTAAGGACAATGTTTAAAATATTGGCAAATATGCTATAATGCATAAGTATGAGATGCAATCGCTCTAAGCGTGACCTAACCCCGATGATTTAGGATTAGTAAGTTGGAATGATTGGTTTAGGGTGTGTTGCACTTTTAGAGTGATTGCACAAACAAGGTTCTTATTAGGGTTTGGTTGTCTTAGTATCATAAACAAGTGGTATAATGCATCATAACAATCATACACACCAAGTAATAGTAGTTGTATAATAAGTAAAAAAGCAGTTGTCAATTTTAAATCCTATGGTGCATGGTTGATGATTACTTATTATATACTTCAAAATAATAACTTTTGAAGAACAAAGTTAATTAGGAAATAATAAGTATTTCAAGTAGAAACTATTTGCTTCTATGGTTTACTATGGTTCTCAACTGAGTTTCCTCATTAAGTATTATATGGATCACAACAAAGTTGGATTGAGTTCCTAATCATGTAATGGTTGCATGGTTTGGGTTAAGCAAGGGCATGTGAAGCAATTTATTATAAATGGTTGCTACCATGGTTGGTCATATCTTATTGGTGATATATAGCTATGGTCTATAGGTCCTATTCACGGTGGGCGTTCGGGTAACCAAAAATTTTCGGTTCGGGTTTCTCGGGTATTCTGGAATTCGGGTTTCAAACATTAGCACCCGAAAATCATCCCCAAAGACAGAGACCCGACAGATCAGGTGCCCGGAAAATCAGGTTCGGACTTCGGGTTTTCCCGAATTCCCTGAATTATAGAGGATGACATGATCTGCAAGAAGTTCCTCGCCGGCGCCTTCAAGGTCGCTGCAAGAAGTTCCTCGTCGGCGAAGCGATCTGCGCGAGATCTGGTTGTTTATGAGATAAGCGACGGGCTGCCAGCGACAGAGAGAAGGGAAGCGCTCGCTGTCATGTTTGAGCAGGGGATCTGAGAGAGAAGGGCATAAGGCAATTGCCGTGCTAGCTGGCGAAGGCAGCGCGGCGGCGACGACCATGTCGACAACTCGATCTCGTGGAGTGAGGCATGTTGAGGAGACGAGGACTTGAGGTATGGATCGATTTACTGCCTGGGGCCTGGGGACTGGGAGTGGGAGTGGTTGATCGGGGGAGTGAGCTCACGTGTGAGTGGGCTGCTGCCTTTTGGGCTGGGGCACGGGAGATTTGGCCCAACTTTGGGCTGAACGGGCTGTTCGGGTCCCCGATGATTACACCCGATTTTCCCGAAGTTAATTCGGGTTTCTGTCTTTGTCACCCAATTTTACAACCGTTTTTTCGGGTTTCGGGTTATTCGGGTTCGGGTCCAGGTAGTTCGGGGTCGGTGCTCGGGTCTAAGGTTTTATGCCCACCGTGAGGTCCTATTAGTCAGGGTTGTTGACTACTCTTTATCTACTTCAAAAGAATAAATTTTGAAGTACATGTTACTTAAGTAATAAGAAGTATTTCAATTAAGGCTTATGGTTTCTATGGTTTTCTCTTGGATTCACTAAGTTAGGAATAGTTGGTTCCTAAATAAGATGGTTCATAATTCTTTAGTAGTTGTAGGGTTTAGTTGGATATGGATAGGTGATATAATACTGGACATGGTTACTATTAGGATGGATCACAATGGTTTGATGCTTAGCATGGATGGTTAAGGATGATGACCTTGAGAATAAGAACTAAGGTTTAGGTTTAATTGATCCTACTTAATCATCTAGGTTTTATGAATATATGAAATAGAACTTACTAGTGATAAGGCTTCTATTATCATATGAGAACATGGACGTATACTTAGTTACTAATTAGGTACCTATAATGAATGTTAAGGTATTAGGATTACATTGTATGGTTCCTAGGGTTTTAGGTTTCACATGAAATTATGGAACTAGGGTTCCTAATAGAATTAGGGTTTCATACATGAAATTATGAGGTTATAATTTTATTTATAGTGGACTAGGGTTTCCTATTTGTCACATAGTTCTTAAGTTAATAACTTGATCATAAAGTTGAAGTTATTAATAACTTTGAAATAATAATGGACTTATCATTTTATTATTTTTAGAGGATTAATAATTAAGATAAATATTATTTAGGGTTTAAATTCCTCTAATAAGGATTTATCAAGATGCTGACAAAAGAAAATTAGTTTTAGTGTTTTCTTTATTTACTTAATAGGTTTTTATTTATTTTGAAAAGTTTTACCTATTATTGAATTTTATTTGAATTTAGGATAAAGGAAAAGTCTTAAATAATAAAGGTTAAACAATTAAATTTTTATTTTAAATAACAATTTCATATTATATTTTTATTGGATACAGTTTACTTTTATGATAATTTTGATATCTTATTTATATTTTTCTGAGTTGAAATGAATTTCATATAATTTGGCAAAGTTACAGAAATTTTCTGGAATTTTAATTTATAACAGAAATACTAAACCTACCCGGACTAAATCTACCCGAAGCTATTGACAGGTGGGCCAGTGGCCAGGTCAGCGGCCCCGTCGGCTTGACCGAGTCAAATTCGATGACTGGGCAAGGGACACAGTGGCCGGCGGGACAGACGTCAGCGACGACGATGATTCCGGTCGTGCAAGGACGAGCGACTGGTTCCATTCGAACTAGCACGTCACAAGGAACCTACTGGTAGCAGCACCGCTTCCTAATGGTCGCGGGAGCTAGCTCTACGGCGAGGCTGAGCGGCGGCGCTCACAAATGATCAACGCGGTGGCGATACGGGATGCTAACGAGCATGCCGAACACGCGAGGAGGAAGAGAAGCTCGCCCTGAGCACGTAGGGCTTGACGGCGAGGCTTGCGGTGGTCTTGTTCGCCGAAATTTACAGCTACCGGCGTCGGAGAAGATGAACTTGGCGAGGATGCTCCGAGACGCTCCGGCTCGATTCCTCGCGCATGTTCGGCATGTCGAGGGTGGTGAGGACGACGGTGACCATAACGGTGCTCGGGGAGGCTCCAAACGGCGACGATGAACGGAGGTCAGCGAGCTAGGGTTTCGGTATGAGAAGGAAATCGAGCAGAGAGAAAGGGAAACTAGGGCTAGGGTTCATCCGTGGTATTTATACCACTCCGGCGGTCGTTGATGGTCGCACGGTCAACATCAGCGGCTGGGATGTGGCTCCATTTGCCGTCGTGTCGTTCTCCCATGGCGTGCAGAGGAAAAAGAGGCAAAGACGACGACGACCTCCTCGGTGGATGGATAAGTGAAGGGGTACGGGGGCTGGGCCATGGCTCGGCTGCTCCTTGGACCAGTGCTGGTGGGCTGCTGCGACCAGCAGGTAAGGCTCTCTACTCCTTTTCTCTTTCTTTATTTTATTTTCTGTTTTGTATTTCTATTTGAATCTGATTTGAATTTCCATTCTGTTTTGCAGGTTTGCTTATTTTAAGTTCATTGAAACTAATCAAAATGATTATGAGTAATATTGTTGGATTAGGGTTTTGTATATGTGTATTAACACATACACACATAGTGAACATTATTTGATTGAGCATAGAATATTCCACATACATGTGATATTATATTTCAACCATAGAGGTTTCAAATTATTCTCCAAAAGGCCTTTCTAATTATCTAATGATAGTTAGTGTTTTATGTGGTATTACTTTGCAAATAATAATTTACAAAGTAAAACTATTATTTGGTTCCTTATTTAAAAAGGTGATACCATGGCATGATTTCATGTGTGATTACTTTTCTAAAGATTTCGAGAATTAGATAGAGTTTATTCCATGACTAATAGTATTGTTTTCTTAAACCTTGATGTGAAGTGATTAGGATAAATCCTATTATTCCTATGTATTTATTAATCATTGATATTTTGTAAATAGAACATGATGGTGTATTCATGATTGATTTTTATATCTTAAGTTGCTTTCCAATAATATGGTTGTGAACACCATTCTTGGAGTTGGGATCTAAGGTTTAGCATTAGGACCATCTTATGCTCACCAAGTGAACATAAACATGATTGGGATATGGTTTAAGGTTTTACTTGTGATCATCAAGTAATACACAAGTTAGTTTGAGATATGGGCATAGGTTCCATATGTAATTTAATACCATATTAAATTTGCTAGGGTTGCTCTTCCTCAACATTGATAGTATGTCTATCTCAAAATGTGATTAAGATGGCCACAAGTTCTTGGTTAAACAAGATTTTGATATTCTCCAATTATTTCTCTACTCAAGATATTGGAGATAGGTTAGGGTGATAGTATTCTCCCTATGATTTCATGTGGTGGATGATATTTGCTTATCATGTTAGAATTTAACTTATCCTCACATATCTCTAAGACATGATCATGTATTAGACATGATCGATCAACTCATTCTTAATGGCTTCTACTTCAAGTTCTTAACGTTTATGATCATTACCCAATTTGTAATAATCAAAGATTTAGCCTCCTAAAGTATCTCTCATAAACAAGGGTTCTCACTTCCAAAATCAAGTATTGTCTTGATCAACTAGGGTATAGTACTTCTCTTATACTATCTTGGATGTACATGGCTAGGTTTGCTTCAATAGTTTACATCACTTGGGAAATGCCTTAGATAACAACTTAGAGTTCTTCACAAGGAATGATAATATAATCATCTGGGTATATGGATAGTTCTCTCCCTCAAAGTCTAGTGTTGGCTCAACTAACTTGAGTGTAACACCATAGGTTGAGCTCTCTTATATAGGAATGGATTATTCTAGGGTTTATGGTGTACTCACAAGATCTTATTGGGTATGAAAAGGTTAAGTCTCCACCTGGATAACTTAGTTGATTTAGTCTCTTCTTCACTTCATCAATTCATGGACATAGTCTTGTTCAATTTAATACTGGATTATCTCACCACTCCAAGATGAGATAGATTATACCCTAATACTTTAGTTCAAAAGTTATCCTTGATTCTTTAATAGGTATTTTAGCTAAGGTTGGTATGAATGGTTTCTCTCATTTGAGAATGACTTAAATAATATCTTAAGGTTATGCTCCAAAGATAATGATGTGATCATCAATATCTATGGTTAACATAAATGGGTTCTCTTTCTAGGAAATGTCTTGAATAACACCCTAGGGTTCTTCTTAAAGATGATGATGTGAGCATATGGATATATGGCCAAGGGTTTAGCTCAAGTGTTGACATTACTTCTATAATAGATATAGAACTCTCACTAGATTTTGATATATATTAATTTTGATAGAGAAAAATAATATAAATGGAAACTAGCAAAGCATTAATAGATTTGATTTCCTTGTCATGAATCCAAGATTCAAGTGGAATGGATATCATGAGGTTCATGGTAGAAACATGATTTGGTAAAGGATAAGAAAAAGATAGGTCAAGAATGGTTTCCTGATTCTTTCTTATTATTCTATTTGGTGGTTGAACTATATCCATATATGGTTGCAAGGTATACCATATTATGATCTTTCATAAGATCAAGTAGTTGATCCTTGATTAATGTGTTGTTGTGTTAGTTTTAGTTCCATTTAATCTAGGGATTTCTATTTCCGTGCCCTCGGGTCCTTCGTTGTACTCAGTTTTCCCCAGCTCCTTAGTTTTTCCTCAGTTTTCCCCAATCCCTTGTCTGAAACCCGCAGAAGGAGCTCGGACGGAGGATTCCCGTTTAGTTGACGTTGGTTGGTGCTGGCAAGTGGGGCCGATGTTGGTGCCCCGCAGTGGACACTTCTCCACTTATCCAGATCATCGTGGGACCCACAACTTGTCCACGTTAGAGCGCTGGACCCACAGCTTACCTAGGTGACCGTTGCAAAATGGGAGCCCGAGCCAGCCCCGCGCCCGTGCCCGTGCCATTGCTTCCCCTTTCTTTCCCCGCACCCGTGCACGTGCCATTGCTTCCCCATTCTTTCCCCGCGCCCCATTGTTCTTCTTCTCCGCCAGCGGAAGCCATTCTCCGGCAGGCGGGTGATGTCTAGTTTCTCTTCGACCTCCCGTTCTTCATGGCCGCAGTATGGACCCGTGCCTTTGACAAGATGCCCTGACTGCCCACGCCAGGAGCCTCTGAAGCGGTTGATCTGTAAGACGGACGACAACGGCAACCGTGGACGTGAGTTCCTTGCATGCGAGAGCTTGCCATATAGAGAGGGGATAAGGTTAGATCTCGCTCCAATTTCTCTGTTTTCTCTCGATTTTCTTGTTATTCCCTCGAATTTGGGATTTAGGGTTCACGTTGTTGTTTTCGGATCCTGAAGAAATGCAGGCATTTCGAGTGGATCGATGTGTACGTTAAGAGGCTTCAATTGCAGGAATCAATTGGGGCTATTGGGGAGCGCAATTTGGGAGGGGGGACTTGCTGTAGAGAATGCGGCAGAGAGAGGAGCCGTTCCGATTATGCCTAATGCTCCCAATGCAGGACTGGTGGAAGTGAAGGGAGAACTGAAGAAAATGAACAAGCAGTTAAGGCAGCTGATCGAGTCGAAGAAGCAAGCTAATTTGATGGCTGGTTGTTTTTTATGTTGTATAATTGTGATCAGATTCTTATCATTGCTCACCAGGCGCTAGAAGTTGTTACAAGGGATACCTTGTTACAAATTTGCTCACCAGGCGCTAGAAGTTGTTACAAGGGATACCTTGTTACAAATCCATTATTCAGTTACATGTACTTGTAGTTGTTTTCATAGTTAGTGTGTGCATTCACCGAAATTACCAACTATATTGGAATGCTAAAGAAAGTTGATATTTGTTAGAGGGGTGACAAATAATCCATTCCCCGAAATCCCCCAAATATGCCAAAACTATATCCCCTAAAAGAAAAGGAAAGCTAAAGATAGTTGATAATTGTTAGAGGGGTGACAATAATGCATTCACCGAAATCCGCAAATATGTATGCCTCATGTTTATACCAAAATTATACCACTTTTGGGACGTTTCAAATAACCAAAACTATATCCCAAACTATGTTCCCTAAAAGAAAAGGAATGCTAAAGAAAGTTGATAATTGTTAGAGAGGTGATAAATAATCCATTCACCGAAACCCCCCAAATATGCCAAATATGTATGTCTCATGTTTCTACCAAAATTATACCACTTTTTGGACGTTTCAAATAACCAAAACTATATCCCATACTATATTCCCTAAAAGAAAACGAATGCTAAAGATATTTTATAATTGTTAGAGGAGTGATAAATAATCCATTCACAGAACTCCCTCAAATATGTATGCCTCATGTTTATACCAAAATTATACCACTTTTTGGCCGTTTCAAATTACCAAAACTATATCCCAAACTATATTCCCTAATGCATTCACCGAAATCCGCAAACTATATTACGTGGCAAACTCGTTATTGCACATAAATAGAGGGGTGGAACTCTCCACCGACAGAGAGAGAGAGAGGGGTGGCCACGGAGAGAGAGAGGGGTGGCCACGAAGAGACGGAGAGGGGTATACTGCCCGTTAGATCAGTTGATCAACGGTTTGTGGAGTCAATCCGTGTGACAACGGCTCAACCAATCAGGATAAGTTTGGGCTTCTGAGAGCATTTGTGACAGAACTTGAGGGCAAAACTGAGTAGTACTAAAGGGCACATAAATAGTAAATAGACTAAGGGATTCAAACAAAAGATTTACAAAATGAAAAATGTGTGTTTTGTACAATATAATTCATATTGGGCTACATCAAATTATTTGCAATTCAAATATACATGAGTGTGACAATTATGGCATCATTTAGACAAACTATATTTTTGGGGAAGATGTTTTGCAAAGGGGTTTGAGTGGAAAACCATGCATCTTCATAACTACACTAGTGATTCTGAGAAGTGGCAATTTGTGGTAAAACTTGATTTATATATGTTTGTTAAGGTTTTCTAGGTGGCAGAGTTGCGTAGGAAGACTCCATGAGTAGGTGCCACTATGTTTTTATTTTTTTGGATTTTTTTGCGCATGAAATGACTCAATTAGATATGTTAATCTCATTTGTTGACTCTCTGTTGACCATCTACTTGAGGGTAAAACTGAGTATATTGCACTTGCCAGTCTAAGTACTCGAGGGTAAAAATGAGTACATATAAAATTTCTGTATAAGGCCCGAGGTTATAACTGAGAACACCAAACGTCCCATGGTTAGACTCGTGTCGCGGTGCATGCTGCAGCCGTGCATAGCGGACGCGTGTTGCGGTACACGCCACCTTCGTCTTTATAGAACCCTTTTTCTCTCCCTTGACGCACGTTCTCACTACAACCGCCTCTCCTGTCCCATCATCTTCTCCACAACCGAAGAAAAAACCCCAAAGAAAACCTCCGGCGATGGAGAAGAATGAGATGCCCATTGTCTGCGCATCAGCCGCCGGCGCATCGGCCGCTGTGTAAGGGTATATTTCCCCTATGTGTGGTTTTGGTAATTAATGACAACCCCTATGGACTAATGTTTTCATTGAAGTTTATATGAAGGAATATTCCATATGTACTACTTGTATTCTATATGTTGGATTCAAGTATGGATGCCATGAAGATAAAGATACACCTTGTGTATTGGCATCAAGATCATGGATTTGAATATATATATATATGTGATATGATCAAGAAGAAGAAATGAAGATGGAGTTCTTATGTGGAACTCAATATTAGCCATGCTCTATCTTCTGTAATAAGAAATGCATGATCAAGATCTTGCGAGCTTGATTCCAAGTGAAGAATTCTTTATACACCTCAAGATATTATGATAGAGTATGAGAAGATACAAGGTTGAGTTGGGTGATACGCGTACAACACGCGTCCGTTGGGAACCCCAAGAGGAAGGTGTGATGCGTACAGCGGCAAGTTTTCCCTCAGAAAGAAACCAAGGTTTATCGAACCAGGAGGAGCCAAGAAGCACGTTGAAGGTTGATGGCGGCGAGATGTAGTGCGGCGCAACACCAGGGATTCCGGCGCCAACGTGGAACCCGCACAACACAACCAAAGTACTTTGCCCCAACGAAACGAGTGAGGTTGTCAATCTCACCGGATTGCTGTAACAAAGGATTAGATGTATAGTGTGGATGATGATTGTTTGCAAAGAACGAGTAAAGAACAATAGCAGCAGATTTGTATTTCGGATGTAAAGAATGGACCGGGGTCCACGAGTTCACTAGAGGTGTCTCTCCCATAAGATAAATAGCATGTTGGGTGAACAAATTACAGTCGGGCAATTGACAAATAGAGAGGGCATGACCATGCACATACATGATATGATGAGTATTGTGAGATTTAATTGGGCATTACGAAAAAGTACATAGACCGCTATCCAGCATGCATCTATGCCTAAAAAGTCCACCTTCGAGGTTATCATCCGAACCCCTTCCGGTATTAAGTTGCAAAACAACGGACAATTGCATTAAGTATGGTGCGTAATGTAATCAATAACTACATCCTCGGACATAGCATCAATGTTTTATCCCTAGTGGCAACAACACATCCACAACCTTAGAACTTTCTCGTCACCGTCCCGCATTTAATGGAGGCATGAACCCACTATCGAGCATAAATACTCCCTCTTGGAGTTAAGAGCAAAAACTTGGCCGAGCACCGTACTAATAACGGAGAGCATGCAAGATCATAAACAACACATAGGTAATAGATTGATAATCAACATAACATAGTATTCTTTATCCATCGGATCCCGACAAACACAACATATAGAATTACAGATAGATGATCTTGATCATGTTAGGCAGCTCACAAGATCCGACAATGAAGCACATGAGGAGAAGACAACCATCTAGCTACTGCTATGGACCCATAGTCCAGGGGTGAACTACTCACTCATCACTCCGGAGGCGACCATGGCGGTGAAGAGTCCTCCGGGAGATGATTCCCCTCTCCGGCGAGGGTGCCGGAGGCGATCTCCGAATCCCCGAGATGGGATTGGCGGCGGCGGCGTCTCAGTAAGGTTTTCCGTATCGTGGCTCTCGGTACTGGGGGTTTCGTGACAAAGGCTTTAAGTAGGCGGAAGGGCAACGCGGGGGGCCACACGAGGGCCCCACACACCAGGGCCGCACGGCCAGGGGCTGGGCCGCGCCGCCCTGTTGTGGCGGCGCCTCGTGGCCCCACTTCCTTTCCCCTCGGTCTTCCGGAAGCTTCGTGCAAAAATAGGACCACCAGGCGTTGATTTTGTCCAATTTCGAGAATATTTCCTTTGTAGGATTTCTGAAACCAAAAACAGCGAGAAAACGACAATCGGCTCTTCGGCATCTTGTTAATAGGTTAGTGCCGGAAAATGCATAAATACGACATATAATGTGTATAAAATATGTAGATATCATCAATAATGTGGCATGGAACATAAGAAATTATCGATACGTCGGAGACGTATCGGCATCCCCAGGCTTAGTTCTGCTCGTCCCGAGCAGGTAAACGATTACAAAGATAATTTCCGGAGTGACATGCCATCATAACCTTGATCATACTATTGTAAGCATATGTAATGAATGCAGCGATCAAAACAATGGTAATGACATGAGTAAACAACTGAATCATAAAGCAAAGACTTTTCATGAATAGTACTTAAAGACAAGCATCAATAATTCTTGCATAAGAGTTAACTCATAAAGCAATAAATCAAAGTAAAGGTATTGAAGCAACACAAAGGAAGATTAAGTTTCAGCGGTTGCTTTCAACTTGTAACATGTATATCTCATGGATATTGTCAACATAGAGTAATATAACAAGTGCAATATGCAAGTATGTAGGAATCAATGCACAGTTCACACAAGTGTTTGCTTCTTGAGGTGGAGAGAGATAGGTGAACTGACTCAACATAAAAGGTAAAAGAATGGCCCTTCGCAGAGGGAAGCATTGATTGCTATATTTGTGCTAGAGCTTTGGTTTTGAAAACAAGAAACAATTTTGTCAACGGTAGTAATAAAGCATATGTATCATGTAAATTATATCTTACAAGTTGCAAGCCTCATGCTTAGTGTACTAATAGTGCCCGCACCTTGTCCTAATTAGCTCGGATTACCGGGATCATCGCAATACACATGTTTTAACCAAGTGTCACAAAGGGGTACCTCCATGCCGCCTGTACAAAGGTCTAAGGAGAAAGCTCACATTTGGATTTCTCGCTTTTGATTATTCTCAACTTAGACATCCATACCGGGATAACATAGACAACGAGATAATGGACTCCTCTTTAATGCATAAGCATGTAGCAACAATTAATGTTCTCATATGAGATTGAGGATATATGTCCAAAACTGAAACTTCCACCATGATTCATGGCTTTAGTTAGCGGCCCAATGTTCTTCTCTAACAATATGCATGCTCTAACCATTAAAGTGGTAAATCTCCCTTACTTCGGACAAGACGGACATGCATAGCAACTCACATGATATTCAACAAAGAGTAGTTGATGGCGTCCCCGTAAAACATGGTTATCGCACAACAAGCAACTTAATAAGAGATAAAGTGCATAAGTACGTATTCAATACCACAATAGTTTTTAAGCTATTTGTCCCATGAGCTATATATTGCAAAGGTAAAGAATGGAAATTTTAAAGGTAGCACTCAAGCAATTTACTTTGGAATGGCGGAGAAATACCATGTAGTAGGTAGGTATGGTGGACACAAATGGCATAGTGGTTGGCTCAAGGATTTTGGATGCATGAGAAGTATTCCCTCTCGATACAAGGTTTAGGCTAGCAAGGTTATTTGAAACAAAAACAAGGATGAACCGGTGCAGAAAAACTCACATAAAAGACATATTGTAAACATTATAAGACTCTACACCATCTTCCTTGTTGTTCAAAACTCAATACTAGAAATTATCTAGACTTTAGAGAGACCAAATATGCAAACCAAATTTAGCAAGCTCTAGGTGTTTCTTCATTAATAGGTGCAAAGTATATGATGCAAGAGCTTAAACATGAGCACAACAATTGCCAAGTATCAAATTATTCAAGACATTTTAGAATTACTACATGTAGCATTTCCCGATTCCAACCATATAACAATTTAACGAAGAAGATTCAACCTTCGCCATGAATACTATGAGTAAAGCCTAAGGACATATTTGTCCATATGCAACAGCGGAGCGTGTCTCTCTCCCACACAATGAATGCTAGGATCCATTTTATTCAAACGAAAAAAAAACAAAAACAAACCGACGCTCCAGGCAAAGTACATAAGATGTGATGGAATAAAAATATAGTTTCAGGGGAGGAACCTGATAATGTTGTCGATGAAGAAGGGGATGCCTTGGGCATCCCCAAGCTTAGACGCTTGAGTCTTCTTAAAATATGCAGGGGTGAACCACCGGGGCATCCCCAAGCTTAAAGCTTTCACTCTCCTTGATCATATTGTATCATCCTCCTCTCTTGATCCTTGAAAACTTCCTCCACACCAAACTCGAAACAACTCATTAGAGGGTTAGTGCATAATAAAAATTAACATGTTCAGAGGTGACATAATCATTCTTAACACTTCTGGACATTGCATAAAGCTACTTGGACATTAATGGAACAAAGAAATTCATCCACCATAGCAAAAGAGGCAATGCGAAATAAAAGGCAGAATCCGTCATAACGAACAGTCCGTAAAGATGGATTTTATTGAGGCACCAGACTTGCTCAAATGAAAATGCCCAAATTTAATGAAAGTTGCGTACATATCTGAGGATCGGGCACGTAAATTGGCATATTTTTCTGAGCTACCTACGAGAGAGGCAGGTCGAAATTCGTGACGACAAAGAAATGCATTCTATCGCGCAGTAATCCAAATCTAGTATGAACCTTACTATCAACGACTTTACTTGGCACAACAATGCACAAAACTAAGATAAGGAGATGTTGCTACAGTAGTAAACAACTTCCAAGACTCAAATATAAAATAAAATTACTGTAGTAAAAACATGGGTTGTCTCCCATAAGCGCTTTTCTTTAACGCCTTTCAGCTAGGCGCAGAAAGTGTATATCAAGTATTATCAAGAGATGGAGCATTGATATAATAACTTGTTCTAATAATAGAATCAAAAGGTAACTTCATTCTCTTTCTAGGGAAGTGTTCCATACCTTTCTTGAGAGGAAATTGATATTTAATATTACCTTCCTTCATATCAATGATAGCTCCAACGAGTTCGAAGAAAAGGTCTTCCCAATATAATGGGACAAGATGCATTGCATTCAATATCCAAGACAACAAAATCAACGGGGACAAGGTTATTGTTAACGGTAATGCGAACATTATCAACTCTCCCCAAAGGTTTCTTTATAGCATTATCAACAAGATTAACATCCAAATAACAATTTTTCAATGGTGGCAAGTCAAGCATATCATAGATTTTCTTAGGCATAACGGAAATACTTGCACCAAGTTCACATAAAGCATTACAATCAAAGTCATTGTCCTTCATTTTAATGATGGGCTCCCAACCATCCTCTAGCTTTCTAGGAATAGAAGTTTCAAGTTTTAGTTTCTCCTCTCTAGCTTTTATGAGAGCATTTGTAATATGTTTTGTGAAAGCCAAATTTGTAGCACTAGTGTTGGGACTCTTAGCAAGTTTTTGTAAGAACTTTATAACTTCAGAGATGTGGCAATCATCAAAATCCAAACCATTATAATCTAAAGCAATGGGATCATCATCCCCAATGTTGGAAAAAATTTCAGCAGTTTTATCACGAAGCGGTTTTAGCAGTTTCAGGCAATTTGCCAGGCTTTGCATTAGAAGTGGAAACATTGCCAACACCAATTATTTTACCATTATTAGTAGGAGGTGCAGCAACATGTGGAGCATTAACATTACTAGTGGTGGTAATAGTCCAAACTTTAGCTACATTATTCTCTTTAGCTAGTTTTTCATTTTCTTCTCTTTCCCACCTAGCATGCAATTCGGCCATCAATCTTATATTCTCATTAATTCTAACTTGGATGGCATTTGCTGTAGTAACAATTTTATTTTCAATATCCTTATTAGGCATAACTTTCGATTTCAAAAGATCAACATCAGAGGCAAGTCTATCAACCTTAGAAGCGAGAATATCAATTTTATTGAGCTTTTCCTCAACAGATTTGTTAAAAGCATAGCTTAAAGTCCAGGGGGTGTGTATCTATTATTGTTGTAAGAATTCCCATAAGAATTACCATAACCGTTACCATTATTATAAGGATATGGCCTATAGTTATTACTAGAATTGTTCCGATAAGCATTGTTGTTGAAATTATTATTTTTAATGAAGTTTACATCAACATGTTCTTCTTGAGCAACCAATGAAGCTAACGGAACATTATTAGGATCAACATTAGTCCTATCATTCACAAGCATAGACATAATAGCATCAATCTTATCACTCAAGGAAGAGGTTTTTTCGACAGAATTTACCTTCTTACCTTGTGGAGCTCTTTCCGTGTGCCATTCGGAGTAATTAATCATCATATTATCAAGGAGCTTTGTTGCTTCACCAAGAGTGATGGACATAAAGGTACCTCCAGCAGCTGAATCCAATAGGTTTCGCGAAGAAAAGTTCAGTCCTGCATAAAAGGTTTGGATGATCATCCAAGTAGTTAGTCCATGGGTTGGGCAATTTTTAACCAAAGATTTCATTCTTTCCCAAGCTTGAGCAACATGTTCATTATCTAATTGTTTAAAATTCATTATGCTACTTCTCAAAGATATGATTTTAGCAGGGGGATAATATCTACCAATAAAAGCATCCTTGCATTTAGTCCATGAATCAATACTATTCTTAGGCGAGAGATAGCAACCAATCTTTAGCTCTTCCTCTTAAAGAGAAAGGAAACAATTTTAATTTTATAATGTCACCATCTACATCTTTATACTTTTGCATTTCACACAATTCAACAAAATTATTGAGATGGGCAGCGAGCATCATCGGAACTAACACCGAGAAAATTGCTCTCGCATAACAAGATTCGATAAAGCGGGTTTAATTTCAAAGAATTCTGCACGTAGTAGCGAGGTGGAGCAATAGGTGTGCATAAGAAATCATTATTATTTGTGGTTGTGAAGTCACACAACTTAGTATTTTCAGGGGTAGCCATTTTAGCAGTAGTAAATAAAGAAAACTAGATAAAATAAATGCAAGTAACTAATTTTTTTGTGTTTTTGATATAGAGTGCAAGACAGTAAATAAAGTAAAACTAGCAACTAATTTTTGTGTGTTTTGATATAATGCAGCAAACAAAGTAGTAAATAAAGTAAAGCAAAACAAAAACAAAGTAAAGAGATTGGATTGTGGAGACTCCCCTTGCAGCGTGTCTTGATCTCCCCGGCAACGGCGCCAGAAAATATGCTTGATACGCGTACAGCACGCGTCCGTTGGGAACACCAAGAGGAAGGTGTGATGCGTACATCGGCAAGTTTTCCCTCAGAAAGAAACCAAGGTTTATCGAACCAGGAGGAGCCAAGAAGCACGTTGAAGGTTGATGGCGGCGAGATGTAGTGCGGCGCAACACCGGGGATTCCGGCGCCAACGTGGAACCCGCACAACACAACCAAAGTACTTTGCCCCAACGAAACAAGTGAGGTTGTCAATCTCACCGGCTTGCTGTAACAAAGGATTAGATGTATAGTGTGGATGATGATTGTTTGCAAAGAACAGGTAAAGAACAATAGCAGCAGATTTGTATTTCGGATGTAAAGAATGGACCGGGGTCCACGGTTCACTAGAGGTGTCTCTCCCATAAGATAAATAGCATGTTGGGTGAACAAATTACGGTCGGGCAATTGACAAATAGAGAGGGCATGACCATGCACATACATGATATGATGAGTATTGTGAGATTTAATTGGGCATTACGACAAAGTACATAGACCGCTATCCAGCATGCATCTATGCCTAAAAAGTCCACCTTCAGGTTATCATCCGAACCCCTTCCAGTATTAAGTTGCAAAACAACAGACAATTGCATTAAGTATGGTGCGTAATGTAATCAATAACTACATCCTCGGACATAGCAGTGGCAACAGCAAATCCACAACCTTAGAACTTTCTGTCACTGTCCCAGATTTAATGGAGGCATGAACCCACTATCGAGCATAAATACTCCCTCTTGGAGTTAAGAGCAAAAAATTGGCCAGAGCCTCTACTAATAACGGAGAGCATGCAAGATCATAAACAACACATAGGTAGTAGATTGATAATCAATATAACATAGTATTCTCTATCCATCGGATCCCGACAAACACAACATATAGAATTACAGATAGATGATCTTGATCATGTTAGGCAGCTCACAAGATCCGACAATGAAGCACATGAGGAGAAGACAACCATCTAGCCACTGCTATGGACCCATAGTCCAGGGGTGAACTACTCACTCATCACTCCGGAGGCGACCATGGCGGTGAAGAGTCCTCCGGGAGATGATTCCCCTCTCCGGCGGGGTGCCGGAGGCGATCTCCGGAATCCCCCGAGATGGGATTGGCGGCGGCGTCTCGGTAAGGTTTTCCGTATAGTGGCTCTCGATGCTGGGGGTTTCGTGACGAAGGCTTTAAGTAGGCGGAAGGGCAACGCGGGGGCCACACGAGGGCCCCACACACCGGGGCCGCGCGGCCGGGGGCCGGGCCGCGCCGCCCTGTTGTGGCGGCGCCTCGTGGCCCCACTTCCTTTCCCCTCGGTCTTCCGGAAGCTTCGTGCAAAAATAGGACCCCGGGCGTTGATTTCGTCCAATTCCGAGAATATTTCCTTTGTAGGATTTCTGAAACCAAAAACAGCGAGAAAACAGACAGCGGCTCTTCGGCATCTCGTTAATAGGTTAGTGCCGGAAAATGCATAAATACGACATATAATGTGTATAAAATATGTAGATATCATCAATAATGTGGCATGGAACATAAGAAATTATCGATACGCCGGAGACGTATCATTAGGCAAGTTCAAGATGAGCATCTCAAGTGGATCACATGCTTGAAGCTTGCCGTCCATTTGGTGATAATGGACATGTGAAGATGTGCATCAATGGAGCTTTCCCATCATAGTGTATGGGGGAGCGTTTGTGAGTCTTCACGAAGTAACGATGATCAAGTAAGGCATTCCGGATTGTGTGGAGCTTGAAGAGTTATCATCAAGATCAAGCGGGATGCGCAAGGCAAAGGTATGACCTTGATAGGTTTTCCTTTTACCGATCTCAAGGTGGTTGATGGGAGACCGGATTATAGGGAAGATAGCCGCACTATTAAGAGGGCTTTCGGTTGGGTAACTTGATCACATCGTCTTAGGGAGCTCAATCCTTTGAATACTTTGCATATCCCTATTGCTTCTTGGTTTTTCTCTGTGTGAGGTTCTTGAGGTTGTTTCTAGCTTTACAACAAGCCCAAGTTCATCGAAAACGGAGTTCGTATGACTCTTCTATGGCATTTTCAAGGTTGGGTGATTTTACCGGTTATTCATGATATAAGGTTCTACCATTTATATTCATGATAAAATCCCCTCCTACAGTTCCTTGTGTTTTTAGTTTCTATAGGATAGCATTTGTTGTTATATTTCAAACAAAATTGGTTTCATTCAATTCGGAGTTCGGGAGCATTTGTTATTAAAGAAAAGGAAAAAGCGAAATAAAAAGAAAAAGAAAAGAGAAGGGGCCAGCCAACCGACCGGCCTAGCCGGCCCAGCCACCGGCCCACCCGGTCCGCGCCGGGTCTGGCGCTGGTGCCAGCCGGGCTGCCTCCAGTGGCCTTTTGGCCCAAGACCGGCAGCTGGCTCGGTCCGTGACCGGGCCGCCCGGCACGCGCCCCAGCCCGACTGGGTGCTTCCCCTGGCCCGCTCGCCTTAGCGCGGCCCACACGCCCCGGTGCGGCCTGCTCTCCCCAGCGTGGCCCGCACGCCCCGGCGCAGCCTGGCAGCCCCGTCCGGTACTGCCCCGGCTGGGCCGGACCGCCGGCCGGCCTCCTCAGTGCCTGGTCCGGTCGGCCGGCCTGTGCGCCGGCTGGGCCGTTTTTCTGGGCGTTTTTCCTGTGCGTTTTTCTGTCTTTTCCCCCCAACGGTTATTTTCCCCTTTAGCTATAAATAGCCTTCTTCCACCTTGAGCTGAGTTAGTTCTTCCACTTCTTCACCTCCATTGTTGCTATATGAAGAACTTGCTTCCCCTCTTGATTCCTCCCATGATTGTTGCCCATTCTTGAGGATTTGAGAGAGGAGATCTAGATCTACAATCCCCACCAATCAATTTCTCCTCTAAGTGAGGGGAACCCTTTGGATCTAGATCTTGGAGTCTTTTGTTGACTTTCCCCATTGTTCTTCCTCTCCAATCTCATCCTAGCATTCGTTGCTTGGGTGGGATTTGAGTGTGAAGGACTTGAACACCGCTAGTGTTCTTGCTTTGCATCATTGCATAGTGTTGAGCTCTCCACCATGATTAGTTTGAGTGAGAGACCGTGAGCTTGTTACTCTTGGAGGGAGACCTTCTAGTTGGCTTGGTTGGTGTCCCGGTGATTGATAACCCACAAGTATAGGGGATCGCAACAGTCTTCGAGGGAAGTAAAACCCAATTTGTTGATTCGACAGAAGGGGAGCCAAAGAATATTTGTAAGCCTTAACAGCGGAGTTGTCAATTCAGCTGCACTCGGAAACGAGACTTGCTCGCAAGAGTTTATCGATAGCAATTGTTTTATAGCAGATAACGATAGTGAAATATCAGCGACGGTGTAACAAAGACAGCGGTAGTGATTATAGTAAACGAGCATGATTAAAATACCGTAGGCACGAGGATGGATGAACGGGCGCTGCATGGATGAGAGAACTCATGTAACAATCAAGGCAGGGCATTTGCAGATAATAATAAAACGGTATCCAAGTACTAAACAACCATAGGCATGTGTTCCATATATAGTCATACGTGCTCGTAATGAGAAACTTGCACAACATCTTTTGTCCTACCAGCCGGTGGCAGCCGGGCCTCTAGGGAATCTACTGGTAATTAAGGTACTCCTTTTAATAGAGCACCGGAGAAAAGCATTAACACTCCGTGAACACATGTGATCCTCATATCACCGCCTTCCCCTCCGGTTGTCCCAATTTCTGTCACTTTGGGGCCTCGGGTTCCGGACAGCAATATGTGTATACAACTTGCAGGTAAGATCATAAAACAATGAATATCATCATGAAACAATAACATGTTCAGATCTGAGATAATGGCACTCGGGCCCTAGTGACAAGCATTAAGCATAACAAGTTGCAACAATATCATAAAAGTACCAATTACGGATACTAGGCACTATGCCCTAACAATCTTATGCTATTACATGACCAATCTCATCCAATCCCTACCATCCCCTTCAGCCTACAGCGGGGGAATTACTCACACATGGATGGGGGAAGCATGGCTGGTTGATGGAGAGGCGTCGGTGGTGATGATGGCGATGATCTCCTCCAATTCCCCGTCCCGGCGGAGTGCCAGAACGGAGTTTCTGGTCCCGAGACGGAGTTTCGCGATGGCGGCGCAGTTCTGGATGTCTTCTGGCAATTTCGTCTAACCCTCGTGCGTTTTTAGGTCGAAACCCTTAAGTAGTCCAGAGGAGGGCGTCAGAGGCTGGCCGAGGTGCCGCCACCATAGGCCGGCGCGGCCCAGGAGCCCACCGCGCCGCCCTGTGAGGTGGGCGCCTCGTGGCCCCCCTCCTTCTGGTCTTCTGGCTCCGTCCATTTTCTGTGAAAATAGGCCCATTGGAATCAATCCCGGGGATTTTCCTGAAAGTTGAGTTTCTGCACAAAAACAAGACACCAGGGCAATTCTACTGAAAACAGCGTTAGTCCGTGTTAGTTGTATCCAAAATACACAAATTAGAGGCAAAACAATAGCAAAAGTGTTCGGGAAAGTAGATACGTTTTGGACGTATCAACTCCCCCAAGCTTAGCTTATTGCTTGTCCTCAAGCAATTGAGTTAACAACTGAGTGCGATAAAAGAACTTTCACGAACACATTTGTTCATATGATGTAAATATTCTCATGATATGGACAAGTACTTAGGCAATTCATAATAAGATACATGCAAATAAAGTCATCTAATAGCTATGTCAATCATGGAAAAGGTACCAACAAATTAATAATAAGCATCATGAATCATCTCTATCAGCGAGATTGAAATGTTCATAAAAGGATATGATAAAGTGGTATCTCGCTTGCCCGTATTTGTACAGCAAAACATAAATGCTCGGGCACCTTCGAAGTTCATGGAAAGACTGGAAGTAGAGATTATCAAAGATAAAAGCATCAAAGTTATACCACAATTAATCACATTTTGGGACAAGCATATTATACTAAGAATGACAGTTGTGCTCTCAAGAAGGTGATCAAAGAAAGGATGGAGACTCAATGTAAAAGTAAAAGATTGACCCATCGCAGAGGGAAGCAGGGATTAACATGTGCTTGTTGTTGTCAACGAATGATAGTGGGTACTCTAACTACCTCGTCAACCAGACTTTCAAGAGCGGCTCTCATGAAGGATGTTATCTCTACCAGCAAGGTAAATCATCCCTCTTCTCTTTTGTTACACATATATTTTAGTTTCATTATGGATGACACTCCCCCAACCTTTGCTTACACAATCCATGGCTAACCGAATCCTCGGGTGCCTTCCAACATTCACATACCATGGAGGAGTGTCTATTTGCAAATTAAGTTGCTTACTGATAAATCAGGGCAAAACATGTGAAGATAATTATTGATGAAAGTTAATTAATTGGGGCTGGGAACCCCGTTGCCAGCTCTTTTTGCAAAATTATTGGATAAGCGGATGTGCCACTAGTCCATTGGTGAAAGTCTGTCAGGAGTAAATGACAAGGTTGAAAGATAAAACACCACATACTTCCTCATGAGCTATAAAACATCGACACAAATTGAGAAGTATTTTGAAGGTTTAAAGGTAGCACATGAGAATTTACTTGGAATGGTTTGAAATGCCATGCATAGGTATTTATGGTGGACACTTTGGAATAACTTGGTTGGAAGCACGAGCTGCGTTCCCGCTCAGTACAAGTGAAGGCTAGCAATAGGCGGGAAGCGACAATCAAGAGAACAATAACTCGTCATAATCATGCTTGCGACAAAATAAATTAACAGAGGCATAAAAGTGATACAAGAACTGCGAGGCAAAGTAAATCATCGAGGCTTAATTGACTTTTGTTCAGTCATATGCATGCGTGAGCATGTGCCAAGTTGATTCAAGTGAATTATTCGAGAGGAGGATACCACAATGTCATACCTATCTATGAATAAAACAACGCAAGCAAATATTTATGATATGCTACTCATATTAATAAATTGGAGCTAAACATGAGAGATCATGAACTACTAGACTTTCTTAAATGACATATACCTCACATGAACCAACTAAGCATGCTCACATGGATGAGTATATGTACAAAAATGAAAACAAATAGAGTTCATACCAGCCTCTCACCACAGTCGAGTTGTCGTAGATCGTCATTATTGCCTTTCACTTGTGTAGCTTGAATAATATGGAATGAAAACCAAGCTCCAGCCACCGGAGACCGCTAAACTCCATAATGAACTTTACAAAACCAAAGAATAACAACAAATATTTTTGGTGTTTTCGAATTGGAGACAAGAACAAAAGGAAACAAGCAAACAAAGCAAATCTTTTTGGATTTTCTTATAGCAAACCAACGATAGCAAATAAAGCAAAATAGGAACAAGAAACCAAAATAAACAAATGGTAAAGAGAAACAACAGAAATATTTTTGGTCTTTTTGTGTTTTAGGAAAGAAACAAAGCAAAAACAAGAAGATGAAAACTAAAAGAGTCACATAAACACAAAGTATCAGAAATTCGTCAAACTTGACAGCAGTACAGTAATCTATTTTTACGAAAATCTTCCGCTGCTCAACTCGAAAAGTGTTTAACTAATGAAACTTATATAATAACCTGGAGAACATGCACAAAAATTGGCTTCATAAAATAATGTTCTGGATGTTTTTGGGATTTTTATTGTATCAGTACAGAATCTGTTTTCAAACAGCACTTCCCCAAATATCATCTCCCTCTTATTAGAAACCACCTTAAGAAGCTAAAAAAGTATGTACAAGTATCCGGCAATTGTAATATGCAATGAATGAGTGATGCCGGTGTACCTCCCCCCAATCTTAGGCTTTTGGCCTAAGTGGAGATCAACCCCATGGTGCCCATGAAGTGGCACCTCCGTAGTATGACGAATAAGGATCCTGCTCCGGGTATGTGCTGGAAGACGCACCAGGATACGTGACGGTGTACCCGTAGGAGGGCTCGGCGTCCTCGGAGTCATGCTGCTGGTGGAAACCATGTATCCTCAGCTGCTCATCCACCTCCTCCTTAGAGCGCGACCACGGTCTCCTGTGAACACTGAACAAATCGGCATGCGGCAAAGGGATTTCCCTCTCATCCCCGTCAATAAACAACATTTTATAGACAATATTTTCTAAACTAGAGTCAGTTGTGACAAATTGGTGACTCTTCATAGCAGCAATATCAAGCCTTATAGGAGTTAATTTCTCATCGGTAGGATCAAGAGGAAGATCTAGATATGCCATAATACGTGAGGCAACAATTCCTCCAAAAATAGGCCCCTTATTGGATAAACGACGAGCAACAAGAGCACCAAGATGATAAGGTGTATTTCCCAGTAAGTGCAGCAACTAGAAAAGCAAGATGATAACTAGAAATGTTGCTAGTGTTCTCCCTACCAAGAATGCTAGTAGCAAGATAGTAAGCGAAATATCTAATGGCAGGGAGTTAAATGTTTCTTATCTTGCCGCGCTGAATGGTGCGGCTATCATCATTGGTAACTTCTCGATAGAGCTCCGTCAAAGCTTTGGGGCTTTTCTCGATCTTCTTCGTTGTACCTACAGGAGTAATATCCAATGCAGCACAAAAATCTTTCAACTTCATAGTAATAGGCCTGTCATAAATCCTAAATGTAACTGTTGGTGAGAAGTGTGCGTTGTTGAACTTAAAGCTTTCAACGAAGATTTTAGTTAGCATGTAGTATTGACTCCTCTCATCTTCCATATAGGTAGATAAGCCCACATTATTGATGAGGAACAAGAAGTCATCAAGCAGCCCTGCATTACGCAAAAAGTCATAACATGGAAAGGATGAAGCATTAGGAACTCCATTATCCTCTTCAACTTCGAAGCTCGGTGCGATGACATCCTCATTATAGGATCGTCTAATTCGAGTGGCTGCCCTTGAGGGCCTCCCCATGCTTGTCGTCTCTCTTTCGAACACTTCTCCAAAGGTATGGTTATGCATCTTCTTTTTCTGAAATTTTTCAACAAACATTATAAAAGTTGATTTGGAGACATATAAATGAGGGAAACTACTATAGGAACTTGGTAGAGTACTAAACATGCATCAAAACTAATTTTTACAACTTAGAACAAGCATGCAAGCTCACTTAACATGTTACCTACAGCAGCAAAATATTCAATATATACTCAACCAAACAAAATTCTATTTGGATAATCGGAGGAGTCACATACCGGAGAGCAAATGTGCCAAATTTCAGACAAAAATCTGGGCTGAGCAAAGAGATCGAGAAATCCTGAGCTCTTGAGCAGAAACGCGAGTGAGAGAAAGAGAGTACGAGTTTTTTCGGGAGAGAGAGTAGAATGGGAGGAAGAGATGACTTAGTGGGGCAAGGAGGGGCCCACACCACAGGGTGGCGCGCCCCCCTCCTTGGCCGCGCCGGCACATGGGGGGCAGCCCTGGGGTGCCCCACTGGTCAGCCCCAGGCACTCCCAGGTTGCTCTTCGAAAAATAAGACCAACGGTATAATTTTTGTAAATTTTTGAAAACTTCGAAAAACGCACATTTCTGGGTGTTAAAATTATTATTACAGGGCAGAAAAAGATTTTCAAACTCCTAAACAACTAAAGCATTTTGCAAAACAAGTAGTGCTACAGCAAGTAAAGCAAGTGGAGAAAGAAAGAAATGTTGTTTAGCTCCTCTATGCATATAAAATGTACTTGTTAACAAGGTTGATCAAGTCTTGCCACCAAATAAATTTTACATGACATAAGAAGAAATAAACCTCAAATCAATCATGTTACCTTGTATTGAATTGATATGGATCCAATCATAATACTTTGATATCCTTGTTTAGGCTCATATATAGGACAATCAATAACTCCCACTTTGATAGTTCTCACATTAGAAATTGTATTAACTCCACATACTTTATCAATCCTCTTGGGAAAATAAACAGTAAGCTCCTTGTCATCAACATTGAAAGTAACTTTTCCTTTATTGCAATCAATAACAGCCCCTGCAGTGTTAAGAAAAGGTCTCCCAAGAATAATAGACATATTATCATCTTCATGCATTTCCAACACAACAAAATCAGTTAATATTAAGCAATTATTAGTAACTTGAACAGGAACATCCTCACATATACCAACAGGAATAGCAGTAGATTTATTAGCCATTTGCAAAGATATATCAGTTGGTATCAACTTATCCAAATAGAGTCTCTTATAAAGAGAAAAAGGCATAACACTAACACCTGCTCCCAAATCACATAGAGCAGTTCTAACATAATTATTCTTGATGGAACAAGGAATAGTCGGTATACCCGGGTCGCCCAGACTTCTTTGGTACTTTGCCATTGAAAGAGTAATTAGCAAGCATAGTGGAAATCTCCTCATTAGGAATTTTCCTTTTGTTAGAGACAATATCTTTCATATACTTTGAATAAGGAGGCAATTTAATAGCATCAGTCAAAGGGATTTGCAAGAACAAAGGTTTCATCCAATCACAAAATTTATTATAGTGTTCTTATTCCTTTGATTTTAGTTTCTTAGCAGGAAAAGACATTTGCTTTTGAACCCAAGGTTCCCTTTCATTACCATGTTTCTTAGCAATAAAATCTTCTTTAGTATACTTTTTATTTTTAGCATGCTTTTCAGGTTCATCTTAAACCTCTTCTTTATCAGAAGCATCATTCTTATCATTATCTTTATCATGTTCATTACCACTTTCGGTTTCAGCATCAGAAATAGAAATACTATTAGGATCATTAACAGGCTCAGAGGATTCTACAACAGTTTTATGTTTCTTTTTCTTTTTCTTAGAAGGAACACTAATTTCTTTAGTTCGTTGAGAATCTTGTTCAACTCTTTTGGGATGCCCCTCAGGATATAGAGGATCCTGAGTAGAAACACCACCTCTAGTTGTTACTTCATAAGCATGTTTTTCTTTAGAACTATTTTTTAACAAGTCATTTTGCACTTCAGTAAGTTGATCAATTTGGGTTTGAACCATATGAAAATGTTTAACAAGCATCTTAACATCATTGCAGGTTCTCTCCACAATACCATGCAATTCACTAATAGCGTGAGAATTTTCCATTAAATGATTCTCTACTCTCATATTAAAATTATCTTGCTTAACAATATAATTATAAAATTCATCTAAACATTGATGAGGAGGTTTTGAGTACGGAATATCTTCCCTACTAAAGCGTTGAAGAGAATGTACCTCGATCATGGATGAAGGGGGAGTTATCTTACATAAATCTTCTATGGGGGTAAATTCTTCACATCTTCGGATCTCTTTAAGAGATTTCTTGGCTTCCCTCATATCTTCATCATTTAATTTAATCATACCCCTCTTCTTCAATATTGGTGTCGGGGTTGGTTCAGGTGTAGTCCAATCATCATGATTTCGGCCTATTCTAGCCAATAATTCTTCAGCGTCGTCTGGAGTTCTTTTCTCGAAAACACAACCAGCACAACTATCCAGGTATGCCCTAGACTCAATGGTTAGTCCACTATAAAATATATCAAGTAAATCATGCTTTTCCGGATCATGTCCAGAGCCGAGCTCGATAAGAGAGCAAAACCTTTCCCAAGCTTCGGGCAATTTCTCTCCATCTTCCTGGTCAAAACTATAAATTTTACGCAAAGCAATATGTTGAGCACTAGCAGGAAAGTATTTCCGAAAGAAAACATCAAGCAAACCACTTGGACTATCAATAGAATCAGGAGGCAAACTATTATACCAAGTTTTAGCATCATCCTTTAATGAGAAAGGAATTTAGCAACAAAATAAGTACGCTTCTTAATATCATCAGAAAACAAGCTACTCAAAGTAGAAAGCTCATTCATGTGTTCTACAGCACTTTCTTTTTCAGTACCACAAAAAGGTGTTTTCTCAACAATAGATATATGAGATAAATCAAGAGAAAAATCATAATCCTTATCCTTAATGTTTACAGGAGATGTGGCAAATTTAGGATCAGGAGACAGTTTATATCTAACAGCGCGTTGTGCAAGAAGCTTTTTAATATTACTTGCATCAGTAGTAGCATTGTATTTATTAATAAAATCATCATCAAGTTCCACATAATCTTCATCAAGATCATCACTAGAGTATTCAACAGACTCAAGTGAATCAACAGGTGTAGCAGCATCTTCATTAGGAATTTCAGTATTTTCAATTTGTCTAGACCTAGCAATTGTAGCATCTAGAAAAGATCCTAATGAACCATCATTATCAAGCACGGCGTAAGCATCATCAAAATTATAAGAGGAATTTTCAGATTCAGCAGAAGTACCGACATTTGAAGCTTGTGGTGGTGAAACAAGTTTACCTATCACAGATGGTGAATCAAGAGCAGCAGAGGTACTCAGAGTTGTACCTTTTATTGTAGTGGATGGTAATATGGCGACTTTAGTATCGCGAGGTTTACCCATGATGGAGAATTTGCAGCGAACAATATCAATCCAAGTGAACTTGCAAATAAAGCTATGCTCCCCGGCAACGACGCCAGAAAATAGTCTTGATGACCCACAAGTATAGGGGATCGCAATAGTCTTCGAGGGAAGTAAAACCCATTTATTGATTCGACACAAGGGGAGCCAAAGAATATTTGTAAGCCTTAACAGCGGAGTTGTCAATTCAGCTGCACTGGAAACGAGACTTGCTCGCAAGAGTTTATCGATAGCAACAGTTTTATATCGGTAGCGGTAGTGAAATATCGGCAGCAGTGTAACAAAGACAGCGAGTAGTGATTATAGTAAACATCGGGATTAAAATACCGTAGGCACAGGGATGGATGAACGGGCGCTGCATGGATGAGAGAACTCATGTAACAATCAAGGCAGGGCATTTGCAGATAATAATAAAACGGTATCCAAGTACTAAACAACCATAGGCATGTGTTCCATCTATAGTCGTACGTGCTCGCAATGAGAAACTTGCACAACATCTTTTCTCCTACCAGCCGGTGGCAGCCGGGCCTCTAGGGAATCTACTGGTAATTAAGGTACTCCTTTTAATAGAGCACCGGAGCAAAGCATTAACACTCCGTGAACACATGTGATCCTCATATCACCGCCTTCCCCTCCGGTTGTCCCAATTTCGTCACTTTGGGGCCTCGGGTTCCGGACAACAATATGTGTATACAACTTGCGAGTAAGATCATAAAACAATGAATATCATCATGAAACAATAACATGTTCAGATCTGAGATAATGGCACTCGGGCCCTAGTGACAAGCATTAAGCATAACAAGTTGCAACAATATCATAAAAGTACCAATTACGGATACTAGGCACTATGCCCTAACAATCTTATGCTATTACATGACCAATCTCATCCAATCCCTACCATCCCCTTCAGCCTACAGCGGGGGAATTACTCACACATGGATGGGGGAAGCATGGCTGGTTGATGGAGAGGCATCGGTGGTGATGATGGCGATGATCTCCTCCAATTCCCCGTCCCGGCGGAGTGCCAGAACGGAGTTTCTGGTCTCGAGACGGAGTTTCGCGATGGCGGCGGAGTTCTGGATGTCTTCTGGCAATTTCGTCTAACCCCGTGCGTTTTTAGGTCGAAACCCTTAAGTAGTCCAGAGGGGGGCGTCGGAGGCTGGCCGAGGCACCGCCACCATAGGCCGGCGCGGCCCAGGGGCCCACCGCGCCGCCCTGTGAGGTGGGCGCCTCATGGCCCCCCTCCTTCTGGTCTTCTGGCTCCGTCCATCTTCTGTGAAAATAGGCCCATTGGAATCAATCCCGGGGATTTTCCTGAAAGTTGAGTTTTTGCACAAAAACAAGACACCAGGGCAATTCTGCTGAAAAGAGCGTTAGTCCGTGTTAGTTGTATCCAAAATACACAAATTAGAGGCAAAACAATAGCAAAAGTGTTCGGGAAAGTAGATACGTTTTGGACGTATCAGTGATCTCTTCGTGGAAGATTGTGAAGGGGCCCGGGCTTCTCCTTCGTGGAGCTTGTGAAGTGGTTGTGGAGCTTGCCATCTCCGGAGTGGAGGAAAAGCTAACCATAAGGAAAGGGCCATTATCCTTCGTGGGTGTGGCTCGGAGAATAGGGTGAGCCTTCATGGCGTTGGGGAATCCTTCGTGGGACCTCCACTCCTCCAAACGTGACGTACCTTCTTGCAAAGGAAGGGAACACGGGAATACATCCTCGTCTCCGCGTGCCTCGGTTATTTCTATACCCGAGCTCTCTTTCCTTGTGATAGCCATCGTCCTTGAAGTACATATATCTTGCTATCACTTGTGCTACATATATCTTGTGCCTATCTTGCTTAGCTCTAGTTGTATTTGTTACACTTAGTTGAGCTTAGTATATTTAGGGTTTGTGCTTGTAATCTAAACGTTAGTTTAATTCCGCATTCTTACAAGACAAATCCGTAAGAGTTTTTTTAATTGCCTATTCACCCCCCCTCTAGGCGACATCTCGATCTTTCAATTGGTATCAGAGCAAGGTCTCTCCTTGTTCAAGGCTTCACCGCCTTGAGAGTAAATATGTCAGCTAGTAATTTAGTGCACAATGACACAATTATCTTTAATGGCACAAATTATCTTTTGTGGAGAAATTGCTTGCTTTGTAATCTTCGGACCTTATGTCCCAATATAGAGCGATTTCTAGATGTAGGTTTTTCTCCTACGATGGATCCTCAAAATCTATCTTTAGAGGATGAGAAAAACTTACATCTTGAAGCTCAAGTATCTAATGAGCTTTTATTCTCCTTGAGACCAGATTTTCGTAGGTTCTTGATATATATAAAGCGAAAGTCGTCTCATGAGATGTGGATCAAGCTTAAAGAAATGTTTGGTGGATCCATTTCTCATTTGGTCGGTGGTGTCTCCGAGGAGCTCCCTTCCCCTTCACATCATGAAGAGCTCCAAGTTGCTTCCACCTCCGGCCGTGATGAGTTCTCATCTTCTTCCACTTCACCAACGTGTAGAAAGACACGAGGTAATGATATGGTGAGTGGTGAGGAAAATTACAATGTTGGTATTGTGCTCAATAGTGATGATTCTTCATCTATATCCCATTGCAATGTTTCCTCTTTGGACTTGAACACATATAGCACTAAAAATAATCTACATGCTTGTGTTGATAGTCCTTGCATATTGGCGCATGGTGTTTTTTTGCTTTTGATCTTCCACCTCCAACTAATATTAGAAATATGTTTGGTAATTGGTTAAATGGAGTTGACAAAAAAGCAAAGGATCGTATACGCGTTGGTGTATCCGCTCTATGCTGGTCAATATGGAGGTGTAGGAACAATATTGTTTTTAATAACTCAACTTCTTTCAATATTATGCAGGTTATCCATATGGTTGTGCACTGGGTGCAACAATGGGCGCTACTTCTTCCTATGGACCAGCGGGGATTTATGGATACTGGATGCAACCATCTCCAGACGGTCGCACAGGATATCTTGTCCCAGGCTGGATGGTCTCACACTAGTCGACTACAGGATGCTTAGTTCGTCTAGTTTTCAGGGTGTTCTGGTTTTTTTCATGGTTGATTTATGTATCGATCATGAGTATTTGCTGAATCATGTACAACGTATTTTGTTTCAGACTGAGTTTTAATAATAAAGGCCGTGTGCATCATCACGATGCAGACGCTGGGGTCTTATTCCCCTTTTCGAAAAAAATGTGTAAATTGCTTACATAGATCTCATGATGATATGCTTACCTTGTCTTGCTCCCATGATCAAAATGCTTTTATTTCCTCTAGTTGTTTGTTTACTAACAGTGTAGAGGAAACCGAGCACTCTATGGATCAAGACATGATTTCAAATGGGGATTCAAGAATATCTTCATCTTCATCCTCCGGTATGCACATGTGCCTTATGGCAAATGGATCAAAGGTATCTCCTACTTTGACTCCTAACACATCCTCTAACGATGAGAGTGATGATGATGATAATGATGAAGAGTATAATACCTTGTTTCATGATATGGGGATGGTATATGCTTCTCTTCATGGTAATAAAGAAGCTCGTGCTAATCTCGAACACTCTATGAAAACCTTAAATAAATACAAGTAAACCATAGTGGAGTTGGAGTCCCATGTTGAAAATGGTAGAATGAGAATCAATCTCCTCAAGCAAGAGCTAAAAGATGAGAAGCATACTACTTTTATGCTCACACAAAAACTTGAATCCTATGAGCTTGAAAATGAAAAATCTATTGATGATGCTTGTGCTACTAACTCATTCTTGTGAAGCATCTACCTTAGAGGAGAATGTTGAGTTAAGGGCTCAACTTGAGTTTCTAACTAGCAATTATAGGGAATTGGAAGAAAATCATAAAAAGCTCTCGGGCTCTCATGATGATCTTCTAATTTCCTATGATGGGCTAAAGTTAGCTCATGAGGCAAGTATCACTAAAGTAATATCTTGTGAGCCTCATTTGGACACTAGCACAACCTCAACTCAAAATGCTATTTTGTCATGTGCTAGTCCTTGTAATCCATCTAGTCAAACTAGCGATACACCTTGTGTTGGATTACTTGCTTTGCCTTGTTGCTCTTACAATGAAGCTTCTACTTCCTCTAGTACTTGTATTTCTACTAACCATGTAGAGGAAATAAAAGAGCTCGAGGCCCAAGTCCTTTCTTTGAAGAAAGACTTGGAAAAGCGTCATGAAGGGAAATCCGCACTTGACAAGATGCTAAGTGTGCAACAATCCCCCAATGACAAGATTGGACTTGGATTCAACTCCAATAACAAGAACAAGTCCAAGAGAAAGAACAACAAGAAGAAGGGCCAAGACAAAGTCAAGGATTCGGCCAAGATTGTTTGCTTCAAGTGCAAAGTTGAAAGGAACCATGTTAGATCATGCCCATTGAAGAAGAAGAAGCACTTAAGTGAGAAACAACAAGGAAAACGGCCACAAAGTCCAGGTCAAGCTCAAGCTCGACCTCAAGTTGAAGATAGGCCACTTCCCAAGAAGAATCAAGATAATGTTCCCCAAGAGAAGAAATCAATAAAGAAGAAAAAGGGGAACACTTGCTACTTATGCCGTGAGAAGGGGCATCTTGCTTCTTCATGCTTAGGTGGTACCTTATCTAACCCTATAATTGTCGATGATGATTATTCTCTAGGGAAGGATAATGATGACAATGTGTTTGCGAAGTTTATTGGAACTCAAAGTGGTTTCAAGAAAAGAACCATTTGGGTTGCCAAGCCTATTGTGACTAACCTCTTAGGACCCAAATTGGTTGGGGACCAACAAGCTCAAACTTGATCAATATGTGTATGTGGAGGGCATTGGAGACTTGGCTACTTCATGAATAATTAAGGGATCTTCATATATTATATTTTGACCAAGCCAAGTCGTATGGATTATCATCTATATCTTATATCCAATGTTCCTCTTTGCGGTAACTTATACTTCAACTCATCATATTTATTGTAAGTTACTTGCCCCTTTGCATGTTTGGTTTTGTACCAAATATGTGTTTGTATGTGTTGTGTCTTACTTGCCTATCTTGTGTATTCAAGTATGGTTGTTTGACTCATCATATACTTGTGTATTGTTTTGAGCCCAATGCATCTTGATGATATCTTATTTGGCTCTCTTTGAGTGATTAATGGAACAACCCATTTTGGGGGAGTGATATGCATTGTGCATCTCTCTTTCTTTAAAATGTGTGTATATGGGTACCACCACTTAGTATTGATATTGCAAGATTATCTAGTCACTATGTGGTGTGTCAAACTCATGAGAAATTCAAATTCTAAATGTCCGTTAAATATCTCTAGTCAATTTTAATTGCCTCTTGATTAGAAGAAATACTTTATCACATTATGGGGGAGTAATATGTTTTGTACATATCACAAACCTAGAAAATGTGAACATATGAGGTTATGCCAGTTAGAGTTTATACTCTTAATTATCTTGTTCCTAAGTGGCATGGTTGCTCAAACAAGCTTACACTTTTATTAAAAATCTTTTATTACTCATCTTATGGATTCTTGTTTGAGTAAAAAATTCTTGGTACGGTTTTCCTCAAATACATATTTCTATTTGGGATACCGTTTGCTTCAAGCTATTCTAATCATTGTCGTGCGTGATTGTTTGACTAGTTGAAGCTATCAAGAATCTTCATTTGTGTGTCTTTTATTGTGAAGATGATCCTTACTATCATTGTCAATACACCACCGGAAATTATTTCCAATATACTCATTGTCTTTGGCAATTCATAACCTTGTATGTGGTTGAATCTATGGATCACCTTCACCTTAGATTGCTTCTTATTTCCTTATTTTATTTCCAAGAAATCTTTGTTGCTCCCATATGTCTTCCTTGTCCCTCTGAAAAATCTTTTGATAATTTCTCTTGATTCATATCAAGTGTTTGTTTTGGAAGACAAACCTTTTTTTACGATACATTGTGCCTTTGTGAAAAGTGTAGAGGGTTTGGTTTATTTGTTGGAACCTTGCTCTTTTGGGAGTGTGTTATCTCATTCCTTCTTATATGCTTTATTTGTTGAATGAGATAAATCTTTGAGCATGTTTGCTTTACTTCATCCTTTATGCTCAATGGTTTCTTCTTAGTTCATTTGTTGAACTTTGTTGAACAAATCTTTGTGGTTTGCTTCTTTGATATAATTTGGACAACAAATTTGTTTGGTCACACCTCTATGCCTTTTTGAATTCATTTGGTGTTTTGTCCAAAGTGTATCTTTCTTGGATCTTTAAAGTCTTTGTGCAAGCTTATATGTAATTTGTCTATACTTGTAGCATGCTTGCTTTCTTTGATCCATTATATAGGGTATACTCCATCGAATCCTAAATGGCTAAGATGTGCATGAAATTCAAACTTCATCTATAAATATGCACATATTGACATGGAGTGTATCCTATGTATTGTGGTTAGTCTAACCATTTTGGACCCAATGAGTTTGGGGACCAAGATGTACTTGAATGTTCTTTTTAGGTACATTGGAGATGCAATGGAGGCTTGTCTCATCTATAAGGAAGGTGTCGTCACCATATGAGAATTGGAGTCAAGCTAGGATGATCGATGAACTCTTATCTACTACATCAAGCCATTGCTATCTCGGTAACAAGTATCTTATTCATGCATACTCATATAGCATCCATCCTCTTGTAGGTTGCATCTTGGCATGAAATTCTTTATTTCGAAAATATTGAGGTTCTTGAAAAACCCTTTTTAAAGAAAATCTCTTATTGTAAATTTGAGTATTTTGAGAAGATGCATATGATAGGAATATATATATATATATATATATATATATATATATATATATATATCATGTTTATGATTCACCTATCCCAAATATGCCCTCTAGCAATTTATTGCATATCAATTCGTCAAAGAGCTCTTATGTGCAATATTGATGAAATTGCGAAATAAACCCGTATTTATGATACTTGTTGTCTTTCTCAAAACATTCCAACTAGCTTTACTTCTCTTATTGTTAGTTGTGATGTTTTTGAGATTTTCTTGGAGCCATAGGCTATATATGCTTTTTTTAGGCAAACATCCTCTGGTATATTTTATGACTTCATCTTGGATATCTTGTCTTATTTATTTTATTAACCTCTTGTGTGTGCATGTTTCTTTATGGATCACATTGTCCACTTTAGAAACTTATATACATGAGAGCGTTAATCTATCACCTTGATATCCTTGTTCTTTGTCAACCATCTTTTATCCTTTTGTTTTTTAGTGGTGTTGGTAAAGAAGATTTATGAGTGCTTAGTTTAATTGTTTTTTTTTGCACTCATATATCGTAATTGTTGGACTCAAGTTGTTCTTGATGAGCATATTATATTTATCTTGGTTGTATTCTAAATGATATAGAGGGAGTGAGGATTCCATGTTTGTGCATATTGTATTCAAATGCAAACATTATAAATTATGCACGAACCTTGGGGAGCTTCCTTATTTTATTTAGAGCATTATATCTCTCTCATCTTGATATCTTTGTTTGTCCAAATCGAATCTTTGATTGCTTGCTTTATTTGATTGAAGCTTACGTCACCATGTTATCTTATGCAATCTTTGATCCTCAACATAGTTTGACTTCCTTCAAGTATTCATCATTGGATATGTGCATTTGATTCCACTCAAATTATGAGAAGTGCACACTTTGGGGAGGATCTCACATTATATTGGCTTTCTAAATTTTTCACCCATTTTGGCACTTGTTGCCAATGGGGGAGAAGCTTAGAGGGTTTAAGGGAATGGTTTTATACTTAAGTTTGGTTTGTGCTTAAGTGTTTTGCCTCTCATGCATTCCATATTTATATGTCTTGCATGGTTGTTTATATATATAGTGGAAATTGTCCCAAAGGTTAATCTTGACAATGTATGCAATAAATTCATGTTCATCCCTATGTGTGGTTTTGGTAATTAATGACAACCCCTATGGACTAATGTTTTCATTGAAGTTTATATGAAGGAATATTCCATAGGTACTACTTGTATTCCATATGTTGGATTCAAGTATGGATGCCATGAAGATAAAGATACACCTTGTGTATTGGCACCAAGATCATCGATTTGAATATATATATGTGATATGATCAAGAAGAAGAAATGAACATGGAGTTATTATGTGGAACTCAATATTAGCCATGCTCTATCTTATGTAATAAGCAATGAATGATCAAGATCTTGAGAGCTTGATTCCAAGTGAAGAATTCTTTATACACCTCAAGATATTATGATAGAGTATGAGAAGATACAAGGTTAGTTGGGCAAGTTCAAGATGAGCATCTCAAGTGGATCACATGCTTGAAGCTTTCCGTCCATTTGGTGATAATGGACATGTGAAGATGTGCATCAATGGAGCTTTCCCATCATAGTGTATGGGGGAGCATTTGTGAGTCTTCACGAAGTAACGATGATCAAGTAAGGCATTCCGGCTTGTGTGGAGCTTGAAGAGTTATCATCAAGATCAAGTGGGATGCGCAAGGCAAAGGTATGACCTTGATAGGTTTTCCTTTTACCGGTCTCAAGGTGGTTGATGGGAGACCGGATTATAGGATAGATAGCCGCACTATTAAGAGGGGCTTTCGGTTGGGTAACTTGATCACATCGTCTTAGGGAGCTCAATCCTTTTCATACTTTGCATATCCCTATTGCTTCTTGGTGTTTCTCTGTGTGAGGTTCTTGAGCTTGTTGCTAGCTTTACAACAAGCCCAAGTTCATCGAAAACGGAGTTCGTATGACTCTTCTATGGCATTTTCAAGGTTGGGTGATTTTACCGGTTATTCATGATATAAGGTTCTACCTTTTATATTCACGATAAAATCCCATCCTACAGTTCCTTGTGTTTTCAGTTTCTATAGGATAGCATTTGTTGTTATATTTCAAACAAAATTGGTTTCATTCAATTCGGAGTTCAGGAGCATTTGTTATTAAAGAAAAGAAAAAAAAAGCGAAATAAAAAGAAAAAGAAAAGAGAAGGGGCTAGCCAACCGACCGGCCTGGCCGGCCCAGCCACCGGCCCACCTGGTCCGCGCCGGGTCTGGCGCTGGTGCCAGCCGGGCTGCCTCCAGTGGCCTTTTGGCCCAAGACCGGCAGCTGGCTCTGTTGTGACCGGGCCGCCCGGCACGCGCCCCGGCCCGACCGGGTGCTTCCCCTGGCCCGCTCGCCTCAGCGCTTCCCACACGCCCCGGCGCGGCCTGCTCGCCCCAGCGTGGCCCGCACGCCCCGACGCGGCCTGGAAGCCCCGTCCGGTCACTGCCCCGGCTGGGCCGGACCGCCGACCGGCCTCCTCAGTGCCTGGTCCAGTCGGCCGGCCTGTGCGCCGGCTGGGCCGTTTTTCTGGGCGTTTTTCCTGTGCGTTTTTCTGTCTTTTCCCCCCAACGGTTATTTTTCCCCTTTAGCTCTGAATAGCCTTCTTCCACCTTGACCTGAGTTAGTTCTTCCCCTTCTTCACCTCCATTGTTGCTATTTGAAGAACTTGCTTCCCCTCTTGATTCCTCCCATGATTCTTGCCCATTCTTGAGGATTTGAGAGAGGAGATCTAGATCTACAATCCCCACCAATTAATTTCTCCTCTAAGTGAGGGGAACCCTTTGGATCTAGATCTTGGAGTCTTTTGTTGACTTTCCCCATTGTTCTTCCTCTCCAATCTCATCCTAGCATTCGTTGCTTGGGTGGGATTTGAGTGTGAAGAACTTGAACACCGCTAGTGTTCTTGCTTTGCATCATTGCATAGTGTTGAGCTCTCCACCACGATTAGTTCGAGTGAGAGATCGTGAGCTTGTTACTCTTGGAGGGAGACCTCCTAGTTGGCTTGGTTGGTGTCCCGGTGATCTCTTTGTGGAAGATTGTGAAGGGGCACGGGCTTCTCCTTCGTGGAGCTTGTGAAGTGGTTGTGGAGCTTGCCATCTCCGGAGTGGAGGAAAAGCTAACCATAAGGAAAGGGCCATTATCCTTCGTGGGTGTTGTCGTTCCCTAATCGACGGTACCTCGGAGGAGGGATCCTCACGAGGGGGAGAAGAAGTAGGGGCCATAGGGCGGAGTGCACACGGGACGGTGGTACGCGATTTACCCAGCTTCGGAACACCTGCACGATGACAGTGGCCTACCGCCGCTTGTCCGGAATTATCCGGGCGCTTTCGTGTTGTTACAATGAGTTGTGGTTGTGCCTCTAGGGCTCCCGGGATCCGGCTTATAAAGGCGCACGGATCTAGGGTTTACATGGAGAGTCCTAGCCGGATTACAGATAGCCTAACTACGGTACAATGTCTTGCCGTGTACGTCACGGATCCGCCTTCCATATACGTCGTACCGGATCCGGGTTCCTCATGGGCCTCCACGGATCCGGGTTTCTCCGAATGTCGGTGCGGATCCGGCTTACTGATCCTGGGCCGGACTTCATCCTTCATGATCAACAGCAACTGGGTCGCCCGATGGGCCACATGCCTCATCACCGTCTATGGGCCACCCGGGCTTGCCGGATCTAGGCACTGCCGATGGTACACCTATGAAGTATACCCACAACAGTAGCCCCCAGAGTTCTCCGAGTTTCACCTTTTGTTTCCGCCTTGCTAGCGCCTTATGGTCTCCGGCAATGTTGGTAACGCGGAGAAACTTGTAGAACTCCAACTTCACATTTTCTTTTTTTCCCAACTTTTAGTCGGAAAACCTTCCCATCCTGCGGGACTTCATCCATCGACTGTTCCAAACATGTCTCCGGATTACTTCCCTGCTGGCAAATGAGAACTGCTTATCTCCGCGCTGTTTACCCAGAATCTTAAGAGACTCAAATGGTTCCGCCAATTCTGGCGCCATTTCCGCGCGATTTGAGCGGTAACTTATCCTTAGCCATTTTTAACGTTTAGGGTTTGGACACGTGTCACGCATCCAACGGTGCGACGCTTGCGTTCCGACCACAGGATGCGGAGCACGAATCTCCTCCCCGCGGCCTATAAATATCCACCGTCAACCCTAACCTTCCCATTCACCCCCTCTTTCACCTCTCAGCGAAGCGCCGCCCACGAGCTCTTCCTCAACCGTGCCGGAGTCTGCCGGAAAACTCGCCGGAGTTTCGCCGGAGTGATTTCACCACCGTGCAGTTCATCAAGTTCTTAACTTCGGCGAGCCACCGCGCGAAATCCTCGTCGCCGGCGACTCCGACCACCGCGGAATCCATTACGGTGAGTTCTCGAGCTTCAGTCTTTCGCCGTAGTTGAAAAAGATGATGCTTTAGGAAGACGACGTGGATCCGACTAACATTACGTTTTCCGCTACCGCTTCATTTTTCTTCAGATGTCTTCTGTGACTCCGCCTCCAACCTCCGAGCCAATCATGGCGACGCCTATCTCCTCCGCCCCTCCTCCACTTGTCCCAGTTCGGCTGGAGTCCACAAAGGATTCCGGCAAAAATATCGAGGGCACCTCTGCTAACCCGGAAGACATCGCGGGCGCAAAGCAAATGGAAAAGAAGGCGGAGGAGGCAGCCACCAAGAAATCCAAGGCTCGTCAACGAGACAACGAGTCTAAAGGAAAATGGTGGCCCTGCATCACCACCGACGCGGAGCTCTCCAACCTCGAGGCGGAGGGCTTCATTAAACCCGGATCCTGGCGGACACTGCCGGGCGCCCCCACTCCAGCTCCCGAAGACAGAGAGATGGTGGTGACAAAGGCACTAGTGGAGCGTGGATTCTCCTTTCCGCCATCTGATTTATTTTCAGAAATCTTGAAGACCTATGGGCTCCAGCCCCACAATATTTCCCCAAACTCTGTCTTGGCGATCAGCAACCACGTGATGCTCTGCGAGGGCCATCTCCGGGTAGCTCCTGACCTTGCTCTGTTCCAGTACTACTTCTCCGTGAAAAAGGAGAAGATTCCCAAAGCTTCCGAGCTGGCTACCTGCGGATCAATCACTTTCATGCTCCGCCTCGGCCGCGTCTACCCTCCAACTGATCGCCACGAATCCGCGCGATACTGGTCAGGGGGTTTCTTCTATCTGAAGGACGTCTCCGACCCGCCGAGCGAGAGGGTGCTGCCGCCTTTTAAGAACAGCCCTGCCAGCGAGGATCCGGCCTGGACGCAATGTCCTCATCTCTCCGAGTCGCCTCAGCTGACTCGGATGGTTAGGCGGATCTGCAAGCTGACAGAGGAGGGTCTGACGGGGAAGGACCTTACCATGTCCTGGTTCACCAAGCGGATCCAACCACTTCAGCACAGGGACCGCCTGATGTTCCAGTACACGGGGCGCGACGATCCTATGCGTGCGTCCAAGGACAACCTCTCCGCCGACGCCATCGACAAGCGGATCCTACTATTGATCAAGATTCCGCGTGATCTTCACGTTCACGTGTGTAACAAGGACATCCACACCAACGGCTCCGGCACCGCGGTATGTTATCGCGTCTTAACTTGTTATTTTATTTGTAATCTGTAATTTGACTAAGTACCGGCTCTGCAACAAAGCTCGAAGCCCTCGAGGAAGGCGACCTCGGAACACTCCTCCGGGTTCCTCACACGGGCACTACTGACCCGGAGGCCGCATCGGAGGCGGAAGCCCCTGAAGCACCGCGCCCATCCAAGAGGAAGAGGGCTGCCCCCTCCAGTCCTTCAGCCAAACGTGCCCGCGAAGTGCTCGGCACCGCGGCAACTCGCAAGGCGGAGGCGGAGAAAAAGCGCCTCAAACTCATCGACACGAGCAACCGAGCCCAACCGGAAATCCACCAGCTTTTTCGGACCTTCCGGTAAGTGCTAAATTTCCGAAGGAAAATCCTTCCGCCATCGTGAATCAGCATATACTTAACCATAACGCTCTTTTCTTTTCGCGACGAAGTTCCGGAAGCCAGCCCCCCAAGGCCCCTAAGGCCCCCAAGAAGAGGACGAAGCCGTCTCCGGCTTCCATACCGACCACACCAGAAGTCGAAGTTCCGCCCAAGGCTTCCTCTGCCACCAAGCCGGATCCCAAGGACGTCATTAATATCGATGACCTTCCTGAAGACCCGATTGGCCACGGTGGTTCCGGGAAGGGCGCATCTTCCTCTACGCCTCCGCCTAAGCAACCAACTGCCACCTCCGCCGAACCTACACCTGAGCAGTATGAGCAGAAAGTGCGACCGATTCATGCTACCAAGCACGCTCCAAGCTGACCCTCAACCTACTCCGTCTCTGTAAAAGCTTACCCTTTCCCAACGCCACGCGAAAGTTTCCGACATGATGGAGAAGGTGTGGGGGCCTGCAGACACGGAAATGAAGGAGCTCTCCGACCTCGAGAGTGATCTCAAGGTCTTCTTTGCTAAGCATAAGGAGGTGCGCCAGGTAACACTAGCCCCCAAGCATTGGTTCAGACATTTTTCCGTGCAACATGTGTTAGCCGATGCTTCTCTCAACATTAGTCTTAGACGGAAATTTAAAATTTTCTCGTTCCAAAACATTGAACTCCTCGCCAGCCCCTAGAATATTGAATTTCCGGCTAAATCCTCTCTGCGTCTCAGAGCACGCGGAAGCTGCACGAAGACCTGCGCGTCCATGTGCTGGAGCAGATGACGGAAATAGAAGGGCTGCGCCAGACTGCTGAGAAAAGTCGTCAAGCTGTGCTCCGCCTGGAGACCCGTTTGAAAGGTGAGAAATCTGAGTTTCTTAAATTTGTACTGTATGAACAACCATAATTTATAACTTGTGTGATTTTCTGTCTTCAGAAGAAACTGACAAGCGCCCCACCATCGATGCCTTGTCTGCCAAGATCCAGGTATTGGAGGCGGAGAATGAAACTCTGAAGAACTTCTTGAAAGAGTCCTCCGAGAAGGAAACCAAAGAAAAGAAGGAGCTCTCGGAAAAACATTCCCGCGAAATGGCGGAACTGGCTGAAAAACTCAAGAAGAGCCATCAAAGGGTGACCACCCTGGCGGCCAGAAACAAGAGCCAGGAGGCGGAGGCGGAGGCTATTGACAAGATGATCTTCCGTAATGACCCTTTTTGTTATTGTTTTAACTCCGGCTTCCTCAAAATTTTCTCTGTCCGCGGAAGAAACTGATCCTTTTTACTTTGCAGCAAGCCTTGGCTTTGAATGGACCAAAGAGTCAACCCTCAAAAGGACTGAAGCATATGATGAAGCGCGGACCTCAATCGAGGACCTCGTCGAAGCATGTCGCGGAATTGCCAAGGCCCTGAACCTGAAGAGAGCCAAGACAACGGTTATTGACCGCATGACGAAGCTCATGAAGAACGTGCCGAAACTCATCAAGGATTGGCAGGAGTCTTCATCTCGCGGAGTTGCTGCCCTCGTGCTAGCCACCTGCAAGGCGCACTTCCCCACCATGATATTTGCAGATGTCGCACGCGGAGCCCCAAAGGGTACCACCATGAGACATCTCCTCGCAGAAGCTATGGGATTTGATCGCCTTTTCGCTGGACGAGTTAACCACTCGTTCTGGTACAACAAGTATGATCTTCCCGAAGGCTTTTCCGACCCGGAGGAAGAGGAAGAAGAGGCTGCCGAGGAAGGCGACGAGGAAGGCTCCGGGTCAAGTGCTGACCATGACGAGGATGGCTCCGACTTCAACGGCGACGGCTCAGGCGATGGTTCGGACGACGGCTCCGCCTACATAGCTTCTGATGAAGAGCAATCCTCCGAGAACCTGTGAAACAATGAGAACTGATGCATCACTTTTGGCCCCGGAGTGGGTTTGTAATGAATAACTTAAATTCTTAAGTAGCTAGGGACGAAAACATGTTATGCGCGGGCGGAAAACACTTATCCTCGCTATCCGTTTAATATTATCTGCATGTTTCGTTGGGTTTG
>NC_061508.1:43615330-43650996 GCF_022539505.1 Lolium rigidum
AATCCTCTTCCCTGAGTGATAAGATTGATGCTATTATGTCTATGCTTGTGAATGATAGGACTAATGTTGATCCTAATAATGTTCCATTAGCTTCATTGGTTGCACAAGAAGAACATGTTGATGTAAACTTCATTAAAAATAATAATTTCAACAACAATGCTTATCGGAACAATTCTAGTAATAACTATAGGCCATATCCTTATAATAATGGTAACGGTTATGCTAATTCTTATGGGAATTCTTACAACAATAATAGGAATACACCCCCTGGACTTGAAGCTATGCTTAAAGAATTTATTAGTACACAAAGCTGCCTTTAACAAATCTGTTGAGGAAAAGCTCAATAAAATTGATATTCTTGTTTCTAGAGTTGATAGTCTTGCCTCCGATGTTGATCTTTTGAAATCGAAAGTTATGCCTAATAGGGATATTGAAAATAAAATTGTTACTACAGCAAATGCCATCCAAGTTAAAATTAATGAGAATATAAGATTAATGGCTGAGCTCACGTGCTAGGTGGGATAGAGAAGAAAATGAAAAACTAGCTAAAGAGAAGAATATAGCTAAAGTTTGGACTATTACCACCACTAGTAATGCTAATGCTACACATGTTGCTGCACCTCCTACTCATACTAATAAAAGAATTGGTGTTAGCAATGTTTCCACTTCTAATGCAAAGCGCGAAAAACTGCCTGAAACTGCTAAAACTGCTGAAACTGCCTATGATAAAGCTGCTGAAATTTTTTCCAACATTGGGGATGATGATCCCATTGCTTTAGATTATAATGGTTTGAATTTTGATGATTGCCACATCTCTGAAGTTATAAAGTTCTTGCAAAAACTTGCTAAAAGTCCTAATGCTAGTGCTATAAATTTGGCTTTCACTCATCATATTACAAATGCTCTCATAAAAGCTAGAGAAGAGAAACTAGAGCGCGAAGCCTCTATTCCTAAAAAGCTAGAGGATGGTTGGGAGCCCATCATTAAGATGAAGGTTAAAGATTTTGATTGTAATGCTTTATGTGATCTTGGTGCAAGCATTTCTGTTATGCCTAAGAAAATTTATAATATGCTTGACTTGCCACCGCTGGAAAAATTGTTATTTGGATGTTAATCTTGCTGATCATTCTACAAAGAAACCTTTGGGTAAAGTTGATAATGTTCGCATTACCGTTAACAATAATCTTGTTCCCGTTGATTTTGTTGTCTTGGATATTGAATGCAATGCATCTTGTCCAATTATATTGGGAAGACCTTTTCTTGAACTTGTTGGTACTATTATTGATATGAGGGAAGGGAATATAAAATATCAATTTCCTCTCAAGAAAGGTATGGAACACTTCCCTAGAAAGAGAATAAAGGTACCTTATGATTCTATTATTAGAACAAATTATGACGTTGATGCTTCATCTCTCGATGTTACTTGATACACACTTTACGCGCCTAGGCTGAAAGGCGTTAAAAAGCGCTTATGGGAGACAACCCATGTTTTTACCTACAGTACTTTGTTTTTATTTTGTGTCTTGGAAGTTGTTTACTACTGTAGCAACCTCTCCTTATCTTAGTTTTGAGTTTTGTTGTGCCAAGTTAAGCCGTTGATAGAAAAGTAAGTACTAGATTTGGATTACTGCGCAGTTCCAGATTTCTTTGCTGTCACGAATCTGGGTCCACCTCCCTGTAGGTAGCTCAGAAAATTACGCCAATTTACGAGCATGATCCTCAGATATGTACGCAACTTTCATTCAATTTGAGAATTTTCGTTTGAGCAAGTCTGGTGCCATTTTAAAATTCGTCAATACGAACTGTTCTGTTTTGACAGATTCTGCATTTTATTTCGCATTGCCTCTTTCGCTATGTTGGATGAATTTCTTTGATCCACTAATGTCCAGTAGCATTATGCAATGTCCAGAAGTGTTAAGAATGATTGTGTCACCTCTGAATATGTCAATTTATATTGTGCACTAACCCTCTAATGAGTTGTTTCGAGTTTGGTGTGGAGGAAGTTTTCAAGGATCAAGAGAGGAGTATGATGCAACATGATCAAGGAGAGTGAAAGCTCTAAGCTTGGGGATGCACCCGGTGGTTCACCCCTGCATATATCAAGAAGACTCAAGCGTCTAAGCTTGGGGATGCCCAAGGCATCCCCTTCTTCATCGACAAATTATCAGGTTCCTCCCCTGAAACTATATTTTTATTCGGCCACATCTTATGTGCTTTTTCTTGGAGCGTCGGTTTGTTTTTGTTTTTGTTTTGTTTGAATAAAATGGATCCTAGCATTCACTTTATGGGAGAGATACACGCTCCGCTGTAGCATATGGACAAATATGTCCTTGGTTTCTACTCATAGTATTCATGGCGAAGTTTCTCCTTCGTTAAATTGTTATATGGTTGGAATTGGAAAATGATACATGTAGTAATTGCTATAAATGTCTTGGGTAATGTGATACTTGGCAATTGTTGTGCTCATGTTTAAGCTCTTGCATCATATGCTTTGCACCCATTAATGAAGAAATACATAGAGCATGCTAAAATTTGGTTTGCATATTTGGTTTCTCTAAGGTCTAGATAATTTCTAGTTTTGAGTTTGAACAACAAGGAAGACGGTGTAGAGTCTTATAATGTTTACAATATGTCTTTTATGTGAGTTTTGCTGTACCGTTCATCCTTGTGTTTGTTTCAAATAAGCCTTGCTAGCCTAAACCTTGTATCGAGAGGGAATACTTCTCATGCATCCAAAATACTTGAGCCAACCACTATGCCATTTGTGTCCACCATACCTACCTATACTACATGGTATTTTCCCGCCATTCCAAAGTAAATTGCTTGAGTGCTACCTTTAAAATTCCATCATTCACCTTTGCAATATATAGCTCATGGGACAAAATAGCCTTAAAAACTATTGTAGTATTGAATATGTAATTATGCACTTTATCTCTTATTAAGTTGCTTGTTGTGCGATAACCATGTTTACTGGGGAACGCCATCAACTCGTTGTTGAATTTCATGTGAGTTGCTATGCATGTTCGTCTTGTCTGAAGTAAGGGCGATTTACACTGAGTTGAATGGTTTGAGCATGCATATTGTGAGAGAAGAACATTGGGCCGCTAACTAAAGCCATGATTCATGGTGGAAGTTTCAGTTTTGGACAAATATCCTCAAATCTCTAATGAGAAAAGAATTAATTGTTGTCAAATGCTTAAAGCATTAAAAGAGGAGTCCATTATCTGTTGTCTATGTTGTCCCGGTATGGATGTCTAAGTTGAGAATAATCAAAAGCGAGAAATCCAAATGCGAGCTTTCTCCTTAGACCTTTGTACGGGCGGCATAGAGGTACCCCTTTGTGAAACTTGGTTAAAGCATATGTATTGCGGTGATAATCCAGGTAGTCCAAGCTAATTAGGACAAGGTGCGAGCACTATTAGTACACTATGCATGAGGCTTGCAACTTATAAGATATAATTTACATGATGCATATGCTTTATTACTACCGTTGACAAAATTGTTTCATGTTTTCAAAATCAAAGCTCTAGCACAAATATAGCAATCGATGCTTTTCCTCTATGAGGACCATTCTTTTACTTTCAATGTTGAGTCAGTTCACCTATTTCTCTCCACCTCAAGAAGCAAACACTTGTGTGAACTGTGCATTGATTCCTACATACTTGCTTATTGCACTTATTATATTACTCTATGTTGACAATATCCATGAGATATACATGTTACAAGTTGAAAGCAACCGCTGAAACTTAATCTTCTTTTGTGTTGCTTCAATACCTTTACTTTGAATTATTGCTTTATGAGTTAACTCTTATGCAAGACTTATTGATGCTTGTCTTGAAGTGCTATTCATGAAAAGTCTTTGCTTTATGATTCGAGTTGTTTACCCATGTCATATACATTGTTTTGATCGCTGCATTCACTACATATGCTTTACAAATAGTATGATCAAGTTTATGATGGCATGTCACTCCAGAAATTATCTTTGTTATCGTTTTACCTGCTCGGGACGAGCGGAACTAAGCTAGGGATGCTGATACGTCTCCAACGTATCGATAATTTCTTGTGTTCCATGCCACATTATTGATGTTATCTACATGTTTTATGCACACTTTATGTCATATTCGTGCATTTTCCGGAACTAACCTATTAACAAGATGCCGAAGTGCCGGTTGTTGTTTTCTCGCTGTTTTTGGTTTCGGAAATCCTAGTAAAGAAATATTCTCGGAATTGGACGAAATAAAAGCCCGGAGGCCTATTTTCTCACGAAGCTTCCGGAAGTCCGAAGACGAAAGGAAGTGGGGCCACAGGGGAGCCAAACCCTAGGGCGGCGCGGCCCCCTTGGCCGCGCCGCCTCGTCATCCGGGGCCCCCGTGCCCCCTCTCGACTTGCCCTTCCGCCTACTTAAAGCCTCCGTGACGAAACTTCCGCGACCGAGAGCCACGATACGGAAAACCTTATCGAGATGCCGTCGCCGCCGATCCCATCTCGGGGGATCCCGGAGATCGCCTCCGGCACCCGCCGGAGAGGGGAATCATCTCCCGGAGGACTCTACACCGCCATGGTCGCCTCCGGAGTGATGAGTGAGTAGTCTACCCCTGGACTATGGGTCCATAGCAGTAGCTAGATGGTTGTCTTCTCCCCATTGTGCTATCATTGTCGGATCTTGTGAGCTGCCTATCATGATCAAGATCATCTATATGTAATTCTATATGTTGCGTTTGTTGGGATCCGATGAATAGAGAATACTTGTTATGTTGATTATCAAAGTTATGCTTATGTGTTGTTTATGATCTTGCATGCTCTCCGTTTCTAGTAGAGGCTCGGCCAAGTTTTTACTTTTAACTCCAAGAGGGAGTACTTATGCTCGATAGTGGGTTCATGCTCGCATTGACACCGGGACAAGTGATGAGAAAGTTCTAAGGTTGTGTTGTGTTGTTGCCACTAGGGATAAAACATTGATGCTATGTCTAAGGATGTAGTTGTTGATTACATTACGCACCATACTTAATGCAATTGTCTCGTTGCTTGCAACTTAATACTCGGAGGGGTTCGGATGATAACCTCGAAGGTGGACTTTTTAGGCATAGATGCGGTTGGATGGCGGTCTATGTACTTTGTCGTAATGCCCAATTAAATCTCACTATACTCATCATGATATGTATGTGCATTGTCATGCTCTCTTTATTTGTCAATTGCCCAACCGTAATTTGTTCACCCAACATGCTGTTCGTCTTATGGGAGAGACACCTCTAGTGAACTCGTGGACCCCGGTCCAATTCTCTTTACTTGAAATACAATCTACTGCAATACTTGTTTTTACTGTTTTCTCTGCAAACAATCATCTTCCACACAATACGGTTAATCCTTTGTTACAGCAAGCCGGTGAGATTGACAACCTCACTCGTTTCGTTGGGGCAAAGTACTTTGGTTGTGTTGTGCGGGTTCCACGTTGGCGCCGGAATCTCCGGTGTTGCGCCGCACTACATCCCGCCGCCATCAACCTTCAACGTGCTTCTTGGCTCCTCCTGGTTCGATAAACCTTGGTTTCTTTCTGAGGGAAAACTTGCTGCTGTGCTCATCATACCTTCCTCTTGGGGTTGCCCAACGAACGTGTGAAATACACGCCATCAGGGAGGTATAGCATCCCGCCTGATTTTATCGGCCTCCCGCTGAGGCTCGGTGACCTTGTCCTTCCAGTGTAGCAGGAGTTCCTTGACTTTTACTAGTTGTTCATCAACCTCAAGCTCTCGCTGGTGGAAATTTTCCACGAAGTGCGCGGCTTCTTTCCTTTCATCCAGCATTGCTGCTGCGGTCCTGGCGAACTTCTGGGCTGTTGCCAGCATCTCCTGTCTTTTAGCTTCTAGAGCCTCCGGATTTGCGGCATCGTCAGGGGTTATGGGTTTGTTGAGAATATCCGAGTGCGCGATTGCCTCCATGCCTGCTTGTTCAACCAGCTCTTCGGGGGACAACACTTCCTTGTGCGGACGCTCCCGTGAAAGCGGAGATCCTGCATGGGACGGCTGTGGATCGGAACAGGTGTTGTCATCCTCTGATTCACGTTGATCCAGCGCCGCCAAGGTTGCAAGGACCTGTTTAGGCTGGGCGGATTCAACTTCGGGCTGGTCACCGTATCCGTATTCCTTCACCTTGCGATCGAACTCTTCAGTATCCATGGATGGGGCATCCCCGGAAATTGGGCTTAGGTTGCCCAAAATCGACTCTTCAACCGGAGTTCCGCTTTCTCCGACAGCTTCTTGCTGATCCGGAGCAGCGTTGTTTTCCGGGACCTCGACCTGCTCGGGACCAGCTCCGGCTTCTTGAGGGGCGGTTCCGGCGGTATGGGCCAAGAAGTGCACGAAGTGACACCTTTGCTTTTCTAACACCTGGGAGACCCAGGCGGATCTGCATTGGTCTTCCACCTTTATTTCCTGCTCAGGGGCGGATTGGGTGGGCTTTGATTTTTTCAGATCTAAGCCGAAATCTTCCTTGGGAAGTTCCTGCGTCTCAGATCGGATCTTCGCGACTGCGTCCCGCTCAGCGGCGGTCGCGTCAGCGCTACTTACCAGTGGGTTTCCGTCGGAATCGACGGTTTCCCCGATGAAGATGTGTATGCCGCCGACTGGGACGATGGAGAGCTTGATGGGGTCGGTCTTAGCCGGAATCCAGCACTCATCCGGAGGGACGATCGGCAGATCTCCGGCGTAAAGGACGCGCCCCACCGCGATGGTGTCGTCGTAGCTTCCCATGGCGGAACCCTCCCGGTTCCGTCCTCCAGATGCCGCTGGCCCCACGGTGGGCGCCAACTGTCGTTGCCTAATCGACGGTACCTCGGAGGAGGGATCCTCACGAGGGGAGAAGAAGTATGGGCCATAGGGCGGAGTGCACACGGGACGGTGGTACGCGATTTACCCGGCTTCGGAACACTGCACGATGACGGGGCCTACTCGCTGCTTGTCCGGAATTATCCGGGTGCTTTCGCGTTGTTACAATGAGTTGTGGTTGTGCCTCTAGGGCTCCCGGGATCCGGCTTATAAAGGCGCACGGATCTAGGGTTTACATGGAGAGTCCTAGCCGGATTACGATTGCCTAACTACGGTACAATGTCTTGCCGTGTACGTCACGGATCCGCCTTCCATATACGTCGTACTCGGATCCGGGTTCCTCATGGGCCTCCACGGATCCGGGTTTCTCCGAATGTCGGTGCGGATCCGACTTACCGATCTCGGGCCGGACTTCATCCTTCATGATCAACAGCAACTGGGCCGCCCGATGGGCCACATGCCTCATCACCGTCTATGGGCCACCCGGGCTTGCCGGATCTAGGCACTGCCGATGGTACACCTATGAAGTATACCCACAACAGGTGTGGCTCGGAGAATAGGGTGAGCCTTCGTGGCGTTGGGAAATCCTTCGTGGGACCTCCACTCCTCCAAACGTGACGTACCTTCTTGTAAAGAAATGGAACACGGGAATACATCCTCATCTCCGCGTGCCTCGGTTATTTCTATACCCGAGCTCTCTTTCCTTGTGATAGCCATCGTGCTTGAAGTACATATATCTTGCTATCACTTGTGCTACATATATCTTGTGCCTATCTTGCTTAGCTCTAGTTGTTCTTGTTACACTTAGTTGAGCTTAGCATATTTAGGGTTTGTGCTTGTAATCTAAACGTTAGTTTAATTCCGCATTCTTACAAGACAAATCCGTAAGAGTTTTTTAATTGCCTATTCATCCCCCCTCTAGGCGACATCTCGATCTTTCACGCTACCCCCGTCCAGGCCCCTGTCGCTGCTTCTAACGTAGCAGTCGGCGCATCAGCCGCCGGCGCATCGGCCTCCGGCGCATCGGCCGCCGCCACCGTCCAGGCCCCCGTCGCTTGGAACCCGTACGAACCAGTGTCGTACGTCGCGCCAGAGAACCCCTACGACTCCAACATCGTTGACGACGAGCCGGAGGTAACCCTTTGCTCCCTTGTTCTTATCCCTTTTTCAATCCTTTTGTGTTAGAGCTAGCGTTATTAGGGTTCGTCTGTTCCTAGTTCAATCCATTTGTGTTAGATCTTGCGTTATTAGGGTTTGTCTGTTCCTAGTTCAATCCTTTTGTGTTAGATCTTGCGTTATTAGTGTTTGTGATTTGCTTTTGTTTAAGATTTGTGCCGATGATGAAGAATATTTGGGCACAAATTGATTCCGGGTTTGGTCAGTAAACAATTGGTGTGTATAAATTTGTTGTGCATGATCTTTGGTTTACTGACTCAAATCCTGGATATCAGTGTGTCCAATGTAACTGAGGCTACCTCTTTTTTTCGAGCCCATATTATCATGCATGATCTTTGTTCATTCTCTGTTCCATCATCGTTGCAATTGACTTCGTATTTTTTGCATGATCTTTGGTGCTACGTGACAGGTGCAGAGCAGCGACGTCGACAGCGACGACGAGTCCTTCCACACCAAGAGTCGTCACGTCCTCAGGAGGCTGCAGTCCGGCAATTACGATGGTCCCTTTTCTCGAGGCATTTACAAGTGCCCCTTCTGCAACAGGAAGCTCCGCGCCACTGACTTCAACTGTCTGGTGAACCATGCTGAATCCATTGGCAGATGCGACGCTAGAGTTGGAACGACCGTGAACGTGCATGCGTTCATGGCCAAACACAAAGCACTTGGGATTCACCTGTGCAACCTCCAAGCGAGTCACAAGCGCTACCTGGAGGCTTTGAACGTGCCTACTGCACTCTTTGTATGTGACTGCTCTATCTGTAGAGCAGCTTAAATTCATGTAAAGTGTAGCTTATGTTTTATCTATCGGTACTACTGTTGGATCTGTTGTGAATATATATATGCTATGTTGGCTGCTGTATGCAGCTTATCCTATATTTTCTCTGGATTTGTGCCCTAGATTTTCTACCTGATTGGGTAAAAACAAAGGCATAAAGAAATGAATGGCGTTAAAAAACAGAAGGAGAAGCTGCTCTAGATTTGCTACCAATTTGGACTATCAAATATGAATGAGGTCGAGCGAGAGAGAGGAAAAAGGTACATTGAAAACTGCTAATCTGGGCGAAAGAGACAGAAACCACTCGTGCCCACGTCCCGGACCCACACAGCTCCACACGCTACGGCCCCACACGCTACGGACACACAAACATGGTCTCGTCCTGTCCCACGCGGTCCCTTCCTACCAGCCCCACACGACGCGGCCCCACAAACGACACGACCCCACTCGTCAGCACGGAACGATCAACTTAACGGATTCCTTCCGTCCGAGCTCCTTCTACGGGGTTCAGACAAGGACTTGGGGAAAACTGAGGAAAAACTAAGGAGCTGGGGAAAACTGAGTACAACTAAGGACCTGAGGGCACGAAAATAGAAATCCCTTTAATCTAACCCATTGTTCAATTCATCTCTACCTAAAATAAGGTTTTAGCAAAGGTCACATTGGGGTTTATAGCGCTTGACTTGATGAGCTACTTCAGTTCCATCAAATCAAGTGAAACTTCTGTGACAGGTTTATTTGAAAGCGTGAAAATTCTCTGGATTTTCTATACATGATTGCAATGCACACATTTATTTCCTCTCTTTTTGTAACCCCAAATCCTAGGATGTTACACAACCTCTCCCCAAATTGAGAAGAAAGTGTCGGCGGCTCCAATAAGACGCTGCCGGCGCACCTGCCGGCGTTAATTTAGGGAGAGCCGGTGGAGACGCTCTAAGCTGATAAACTCGTGGCAGGTGCGACAATTATTTGGTCAATTCTTTGTGTGGCCCAGAATCTATTACTTGTCCGAGAAAGCCATGTTATGCAACGTAGAAGTTGATTTGTTCCATTTTATCCATTATATAATGATGATGACAAAGTAACTCAGAACGATAGAACTTCAAAGACCGGCATGCTGATTCGTAAGCTCGTAGCGGCTGCTAAAATTGATGATGTGGTTAGCGGCTGCTAACGGCACCTTGAGCTCGTTTGAATGTGCGGACGTCCAAGTTGAATCTGTACACTTCTGCACACTCACAATTCCCACTTGCTTTGTTACTTTATTAGCCATTTGATTAGTCCATGTGATAGCTGAGGTTTATCGTGGACTGATGATGGGCTTTCTGGAAGGACTACAGGTAGGTCAGAAAGGAAAAAAGAAAAAAACAAATACAAGAATCAAGTTATTCAACAACGGAATGGCGACCCGGAACGTAAGGCGTGGGGCATCTAGAACGGGGTGACAGGTGTGACACAAGTTTAGATCTCACGACGACGAGATCTTTTCTTTTTTTGAGGAAAAACGGGCAGGTGTTCTGCCAAATCAATTAAGTGGGAGAATAGAATTCAGTTACAAGCTAGAGAGAAACTAGCTAACAAGAAGACAAAGGGAAAAACAAAAAAGAACAACAAACTAAGCTCTAAAAATGACTACTCATTGATTTCAGGCTGGGCACCTGGCTCATCTCCTCTTTCCCCTTCATGCAAGTATGCTCCCAGGAGCAACAAATCATCTTTGAGGTGCATATATAACGACGACGAGATCTTACTCATGCTAATAATAAGGACAACAAGGTGCGCGATTACACTAGATGGTGTTGAGTTTGTGCATATATAAGGGCTCCCTAGACCGATTGAATTATAAAGGGACTCGAACCTAAGCTTGCATGAGAGATTCCAAGCCGCTTTATACACAAAGTTCTAAACTAACATGGCAACCACTAACTTATTCATCAAGAATCGCCTAGCTTAAGTTAGTTAGAATTCCGCCTTGTGCAACTGAACAATATTAGTTGATGTATGAAGTTTTCGCCATGTACATCGCTTGGCCGATAGTATGTTTGCCTACAAAGTTTGGAGAGCAAGGTCCTACAAATCTGCATGTTCTCAGATGATGCTTTGCGCGTGAAACGGCTTTGGCTGAGCTGTTCTTTGGTGTATAAACTGTGGAGAAAATTGTTGTAAAATGTATATGTGGATTGCCTAGCCCTTTTCATAAGTTCGGACTTTTGGTTCAAGTGGCTAGTGCATGAAGCTTAACATGGTATCAGAGCCCCAGGTCTCGAGTTCAAATCCTGGCTTTCACATGGTTTTCGCAATTAAGCCTAAAAATTGTTGTTGTCCCCCTCTTTAGCCACCGCTGATGCCCTGTTTCGGTGTGCTCTTCTTCTTTCACGTGTTGATTTTCTCTTCTCCCGTCACACGCGAGTGGGGGTGTTGTGAAATGTATATGTGGAGTGCCTAGCCCTTTTCATGAGTTCGGACTTTTGGTTCAAGTGGCTAGTGCATGAAGCTTAACAAAAATTTCAGATTCCTTGTTCGGAAAACTGTCAAACTATGTTTGCTGCTTCAGTCAAAATCAAGCTTGTAAACGGTGGTAATTGCCTCATTTTGCTGGACAAGTGTATTAGTAAGAAGAATGTGCCGGAGTCGGCTCATGATTTTTTATTTGACAAATATATATATTAATATCGTTAAGATATCAATTCTACTTAGCTGCTGCAACAAGATGTCCAATGAACCTCGCAACAACACTCTAATCACCAACAAACATAACACCTAAGCTAAAAAGGAGTTTCTCCAAATGTAACGCCTCCAAGAAGAAAACAACGAACAAGCGTTCTCGCCGCCTGATCGAAGATCTTGAGTTTAAACCCTGGAGAAAATCTGAGTTTTATAAACAATGCCATCAGCAAGGATATTGCTAGGTATAACCAATGCAGACCAACCTTGGAGTTTTACCGTAGAAATCATGACTCGGTACTCGAGGAGCACAACCAAAAATGCATTCCACATGTGCGGCCACCCCCTCTTGCCAAGGTTGTTGTTGCAAGTCGCCGAATACCTGACACACAGGAAGAACATGTAACGCATAAGCTTCATCACAACTAATACACCACTCCCACATTACAAACCTTCTATGGAAACCACCATGACTTTCTCCACCTGTGTCAATTTCATGGAAATCTATATTCAGACATGTTTAGTGGCACTGACACGAAAGCGAATCTTCAAGCAATGCCCTCATGAAGTACACAAGCTGAAGACAAGGGTCCGCACTACCGTATAGATTCCGCTCTAGATATCCAATACCACCATGCATCAATCAGCGGAAATCTCTGATCGGAAGACCACAACTAGTTCGCGTCTAGATCAAGGACACTGACATGAAGCACAATGATGAATTGGCAATCGAAGATCAGCAGGGCCAAACCGCCTTTATTCGCTAGACCAACATACCTCATCTCCCTGGCCGTACAGTAGAAAGCAGCCCCACACGCCCACACTGTCCCTGATCGGGCGTGAAACCCAGATCAAGCCATGAGGTTCAGATAAGATTAGAGCACCACGTTCCCTAGTGGCATTCCATTACCTCAATGTCGCCACGCTACGTGAGAACATCAGGCCCTCACCACCACGGCCACACCACCCAACCTCCCTAGCCAGCACCCCACCTCCAGCTATGGAGCACCAACACAGAGCACCTCTCTAATGCTTCGTCTTCAACGGGATGGCACATACAGTGGTGGCAGCATAGAAACATGTCCATCCGAGATTGGGGAGGGAGAGTTTTAGGTTGGGCGGGCGCCCCCGAAGCCGCTCGGGGGAGGATCCACTTGGGAGGGAGAGCAGCGATCATGAGACAAGTTGGCTCCTCCTGTATTTTGAAGGGAGATATAACACAGGGCATAATCTGAAATTGCAAATGAAAAACTTTGTGGAATTTGGATGAATTGATACGGCAAGTTGTTAACTCTAGTGTCGCCAGTGTTTCTCCATAGCATTTCTCTATAACGGATTGAAAGAGCAATTGACATGTAGCCAACTGATTTAGATTTTTTTTTTTTTGGAAAAAGGACAAAGCCCCTAAAATCGTGTTTGTTACATTTACGCTGTCACCACAAACTCCGTTGATTATTTTGCAGCGCATTTGTTTGCTATGAAAATTTTGTTTTTTAAACAGGGTCGTTCTAGAAGGACCGAGAGCTTCATTCATAAGCCTCGAAGATACAACTTACGAAAAGGGCCCCAAGAAAACAGAAATAACAAACATACCCTTACAAATTACACAAAGAACCTTAGAAGATAAAGATGAAAAGGCTATTTAGGTCAACTCCTTCTCCATGGCAGCAAGGCTTGTTGCAATCAAGTTCCATGTCGAGACACAACCACTTGGGACATGGAGCTAGGAGCCAACTAAGCCGATACTAGAGGGCCTTCGCAGTGGCCCGATGACATGTAAGTTATAGAAGACCTAAAGCAGGGCCGCCCTTCGGCGATGGAGACCAGTGACGAAATCGGCGTCGTGGTGAACCTCCGGCAAGAAGCATATATGCTCCCTTGCTGCATATGCAGCCACCCAAGCCCACAAAACTCCTCCTTCCTCATTATCATGACAAGTGTGAGAGGAGGATCAGCTGGTCCAACCTTGGGCGACAGATGTACAGAAAGTAGCCATTTTTTTGAGATCTTTGCTTCCCATCGCCGCCACGCATACGGCTTCGACCGCCGAAGCACTGTGAGGGAAAGGAGAGAGACAAGGCAAAGCTAGGTCCGGCTGCTACGATCCGACGCCTCCCTCCCGACATAGACGCTATACGCCAATATAGGACGAACTACAAACCCTAAGGCTACTCCTATCTACTCCGGTGCCTCTCATATTGCAACTACGACTAGCTATTCCGGTGGAGAGGGCATCGGATTGGCCCGGCAAACGGTGGTTGACTCTCAAAGTAATGTGGACCCATGAGAGGGGGGAGGGGGAAATGAGCCTCCGCTATGGAGATTGGAACACATGATCTATCTAATCTTCTTTGCTAGTGTAGTATTCCCATGAGAATCAAGGAAAACAAGGGCACGCAGAACTCACTAGTGGAAAAACGCTGATCAATACCGGTTCCAGAGGGCCATTTGCACCGGTTTAGCAACCGGTATAAAATATCCGGTGCAAAAGGCCCCCCCTTTCCTACCGGTTCCTTACGAACCGGTATAGATGGCCCTCCACGTGGGCGCCCAGGAGAGCGCACGTCGATGGACCTTTCGTACCGGTTTGTACTACAAACCGGTGGCAAAGGTAGGCTGCCTCGGCAGGAAAAATTCGAGAATCTCTGCCGCGGCAGAGAATTCAGGGTTTAGGGTTTCTGTAGGGGTTTAGGGGTATCGGAGCGTTTCATATCGCGTCGATGCACCGGAAATGCGTTTGGGTTTACGTAGTACATGAAGATCAAGGTGATGCATATAAAGTTGGTGCATATAATATAACACACATGTAATTGCATAAGTAGTACTCTCCGATGCAAATCAAGTCGATGCACCATAGTACAAGCATGAAGATCGATCTATTACACACATGTACCATAGTGGTACACTCCGAGTCAAACTATATATACACACAAAGCAATCGAGGAGCTGGAGAAGATCTTTATGCATAGTGGTACTCTCCGGATGGTGGTATGACTTCCCGAAGGAAAAATCCCGCCAATTCATCGCCGATTGCTTTGAAGCGCTCCTCGATTCCGATCTTCTCCCGCTTTCTTCTCAACTGTAAAAGAATAAGATGAATACATGAGCTATGTGTGTTATATCAAATCACAAATCAAACAATTATTACTGAAACTCAGCACAACTTATGGTAAGAAAATAAATTTGTGAATATTATTTTCGTACCTCTCTATTTCTTTCATTATTCGCTCTCTCGCCGACAATTCTGTGGATGTACTCGCAAACGTAGTATCCACATAGATTAGTCCCCAGTGGTTGTTTTGCGCATTTCTGTACAAGAATATAATTCAGTCAAACAATAATGAAGTATGATAAAGGTGTGTGGACCTAGGTAGTACTACTTACTTTGTTCGCACGCCATATCAGCTTCGGTTTCCAATCATGGGACTGATCTTCTTCTTCCACATGGGTACATGTCCATCAACATTCGGAACAGATTGTCCGCCGGGACCCTTTCCAAAGATCACTTTTAAATCCTTGACCATATCATATATAACTTCCCCAGTAGGGCGGGTAGGCTTCGTCCGGTTATCCGCCTCACCTCCGAAATGCTTTCCTCTCTTTCTTACGTGATGTTGTTTTGGAAGAAATCGACGATGCCCTAGGTACACATTCTTGTTTCCTAAATATATAGTGTCAGCCTCACCTAAACAGGTGTGTGCATGCGTTGTATCCCTTGTTTGACTGCCCTGAAATGTTACTAAGAGCAGGCCAATCATTGATGGTTACAAACAACAACGCCCGTAGGTTAAATTCCTTTTGTTCGTGCTCATCCCACACAGGTACACCTTCGTCATGCCACAACTGTAAAAGTTCTTCAACCAACGGCCTCAGGTACACATCAATGTCGTTGCCGGGTTGCCTCGGGCCCTGGATGAGCACTGGCATCATAATGAACTTCCGCTTCATGCACAACCAAGGAGGAAGGTTATAGATACATAGAGTCACTGGCCAGGTGCTATGACTGGAGCTCTGCTCACCGAAAGGATTAAAGCCATCGGTACTTAGACCAAATCTTAAGTTCCTTGCGTCATCTGAAAATGACTTGAACTCTCTCGTCGATTTTTCTCCACTCGCGACCCATCGGCGGGGTGTCTCAAGCATCAAATCTTTCTTACGGTCCTCTTTGTGCCATCGCAACAACTTGGCATGCTCTTTGTTTTGGAACAAACGTTTCAACCGTGGAATTATAGGAGCATACCACATCACCTTCGCAGGAACCCTCTTCCCGGGGGTGGACTCGCCCTCAACATCGCCGGGGTCATCTCGCCTGATCTTATACCTCAATGCACTACATACCGGGCATGCATTCAAATTCTCGTACTCCCCGCGGTAGAGGATGCAGTCATTGATGCATGCATGTATCTTCTGCACCTCTAATCCTAGAGGGCAGACAACCTTCTTTGCTTCGTACGTACTAGAGGGCAATACGTTCTCCCCTGGAAGCATCTTCTTTATTATTTTCAGCAACTTTTCAAATCCCTTGTCAGAAGTACCATTCTCTCCCCTTCCATTGCAAGCAATTCCAGCGTGGTACCCAGCCTTTTCTGGCCATCTTCGCAATTTGGGTACAACAGTGTCTTGTGATCCTCTAACATTTTCTCGCAACTTCAACCTCTCCTTTTCACTTCCGCAGCCTTATCTTCGCATCAAGAATGGCCCGACCCAAATCGTCATCGGGTCATCAAAAATGGGCTCATCAAATATGGGCTCTTCTTCAGCCTTCGTCTTCCCCCATTCTACTATCACCGTCTTCGGTGAACATAGGATAGTTGTCACTATCCTCTTCTTCTTCGTTGTCTTCCAATATAATCCCTCTTTCTCCGTGCTTGGTCCAACAATTATAGCTGGGCATGAAACCGTTCTGCAGCAGGTGGACGTGAATGGTCTTTGAGGTAGAGTAATCCGTCATATTCTTACAGGAACTACATGGACAATAGATGAAACCATTCGACCGCCTGTTTGCCTCAGCCACGTTGAGAAAATAATGCATGCCATTAATGAAGTCGGGACGGCACCGGTCACCGTACATCCATTGTCGATTCATCTCGCATTTTATATGTATATCAAATATCATTAATTACACAACATCGTGGATATATGAGTGACAAACTAAATTAATATTCAAGTTCATCGTATAAAACTAAGTTTTATTTATAAAAAAGAAGAGGCTCACCGAGGTTGTACGGTGCCGGCTAGGGGACGACGCCGGCGATCGACGGCGGTAAGGACGGGGATGATACTAATTAAAACCTACAAAATATACCATAATTTCAGCTCAAATTGATTATAAAAAAGTAAAACCCCTAACTTAGGAATTTCATCGAACACCTTGCTAGCACTAGAAAAATAGTACGAGTTAAAACTACCAAAGAGATGTGCTAAATTAGGAACGCCGGAAGAAAGGATGATATTGCTAACCCTTGGATAGATGAATGCCCTTAATCTTGTTAAAATGGTGGAGAAAAAATAGAGATTTATTGGAGTGTGAGAGGTGCAAAAATTTTGTGTGTGAGAGGAAGAAGAGAAAAATGAGATGAAGAGAAGAGCCGGCCAGGGGACGGGCTCGAGACTTGATGATAATATAGGGGGCACCCTTTGGTACCGGTTCGTGTTAAAAACCGGTACCAAAGGTCCTACCCGAGCCCCACCACGCGTCTGACAAATGGCCGAAGACCTTTCGTACCGGTTCCTAACACGAACCGGTACGAAAGCCCCTCACGAACCGGTGCCATTGCTCCTCGCCCGCCTGAGCCCCCGAACCGGTGCAGATTGCCCCATTGGCACCGGTTCGTAAGGGAACCGGTACCAATGGCTTAGATGGATGCCCCATTTTCCACTAGTGACTACGAGCAACGGTGTGCTACCAGCCATCCACATCCTGCTAGCTCGAACAGCATTACTTGACTTGTTCCCCATCCTCCATCGGCTCTATCACCAGCGAAAATTGGCGGCCACTCCCACGTAAAGTCTATACACGTGCAGCTACGGAGATCGCCGAGACAACAAACTCGTGTGACCGGCGCCGCTGGCGGCTAAGCACGGCGCACCTCCACCGTCACCCGGGCCAGCTCCATCGAGCCACCCGCAGCCAAGCTTGTGGATTTAAAAACTTCCAACTTGTTCTTCCAAATGGCCCGTCTCCTACTTATACCACTACTAGTTCACTTTTCCTCCACCGCACTCGATCCATATCACAAGCTCGCCTTCACCTTCACAGAGCGCATTCATCGGAATGGCTCCCAGCAGCGATGCCGCCTGCCCCAGCAGCGAGGTCGAGATCGAGCTCTTCCCCTTCATCCGCGTCTACAAGAACGGCAAGATCGAGCGCCTGTTCGGCACGCGCACCGTTCCGGCGTCCCTCGACGCCACCACGGGCGTGGCCTCCAAGGACGTCACCATCGACCCGGCCACCGGCCTCTCCGTCCGCCTCTACCTCCCGCCCGCAGCCAGTGGCGCCAAGAAGCTGCCCGTCCTCGTGTACGTCCACGGCGGCGGCTTCATGGTCGAGTCGGCGGCCTCCCCGACGTACCACCGCTACCTCAACGCGCTCGCCGCCCGCGCCGGCGCCATCGCTGTGTCCGTCGAGTACCGCCGCGTGCCGGAGCACCCGCTCCCCGCGGCCTATGACGACTCCTTGGCGGCGCTCGCGTGGGCGGTTGACGCATGCGCCGCCGGTGGCGGGGGATCGGAGCCGTGGCTCGCGGCGCACGGGGACGCGTCCCGCGTGTTCCTCGCCGGCGACAGCGCGGGTGCCAACATCGCGCACAACGTCGCCCTGCGCGCCGCCGCCGAGGGCGCGGTGATCGCCGGCGTGATGTTGCTGCACCCCTTCTTCTGGGACCCGTCGAACAGCATGTCGCCGGAGCTGGAGGTCAGGATCCGGCGCGAGTGGCGGTTCATGTGCGCGCGGGCGGATGCCAAGTTGGACGACCCGAGGATCTGCCCGACGTCCGCCGGGGCGGTGCCGCTGCTCGCGGCGATGCCGTGCGGGAGGGTGATGGTGGCCGTGGCCGAGGACGACTTCCTGGTGGCCAAGGGGCGGGCGTACCACGCGGCGCTGCTCGCGAGCGGGTGGCGCGGGGAGGCGGAGCTGGTGGACACACCGGGGCAGGACCACGTGTTCCACCTGCTGCGACCGGGGACGGAGGCGGCCGCCGAGATGTTGGGTCGCGTCGCGGATTTCATTTCTCGTGCTTGACTACCCTTTTGTCTACTGCGTGGCATCGTCTGAGTGTGACAGAGTGACTGAGTGAGGCGTGTCATTGTGTGAGCAGGATCTATTATTCTCGTGGATTCATACAAAAATAAAACCCAGTGCTTTGAAATACTCAGTATACGAGAAGTTTGCTTATCTACACTGACCGGTGCGATGCTGCGTGGCTGAATTCAGGTACCGTTCCCCGTAAAGAAAAAGAATTCAGGTACCGTTGTCTCGCGTGTACAGTACGGGCGTCCATATAAATAGCCCTCCGTTCTCAAATACAATATTCCTATACAAACTATTTTATTATATATACAAGGCCACCAATATTAATCGAGAAAGATTGAATAGATTTCTACCTGGTAGGATGGTTCTTAGAGCATCTCCAGTCGCGTCCCCCAAACCGCGCCGGATCGAGCGTTTGGGGGACGTGTTTTGTTCGTGCCGCGTTTGGGGGACGTCGCTCCCCAGCCGCGTCCCCCAAACGCCGCCCCCAATCAGAAATTCAAATAGATGCATTCAAAAGAGATCGTTCCCGCCGGTTCGTCGCGATCGAGTAGCGGCGATCGATCAAAGTACCGGGCGCGCGATCATATTACAGACCGGTGGTGCATGCAAATTAGAAGAAGGGGTTGGTCGACGGCGTCGTGTCCCGAGTCGACGCAGGCCCGTCGAGCACGACGACCTCGTCGCGATCTGCCTCGTTCCCGTGCATGGTGCGTCTGCTCCGTCGACGACGCGGAGGCCGACGCAGGTGTAGCAGTAGAAGACGCGTCAGCCTGCTCTTGCTGCGCTGCCGCTGCCGCCGATGCCGATGCCGCTGCCAGGGCCGCCGCCGGCGCCTTCCGCGGCTTCGCGAACGGCGCTTTCGCCCCTATCGTCGCATTGCCCGGCGGCTTCTTGGCCGCTTTCTTCGCCATCTTTTTGGGGGCTGTCGGCGGCGCCATGGAATGGGGAGAGGGTAGCGGCGGCGGCGGGTGCACGGCGGGAGGGAGAAAGAAATCGGCGGGATAGGAGAAATGAATCGGCGGCAGGATATGTTTTGGGAGGCCCGTGCGCGGCGGTATAGGCGCGATTTGGCGGGAGCGGCGGGATTTGGCGGGAGTGTGAGACGAATTTTCCCCGTGCCGCTGACGGGTCGGGCCCGCGTCGGTTGGCCTCGCTGCTTGTGTCCGGCGTCCCCGGTGCGTCCCCGTGGGACGGGGACGGGCTCGGGGCGCCGGACACCGTATCGGGGCGCGCCGGACAAAAAAGGGCTTTGGGGGACGCGGCTGGAACGCTTTTTTTGTCCGGCGCGCCCCAAATCCCTTTGGGGGACGGTTTGGGGGACGCGACTGGAGATGCTCTTAATCTGGTCATAGTGGGGAGTAGCTTAGAAAAATAACATGCAGTTAGATATAAGTTGTACAACCTATTATCGCTTCTTGTCATCTCCAGAATTTAATGATAATTAATTTATTTATAGTAAGAAATTAATTCGCTAAGGGAAGATAAATGGTACAATGCATAAAATAATTTTTCCTTATTTTTTTAAGAGATCATCCTTTAATCCCTTAGACTGCTCATAGTGAGAGTAACATAGCTAGTAACATCACATATCTCAAGACATTTTGGTGACATGGCATGCCAATAAATGAAGAAAGAGAGTGAGGTGGTAACTAGCTATGTTACCATAACATCACACACCCCAAGGCAAAATGAGTCTACAACATAATAAATGACACAATGCATGACACCACATATAAGTTCCTACCCACTATGAAGATAGTAACCTAGACTAGTAACATGACATATGTTACTAGTCTAAGTTACTCTCCACTATGACCAGCCTTAGCAGCTAAGGAAAGACAACATTGTCTTTCCTGGCCGTGGAGGCGAGGTGGGGATTCTTTGTGAAGCTGCAAGGTGTGCTACTGCTTCTCTCCTGGCCGGTCTTGGTGGCGAGGAGGAGCAGAAGCGTGGCGTATTGATTTTGGATCGGGGAGGGGGATCATGTCCTCTCCGTCGATGCGCGTGTGGTTGGTTGTTGCTAGCCTGCAACTTCCTCTTCCTTGCCATGGTGGCCAGAAGAGAAGCGGTGGCGATGCACTGGCGGCCCATGCTCGCCGGCTTCTGCCTGCAGGGTGCTATGGGGCTTCTGGACAAGAGCTGCTTCGACCGAAACAAGCGGTGTCCTACAGCGGCGCCGTGAACTTTGGCCGGCAAAGCGGCCCTTCTTCAACCTCCAAGATGAAGGCCCTACGGCGCACTATTCGTCGGAGCTCAACACTTCTCCACCAACAAGTGGTTCGTCCCCGGAGGAGGAGGAGTGGCCAGCGGATCAGATGCTTCGCCGGAAGAATGCTGTTGAGCAGCTCGGCATCGTATCTCGACGGGAACGTCTCGAGATCGCCGGCGAGAGGTGGCGGTGACGCCTAGGGACCCGATTGCTTTTCTAGCTTTTGTCCTAGTGTGTTTTCTGTTAATTTAGAGGGCCTTTCTTCAAATTCTAGGTTTCTCACGGCGAGTGATGATAAAGGTCCTCTTTGTAAATTGTACCCTCCACGTTTTTTTTTCGAAATGGGGTATACCCCAGCTTCTGCATCATGATGATGCACATAGTCCTTTATTAAAAAACAAAATTCCACACAGTGTCATTCACAAAACATCCATCACCGACGATCGATCCAACAATCAACCATCGAAAAGAACTAAGAAACACATACTGAGACTACACATCAACATAGCCTTCTAGTATGTCGCCAATCAGCCTGGCACAAGATATCCTGAGCGGCGGCCATCAGGAGCCGTGTGCAGCCAGAAGCCATAGCATCCCGCTGTCCCTCCGGAGAGAGTAGGCCCCAAAGCTGGACCCAGTGGGAGACCATATGGATAACCTGCAAGAAATGAAAAGAAGTTTTTTTGTTAAAAATTATATCATTTCTGACCCTCCAAATAGACCAACATAAAGCAGAAACCCCAATCCGGATGAAAGCTTTAGATTGTCTATCTACTCCGTTTAACCAATTACCAAACATATTAGTAATGTTGGTTGGAGGTTGAAGATCATAAGTGAAATTAACCGTACGCCATAATAATTTAGCTAAAGGGCAATCAATAAAAAGGTGTTGAATAGTCTCCTGTTCCCCATAGAAAACACATTTTGTACACCCATTCCAATTCCGTTTAGCTAGATTGTCTTTAGTTAACAGCACCTTGTTACTCAAAAACCACATGAAAATCTTGATCTTAAGTGGCACTTTAACCTTCCATAAATATTTCCTCGGAAAAGGGGTATGATCACACATAATATCTTCATACATTGACTTCACTGTAAATATGCCGTTAGATGTCAATTTCCAAACAAAATCATCTTCTTCCTCACTCAAATTTACCCTCATAAGTTTCCGACATAATTGTAACCATAAACTCCATTTGTTACCATTCAAGACCCTCCGGAATGTAATATTCAACGGTGTTTGGGTTAACACCTGTGCAACTGTAACATTCTTATGATGGACGAAACTGCTGAGCCAACGAGTTATTTCCTAACCAGATATCTTCCCAGAAGCGAGTATTCATACCATTACCCACTTTGAGGAAAACCCTAGCAAAAAACTCCTGTTTGACCTCCATCAATCCTTTCCAGAAAGGAGAATGAGTAGGTCTAGCTTGCACTTCCGACAATGTCTTCAGTCTAAGGTATTTATTATGAAGTAATTCTTGCCACACACCGGTTTCATTAAGAAGTTTGAAAAGCCATTTACTCAATAAACACCTATTTTTGATCTCTAGAACTTCGATACCTAAACCACCTTGATCTTTGGGTCTACAAACAATGTTCCATTTTGTAAGCCGGTATTTTTTTTTTTGTTTTCGTCAGACTGCCAAAAGAACCTCGATCTATAGAAGTCCAAATGTTTCCTTACCCCAACAGGTATATCCAGGAAAGACAACATAAACATCGGCAAGCTAGTTAAGACTGAATTAATAAGAACTAACCTATCACCATAGGATAATAACTTACCTTTCCAGCATCCCAATTTACTTTCAAACCGTGTTTCTACCGGATACCAATCTGAATTCCTGAGTTTTTTTTTGTAATGGATCGGATACCTAAATATCTAAAGGGGAGTTGTCCAGCATCACATCCAAAGATCTGCTTATACTGGTCGTCCTCCTCTTTTGCCTTTCTAAAACAAAAAATCTCACTTTTGTGGAAATTAATCTTAAGCCCCGATAACTCCTCGAAGAGACACAAAATTAACTTCATATTAACAGCTTTGTTGAGGTCATGTTCAAGAAAAAGGATAGTATCATCAGCGTACTGTAGTATAGAGAGACCTCCCTCCACCAAATGCGGGATTAATCCTCCGACTTGACCATCCACTTTTGCTCTTTCAATTAGGATGGCAAGCATATCCACTACAATATTAAAAAGCATTGGAGATAAAGGGTCTCCTAGACCCTCCACGTGTGGAATGGTAGTTCTTCAGGGGTTGGAATGGTAGTTCTTCTGGGTCTTCTAGACCCTGTGACCGGCGCCGCTGGCGGCTAAAGCACGGCGCACCTCCACCGTCACCCGGACCAGCTCCATCGAGCCACCCGCAGCCAAGCTTGTGGATATAAAAACTTCCAACTTGTTCGAGCCACTACGGAGTACTTCTTAACTACTCTACTCCTACTTCACTTTTCCTCCACCGCACTCGATCCATATTGCAAGCTCGCCTTCACCTTCACAGAGCGCATCCACAGGAATGGCTCCCAGCAGCGATGCCGCCTGCCCCAGCGAGGTCGAGATGGAGCTCTTCCCCTTCATCCGCGTCTACAAGAATGGCAACATCGAGCGCCTGTTCGGCACGCGCACCGTGCCGGCGTCCGTCGACGCCACCACGGGCGTGGCCTCCAAGGACGTCACCATCGACCCGGCCACCGGCCTCTCCGTCCGCCTCTACCTCCCGGCAGCCGCCGCAGGCGGCAGCGCCAAGAAGCTGCCCGTCCTCGTGTACGTCCACGGCGGCGGCTTCATGGTCGAGTCGGCGGCCTCCCCGACGTACCACCGCTACCTCAACGCCCTCTCCGCCCGAGCCGGCGCCATCGCCGTGTCCGTCGAGTACCGCCGCGCGCCGGAGCACCCGCTCCCAGCCGCCTACGACGACTCCTTGGCGGCGCTCGCGTGGGCGGTTGACGCCTGCACCGCCGGTCCCGCGGGTCCGGAGCCGTGGCTCGCGGCGCACGGGGACGCGTCCCGCGTGTTCCTCGCCGGCGACAGCGCGGGCGGCAACATCGCGCACAACGTCGCCCTGCGCGCCGCGGCCGAGGGCGCGGCGATCGCCGGCGTGATGCTGCTGCACCCTTTTTTCTGGGACCCGTCGAACACCATGTCGCCGGAGCTGGAGGTCAGGATCCGCCGCGAGTGGGCGTTCACGTGCGCGCGCCCCGACGCCGAGGTGGACGACCCGAGGATCTGCCCGACGGCCGCCGGAGCTTCGGCGCGGCTCGCGGCGATGCCGTGCGGGAGGGTGATGGTGGCCGTGGCGGAGAACGACTTCCTGGCGCCCAAGGGGCGGGCGTACCACGCGGCGCTGCTGGCGAGCGGGTGGCGCGGGGAGGCCGAGCTGGTGGACACGCCGGCGCAGGGCCACGTGTTCCACCTGCTGCGACCGTGCACGGAGGCGGCCACCGAGATGTTGGGCCGCGTCGCGGATTTCATTTCTCGTGCTTGACTACCCGTTGATCATTATGCCCGCTGCGTCTGCGTGGAATCGTCTTGAGTGTGACAGACTGACTGAGTGATTCGTGTCATGTGTGACTAGGATTTACTATTCTAGTGGTTGCATAAATAAAAAAAGGAAAAAATCAATGCCTTGAAATATATGCTCGTAGTACAATAAGTTTCGCAAAGAAAAGACATTTTTTATGAGCTACGTAAAAAAGACAACTTTTGGTGATTCAAAATACTAGCTTTTTACGTGACATGTTTTTATATTTTTTACGTAGATCAAATAAAATATCTTTTTTCCACAAACTTTTGTGAGTAAACATAGAATGTCAAAATATACATCTAGGATTTTTCGTCATAATTTTTCACTATTTTAGAATAAATTTAAAATATTTTTTTTCTTAATAGGTGTATTTAGACCTAAGAACCAAAACACCATGTCCCGTTGAACCAAAACACCATGTCCCGTTTATTAAGGCTTTGTATACTTTTCTAGTATTTCCACCTTCAAGAAGTTTGAGGATAAGAAAAAACCCGACCTGGCTTCGGTCTCACCCCCGCACGGGCGGACGGGAGCCCTCCGTACAGCGTTGCCACTCCCCTTCCCCTTCCAACCCCCCTCTCCATCGTCGCTGGCGTGGGCCGCGGAGCGTTGCCTGGACTGCGTCGGCGGCAGTAGCCGGGCTTCTACTATGCGCAAGGTGAGGTGGCGCAGCGCACAGATTCCCGCGGCGGTGCTTCTCGGTCTGTTGGCGGTCCGGCGAGGCTGGGTGGACATGGAGGCAATGGAACAGCGGCTTCGCAGCGTGGTGTCGTGGTAGCTTGAGGGCTGCCGGCGGGCTTTGCTTGTGCGGCCGGTGGTACCCCTACCGACACAGATTTGGTCCCTTTGGGCCCCATCTGGGTCAGGTCGGGTGGTGGCGGTGAAATACGCCATTTTTTCTCGCGTTTAAACCTTTAGCTAAGTCAAGAAATTGACTAAGTTTCCTACTCAATGCACTACTAATGACTAATTATTGCAAAGATATGAAATCTCTTCTATATTTGAATGGTATGCAGGAAATCACGTCATAATGACAAATGGACCTGCAATAACTGAAGAAAATCGCATCACAAGTACGGCAAAGTTGACCAGACGCCGAAAGGCGGTTCTAGAGAGTTTAAACCCTATAAGGTCTGTGAAGGACACGACGCTAAAGAGAGAGCCATTCGTCGCCAAACAGAGCCTCCATCAATGAAATCCATCTACACCAAACCGAAGGACATCCACCACCATAGTTCATCCATTCCGTCTCCCATCTCCTCCATAGCCATAGCCATCACCATTGTAATAGAGATCTCCTTGAGAATTGATGATCATTGTAAGAATATTGTGATTTCAATCCAAAGTATATGCCACAATGATTTCTATCTTTGATCTTGATATTATGTGTGAGTAGTCCTCACGGGCTGCGGGTTTGGGTGAATCCTCGCAGCGTTTATATGCATCTAATCTCATAAATATGTGTAAGAATTTGTGATGACCCAGCGTACCACTGCATGGTGTAGTACACAAGTCGTTGACATAACACAAGTGAAACACCGTTCCACTCATATTACATCTCTCAGAGTGGTACAACAGAAACATATGCGAGTCCAAGGTATGTCTAGAGAAGTACACACGAGTTGTTTACATAAGATCAACACAACCTCTTACTTTACAAAGGAGGTAAAACTTCAAATAAAGCTCCAGTAGAACGACTCGTAGTCTATCTTATTGCTATCTCAAGTTTAAGAGCTACTTGGCTTGCTATAGAAATCTAACTACTTAGGTGCTAGGATTAGGGAAAGGTTCCCTTCTATTACTAGTCTAAGTTTCCACTCTAGCCGATGCGAAGTTGACTCCATTGACTTCTTTGATTAGATTCTTCATCTTGTTGCAGCTTGACTCCTTTGTCTTCGAGTTCCACGGTAGTTTCTCCTTCGGTGCCTTGATCTAAGAAGGGGGTTCAAATGGGATAGAATGAGTACGAGCGTACTCAAGCAAGTCCATATTAGGAAATAGGTGTATCATGCACTAGCTACAGCCATAGACCGTAAAGTCATAGGCCAATGCAAGTTTTCATAAACATTTCTTCAAAAGGTTTATTTTATTCCGAAAACTATGCCCGTCGGTCTTCATAGGTTGAACGAACTTCGTGGAGTTCCTTTCCGCCACGTTCGCAGTTCCCTTCCCGAACAGGGAGTGACAGCCACAATTCGCATCCTCTCGCAGAGGTGCGTTACTTTTCCCATAAGAGAACTTATCCTTGATACCAACCGGGTGATCGTTCCCGTCCACACTTCCTTGGTGTGGGGCCAGTGTAAGGTCCAAGCCAATCACCGCCTTCTCCGCGACCCCGCAAACCCACCCTTTTGTCCACCCGTACACTCCCGAGTAGACTTCTCCCGATAATACGGCTTTACTCACGGTGCACTTTGGACAATCCATCATAGATCGTAGAGCCCGACATCACACACGGATGGGGATTTAAAAGGCTATCCCAACCTACTGGCAGTGCCTCCAACACCCCGCGGCTCTACCAATACGTTGGCGTGCGTAAGGGAAAAGATACAGATGACTTCCCTGCGAGCCATTATAGATCTTATGGTCAACGCGATATGTACGGCGCTAGAATCACTCGGACTGGCATTGGTACTTAGTCCTAGATGAGTAGTACCCATGCAATGGAACATCCACCATATCAACACATACCATGGTTCCATTGCCCACCACATAGTCATATTCATAATTGTAAAATAATACTTTGCTTTTCAATGCATGAGTGATAAGTATAGTACTTTGCATATAGTTTGATACAAATAATCAAATGAGATGAGCAAGCGATGAACTTGCCTTTCTTGACTGCAAGATTATGCAGGCAAAAGCTTCGATACGTGAGAACTCCAAATGCTGAAATACCATCATCGTCCGTAAGGACAATGTTTAAAGAACTGGCAAAAATGCTATAATGCATAGTATGAGATGCAATCGTCCCGAGCGTAACCTAACCTCGATGATTTAGGATGTATGAGTTGTAAAGATTTCTTTAGGGTTGGTTGCACTTTTAGAATGGTTCTCAAACAAGGTTCTTATTAGGGTTTGGTTATATTAGCATCATAATCAAGTGATATAAGACATCATAACAATCATACACATAAAGAATAATGGTGGAATAATAGATAAAGAACAGTTGTTAATTTTAAGTTCTATAGAACATGGTTGATGATTACTTATACTATACTTCAAAAGAATAACTTCTGAAGAACATGTTGTTTAAGTGATAATAGGTATTTCAAAGAAGGATTAGGGCTTCTAAGGTTTGATTGACATCTGTACTTCAAAAGAATAACTTTTGAAGAACATGTTAAATAAGGGTATGAACTACTATACATAGGAGCTATGTAACTCTAGGGTTTACTATTGGGTTCATTTAATTTCACTAATAGGAACTAGTTGGGTTCTTTAAGTAGAATGGGTTTATATGTAGCAGGTATTGATAGGGTTATTACCATGGTTTCCCATATACATCATATCAAAGGATGGTTATTAAGATGGTTCCATAGGTTTGCTATTAGGTTTACTATGGCTTCATATTTGCTTTACCAAATAATCTCTAATGGTTTCTAAGCTAAGTGGCTTATCATTTCCTAAGTAGGGTTTAGTGGAATAGAAGCATGTGTTGTGTATTGCTACATAAGGTTGGTACTAGGGTTTATCTTATGGTTCTACTAGGGTTTAATGATTGAGGTTTATCCTAATGGTGTGGTATAATGGAGTGGTGATCAATGGTACTAATCCAATTAACAAGTTAGGGTTTGCTCCTAAGTGATACTAGAGAATAATATAGGTTTTAATTAAGAATAGGGACATGAAATGATAATCTCATGGGAGTTGGTTTTATGCTAGTGGATCATAATCATGCATTCATTGGTTGTTTATTAAGTGTCTACACCTAAAGGTGAAGTGGATATAATCATATGGGCTGAACCTCTAGAGTTTTAGGGTTGCACTAATTTAGGATGATCACATGAAATAATGGGATCAAGGTCTTACTTAATTTGAAACTAGGGTTTCTAAGCTATGGTATAACTCCTAAAATAATAATTGGTAATAGAGTTGTGGTTACTAATTATTTTGAATCAAAATTAGTGATGGTTTGACATTTTATTAATTTTTCCACAAGAATTAATAATTAGGGTAACTCCTATTTTGGTTTAATTAAGAATCAGGGTTTAATAATTGTTATTAGGGTTTAAAATAGTTAACTTGTTAACTAAATATGTTTAAGTAAATAAGTGAAAGACCAAAATAATATTGGCTTTTAATATTTTCTTGAGTTATTACTATTTAAAGAAAATAGAAAATAGTAATTTGCAAACTAGGGTTTATGAATTACCACTAATAATTAAGTTAATGCAATTATGGTAAATAAAATTAATTTTAACATTTAACTTAGTTACTGAATAGTTAAAATTTAATTTTTATAACTTCACTAATTATTGAATTCAAATTGTATTTTAAATAAATGAAATGGCATAATTAATAAGGTTAAAAATAAGTGAAATTTTATTTTGACACACATTTTTGTTTTATATTTTATTTGAATAGAGTTTATTTTTGTGAGCATTCTGATATATTATTTATCTTTTTCTGAGTTCAAATGAAATTTCTATGATTTTGCAAAGTTTCAGTATTTTACTGGAATTTGAAATTAAATGAAAATACTAAACATACCGATTCGCTACCTAGCATGAGACACTGACTGGTGGGGTCGCTGATACGTCTCCAACGTATCGATAATTTCTTGTGTTCCATGCCACATTATTGATGTTATCTACATGTTTTATGCACACTTTATGTCATATTCGTGCATTTTCTGGAACTAACCTATTAACAAGATGCCGAAGTGCCGTTCTCGTTTTCTGCTGTTTTTTGTTTCAGAAATCCTAGTAACGAAATATTCTCGGAATCGGACGAAATCAACGCCAAAGATCTTAGAATCCCCGGAAGCATCCAGAACACACGAGAGGGATCAGAGGGGGGCCACAGGGCCACGAAACCCTACCCCGGCGCGGCCAAGGGGGGGGGCGCCCCCGTAGGGTGTGGGCCCCCCTTCGACCTTCATGCGCCGCCTCTTCGCCTATATAAAGCCCCTGGATCAGAAAACCCGACAACAATTGACGAAACCCACAGAAACCTTCCAGAGCCGCCGCCATCGCGAAGCCAAGATCTGGGGGACAGGATCTCGCTCCGGCACCCTGCCGGAGCGGGGAAGTGCCCCGGAAGGCTTCTCCATCGACACCGCTGCCATCTCCACCGCCATCTTCATCACCGCTGCTGCTCCCATGAGGAGGGAGTAGTTCTCCATCGAGGCTCGGGGCTGTACCGGTAGCTATGTGGTTCATCTCTCTCCTATGTGTGTCAATACAATAATCTCATGAGCTGCCTTACATGATTGAGATTCATATGATGATGCTTGTAATCTAGATGTCATTATGCTAGTCAAGTGAGTTTTACCTATGTGATCTCCGGAGACTCCTAGTCCCACGTGTGTAAAGGTGACAAGTGTGTGCACCGTGTGGGTCTCTTAGGCTAGATTTCACAGAATACTTACTCATTGAATGGTATAGTGAGGTGCTTATTTATATCTCTTTATGATTGCAGCATGTCGTATCACAATTTATCTATGTGCTACTCTAGTGATGTGTTATTAAAGTAGTTTATTCCTCCCGCACGTGTGTAAAGGTGACAAGGCGTGCACCGTGTTAGTACTTGGTTTATGCTATGATCATGATCTCTTGTAGATTATGGAGTTAACTATTGCTATGATAATATTGATGTGATCTATTCCTCCTACATATGCATGAAGGTGACAAGTGTGCATGCTATGCTAGTACTTGGTTTAGTCTGTTGATCTATCTTACACTAAAGGTTACTAAAACATGAGCATTATTGTGGAGCTTGTTAACTCCGGCATTGAGGGTTCGTGTAATCCTACGCAATGTGTTCATCATCCAACAAAAGTGTAGAGTATGCATTTATCTGTTCTGTTATGTGATCAATGTTGAGAGTGTCCACTAGTGAAAGTCTATTCCCTAGGCCTTGTTCCTAAATACTCGCTGAGTTACTACTACTTGTTTACTACCGCTGCGTTACTACTCATCGCGTTACTACGCTTGTTTATCGTTTTTATCGCATTACTCATGCTGCAATACCACCACCATCAACTACACGCCAAGCACTTTTCTGGCACCGTTGCTACTGCTCATACTTATTCATACCACCTGTATTTCACTATCTCTTCGCCGAACTAGGCACCTATTAGGTGTGTTGGGGACACAAGAGACTTCTTGCTTTGTGGTTGCGGTGGTTGCATGAGAGGGATATCTTTGACCTCTTCCTCCCCGAGTTCGATAAACCTTGGGTATCCACTTAAGGGAAACTTGCCGCTGTTCTACAAACCTCTCGCTCTTGGAGGCCCAACACCTGTCTACAAGAATAGAAGCTCCCGTAGACATCAAGCACTTTTCCGGCGCCGTTGCCGGGGAGGAAAGGTAAAAAGGCTCTCATACTACGGTCTCGGGTAAAGTATTTTTCTGGCGCCGTTGTGTGTGTGCTCAAAGCTATTTCCTTTAGATCCTGCAATTGCATCTTGTTGTTTCTTGTTTACACTAGTTTGGCATAATGTACAAGAGTGAGCTTCTTGTTCTATTTTCTGATTTAAAACATGGATTGTTTGATGCGAAAATTAAAAAACCTATGAAATCTTCTTTGCATGCTGGTAGTAATATTAGTATGAACGCTTTGAACACCATTGTTGACAATAAAATAGAAAGTTCTAAGCTTGGGGAAGCTGGTTTTCATGATCTCTTTAGTCCCCCAAGCATTGAGGAGAAAATTTTCTTTGATGATACTTTGCCTCCTATTTATGATGATTATAATGATAGTGGTCTTTTGGTGCCACTTACTGCTGAGAGAAAATTTTGTTGTGATTATACTATGCCTCCTACACTTGATGAGAATAATAATGATAGCTACTTTGTTGAATTTGCTCCCACTACAACTAATAAAATTGATTATGCTTATGTGGAGAGTAATAATTTTATGCATGAGACTCATGATAAGAATGCTTTATGTGATAGTTATATTGTTGAGTTTGCTCATGTTGCTACTGAAAGTTATTATGAGAGAGGAAAATATGGTTGTAGAAATTTTCATGTTACTAAAATGCCTCTCTATGCGCTGAAATTTTTGAAGCTACACTTGTTTTATCTTCCTATGCTTGTTACTTTGCTCTTCATGAACTTGTTTATTTACAAGATTCCTATGCATAGGAAGCATGTTAGACTTAAATGTGTTTTGAATTTGCCTCTTGATGCTCTCTTTTGCTTCAAATACTATTTCTTGCGAGTGCATCATTAAAACTGCTGAGCCCATCTTAATGGCTAAAAAGAAAGAACTTCTTGGGAGATAACCCATGTGTTATTTTGCTACAGTACTTTGTTTTATATTTGTGTCTTGGAAGTTGTTTACTACTGTAGCAACCTCTCCTTATCTTAGTTTTATGTTTTGTTGTGCCAAGTAAAGTCTTTGATAGTAAAGTAAGTACTAGATTTGGATTACTGCGCAGAAACAGATTTCTTTGCTGTCACGAATCTGGGCAAAATTCTCTGTAGGTAACTCAGAAAATTATGCCAATTTACGTGAGTGATCCTCAGATATGTACGCAACTTTCATTCAATTTGAGCATTTTCATTTGAGCAAGTCTGGTGGCCTAATAAAATCCATCTTTACGGACTGTTCTGTTTTGACAGATTCTGCCTTTTATTTCGCATTGCCTCTTTTGCTATGTTGGATGAATTTCTTTGATCCATTAAGGTCCAGTAGCTTTATGCAATGTCCAGAAGTGTTAAGAATGATTGTGTCACCTCTGAACATGTTAATTTTTATTGTCCACTAACCCTCTAATGAGTTGTTTCGAGTTTGGTGTGGAGGAAGTTTTCAAGGGTCAAGAGAGGAGGATGATATACTACGATCAAGAAGAGTGAAAAGTCTAAGCTTGGGGATGCCCCGGTGGTTCATCCCTGCATATATCAAGAAGACTCAAGCTGTCTAAGCTTGGGGATGCCCAAGGCATCCCCTTCTTCATCGACAACATTATCAGGTTCCTCCCCTGAAACTATATTTTTATTCGGCCACATCTTATGTGCTTTACTTGGAGCGTCTGTGTGCTTTTGTTTTTGTTTGTATTTGAATAAATTGGATTACATCATGCTTGTGTGGGAGAGAGACACGCTCCGCTGGTTCATATGAACACATGTGTTCTTAGCTCATAATATTCATGGCGAAGTTTCCTCTTCGTTAAATTGTTATATGGTTGGAATTGGAAAATGATACATGTAGTAATTGCTATAAATGTCTTGGGTAATGTGATACTTGGCAATTGTTGTGCTCATGCTTAAGCTCTTGCATCATATGCTTTGCACCCATTAATGAAGAAATACATAGAGCATGCTAAAATTTGGTTTGCATATTTGGTTTCTCTGAGGTCTAGATAATTTCTAGTAAGGTGTTTGAACAACAAGGAAGATGATGTATAGTCTTATAATACTTGTAATATGTCTTTTATGTGAGTTTTGCTGCACCGGTTCATCCTTGTGTTTGTTTCAAATAACCTTGCTAGCCTAAACCTTGTATCGAGAGGGAATACTTCTCATGCATCCAAAATACTTGAGCCAACCACTATGCCATTTGTGTCCACCATACCTACCTATACTACATGGTATTTTCCCGCCATTCCAAAGTAAATTGCTTGAGTGCTACCTTTAAAATTCCATCATTCACCTTTGCAATATATAGCTCATGGGACAAATAGCTTAAAAACTATTGTAGTATTGAATATGTAATTATGCACTTTATCTCTTATTAAGTTGCTTGTTGTGCGATAACCATGTTTACTGGGGAACGCCATCAACTCTTTGTTGAATTTCATGTGAGTTGCTATGCATGTTCGTCTTGTCTGAAGTAAGGGCGATCTACACCGAGTTGAATGGTTTGAGCATGCATATTGTGAGAGAAGAACATTGGGCCGCTAACTAAAGCCATGATTCATGGTGGAAGTTTCAGTTTTGGACAAATATCCTCAAATCTCTAATGAGAAAAGAATTAATTGTTGTCAAATGCTTAAAGCATTAAAAGAGGAGTCCATTATCTGTTGTCTATGTTGTCCCGGTATGGATGTCTAAGTTGAGAATAATCAAAAGCGAGAAATCCAAATGCGAGCTTTCTCCTTAGACCTTTGTACGAGGCGGCATAGAGGTACCCCTTTGTGAAACTTGGTTAAAGCATATGTATTGCGGTGATAATCCGGGTAGTCCAAGCTAATTAGGACAAGGTGCGGGCACTATTGGTACACTATGCATGAGGCTTGCAACTTATAAGATATAATTTACATGATGCATATGCTTTATTACTACCGTTGACAAAATTGTTTCATGTTTTCAAATCAAAGCTCTAGCACAAATATAGCAATCGATGCTTTTCCTCTATGAGGACCATTCTTTTACTTTCAATGTTGAGTCAGTTCACCTATTTCTCTCCACCTCAAGAAGCAAACACTTGTGTGAACTGTGCATTGATTCCTACATACTTGCTTATTGCACTTATTATATTACTCTATGTTGACAATATCCATGAGATATACATGTTACAAGTTGAAAGCAACCGCTGAAACTTAATCTTCTTTTGTGTTGCTTCAATACCTTTACTTTGAATTATTGCTTTATGAGTTAACTCTTATGCAAGACTTATTGATGCTTGTCTTGAAGTGCTATTCATGAAAAGTCTTTGCTATATGATTCAGTTGTTTACTCATGCCATTACCATTGTTTTGATCGCTGCATTCACTACATATGCTTTACAAATAGTATGATCAAGTTTATGATGGCATGTCACTCCACAAATTATCTTTGTTATCGTTTTACCTGCTCGGGACGAGCGTAACCAAGCTTGGGGATGCCGATACGTCTCCAACGTATCGATAATTTCTTGTGTTCCATGCCACATTATTGATGTTATCTACATGTTTTATGCACACTTTATGTCATATTCGTGCATTTTCTCGGAACTAACCTATTAACAAGATGCCGAAGTGCCGGTTCCTGTTTTCTCGCTGTTTTTGGTTTCGTAAATCCTAGTAACGAAATATTCTCGGAATCGGACGAAATCAACGCCAAAGATCTTAGAATCCCCGGAAGCATCCAGAACACACGAGAGGGATCAGAGGGGGGCCACAGGGCCACGAAACCCTACCCCGGCGCGGCCAAGGGGGGGGGCGCCCCCCTAGGGTGTGGGCCCCCCTTCGACCTTCATGCGCCGCCTCTTCGCCTATATAAAGCCCCTGGATCAGAAAACTCGACAACAATTGACGAAACCCACAGAAACCTTCCAGAGCCGCCGCCATCGCGAAGCCAAGATCTGGGGGACAGGATCTCTGTTCCGGCACCCTGCCGGAGCGGGGAAGTGCCCCGGAAGGCTTCTCCATCGACACCGCTGCCATCTCCACCGCCATCTTCATCACCGCTGCTTGCTCCCATGAGGAGGGAGTAGTTCTCCATCGAGGCTCGGGGCTGTACCGGTAGCTATGTGGTTCATCTCTCTCCTATGTGTGTCAATACAATAATCTCATGAGCTGCCTTACATGATTGAGATTCATATGATGATGCTTGTAATCTAGATGTCATTATGCTAGTCAAGTGAGTTTTACCTATGTGATCTCCGGAGACTCCTAGTCCCACGTGTGTAAAGGTGACGAGTGTGTGCACCGTGTGGGTCTCTTAGGCTAGATTTCACAGAATACTTACTCATTGAATGGTATAGTGAGGTGCTTATTTATATCTCTTTATGATTGCAGCATGTCGTATCACAATTTATCTATGTGCTACTCTAGTGATGTGTTATTAAAGTAGTTTATTCCTCCTGCACGTGTGTAAAGGTGACAGTGCGTGCACCGTGTTAGTACTTGGTTTATGCTATGATCATGATTGTCAACACCCGGATTTTTAAGTCCAGATGCCTATTATGCCGTACATCGCAATCCCAGGAATATTGTTGTTGCGAGACATAATAGTTGAATATCATAGAGTCATCATTTATTACAACACATAATCGTCTTACAAAGGTAGATCACATGATCCAATATTACAATAGTAGTTGATCTATCGATCAACGAACATCACAAATAGCGGAAGCGAAGTAGTAGTGGC